>NC_088201.1:185107037-185442339 GCF_037126465.1 Ornithodoros turicata
ACTCATCCACCCGGAATGCTCTGCATAACTTACGTTACCTTCTTACCTTCGTCACCTTGTCTTCTTCGCTGTCAAGTTCTTGTTATTCTGTGTACTGTAAATATGCTTCGATATGATCACCGTGGACAAATATACCTCTTATAAAGACGCAAAAGTATTCTAAAGCATTCTGTTCTTCACGGGCTACAGCACTTGCAATGCATGTGTGTCATCCCGCAAAAAATGTGAGCACATATGGTTGCTCCACAATCTACATTCAGCGATTACAACACTATTATGAACGCAAGCGCTCAGAACGGTTTCAAATGATAGCAATTACTTTTTATGTGAAGCCAGAAGTTGAAAGTCCCTTTGGAAAATTCAATTTTGCAACACGCGGGACACGGTGCCACGGCTTGAATGCGCTCCGCGTATAGGGCTGGCAAAAAATTCACAGTGCCCCTACCGATAAAGTCCGACTTTTGATTTTTCTTCTGTGCATAGTCTAAGGAACTACCTACAACATATAAAATTTTCGAGGCAAGTTTTTGGTGGGGTTTTTTAGATAATGGCTTCCGAAATTCGTCATTTTTCGGTGGTATGGTGCTACTAAAAGAGGTATCGCTTACGTTCCTTACAGAGTAGAGCAACAAATTATACATCATTCGATAGCCCTATAAATGACAAATTAAGCGGCATAAAGCTCAGTCTTATCCGTTTTGTACATCGTCCGCAAAGTTGCAGTGAATATGGTGCTTTTCGGCACTTTGAGTCAACTTTGATATTTTTTTGTAGACAAACAAAAACGGACACAGCACTGCCAACGCAGGATCGTATTGTGCCCTAAGTGGTCTAAAGCCAGATCAAGAAATTACTATAATGCGAGAAGAAATGGCCTTGTAGCGAACGCTCAAACCCGCTCGCGACGACGTCGCCTTATGAGAAGCAGTTTTTTCCTCCTGTCCTATTTCCCGAACCGCGCACCGCAGAGAATTCGTAAAGCGTTTATTTCTCCTAACTCACCGATGGCTTCAACATATATTTTTTTCCCGTTCATTCGAGACATCAAGTGTACCGGATTGTTCGATTTGAGATGGAACTAGCCATGGGCGATTGACGTCATCCCGGTGGGATGACCAAATGAGTTTTCTATATATGCGTACGTTTTCTTGGTTTGACGCTAGGTGTGCGAGCGTCGGCGTGAACCGCGATGTTCAAAATTCGAGTTTACGAAAACTACGAGGTGTTGAGGCGTGAATTTTCGTATGTGAAGTTGGTTTTGTGTATTCTATCGGTAACCACTGCGGAAAAGGCTCTCCAGCTTCTGGTCAGAGACCCTTTAAGACACGTGTACGCTTTTTTTTTTAGCTACCAAAAGGTAACAAGGGTACAATTTCGCTACCAAAAGGTAGCGAAATACCGAGTAATAGCGTCGGTAGCTATCATGTTATCATTTTTCGGTAGCGGGTACAGCACTGGGTTATTCTAAAGTTTTGGACATCAATTGGAGATCATCACCTGTATTTCCATTAGAGTCAACTTACAGAATAGGTTGAGAACACAAAACCATAAGAAGAAGGAAACGATAGAATTATCTAGAACCGCAACGGAATGTTCTTAAAAGAGAGTTTTACTGAATCGTTTTCACTGGGGACGGTTGGCGAACGGTTTGTCGCTGGCCAACCAGAGTCCTGACTCACTCATATTTCCTGTTTATTATCTGCTATACGGTTCACGAATGGCTTAAGCAAACACGATTCACTGAAACTCGTGACGTGAATAACGCTCCAGTTACGACGGGGAAGTCAATTCCCTACCAATAAGCTTCACATGATAACGCATTCAAGTCCCAATCCAAGGACGCTAATCATCGGTTTCGCTCCAATTCTGAGGCCTCTCCCCAAGAGCTTCACTTCCACTCCGTCCACACCTGCGGCTACCCCAGTTTCCACTCCGAGGCTTAGCTTCGCAGTAACGGGACCTGCAGCGGCAGAAACGCTTCCAACACTCGCTCCAGCCATTGCACGTACTCCTGTCGCATCGGCTCCTGCAGCAGCTGAGGCGCTGGGACCTCTGGCTTCTGCTTCAAAAACGCTGTACTCAGCTCTGACCAAGCGTACACCGGCTTCTGCAAAGGCACCTGCCCTGGGCAGCCTGTTTCCTGGTTGGTTTTTACCCTCTTGGGCGTATGTTCCAGACGTGGCATATGAATCTTCTGTGTAAGCATTGGCTCCTCTGTCCGCTGTCTCAATCATGTATCCAATGGTGCCTGGCCGCGCAGATGCCATTGAAACTGCTGCTCCCTGTAACGAGATATGTACATTAAGTAATTTGATGGCGTGATAACACAAAAACTGTAGTTGAACGGCATCCCGCTGTTTTTGCTCTGCGCCAATACGCTATGCAAGTAGGTCAATCTTTCGGGCAACCCCACAGCTTTTCTGATTCCCCCCGTGCACGTAAAGCGGTCTCATTGGATTGCCTTTAAGAGGGCATACCTAGAGTACGCGTATGTTTGCATATAAGGCCTCGTACTGTTGACGACTTCCAAAGATGTAATGACGACCGCGCGTTGAGACTCACTGAGCCGATGCGATGTAGTTAAGCTAGGGAGAAATGGGCTGCCATGTTGGGGAAGAAGCACCGCATAGTTTACGCTGGCAAAATGCGTTCATCTCTTGGCTTTACGACGACGGAAATATGTCGGTCAGCGGCAGGACGACATGTAAACAAAGTCACATGACATCAAAATGACGTTTTCTATGACGTGCGACCAGGACAAGGTTGCGGTTTACAAAAATCATCCACTTGAGGGTAGTTACAATGACGGCGGATTTATATCGCCCCTGTGCCTCCAGCGCTCATCGCTGAAGCGTAACTTATTTAGTGACCCTAGGCATACCAGCTCTCCGTACCAATGTATTTCACATGCAACATATTTTACGCTTTTTCTCGGTAACCACTGTGCTGATTTCAACGGGGGTGGTTTCATTGTAAAGCGAGAACCCAGATGAATTAAATAAGGCAGAAATAATTGTTCTGAAACGTGTCGTAAGTATTCAACAGCGACGACCCGAAAGTGAAAAAATACACATTTTTTCTCGTCCGTCTTTGGACAGGAGTTTATTAAATTTCTATAGCACTGTGAAAATATTTGTCCGTCTTATATTGTTGAAATATTTCAGGAGTCGATCGACACCAAATTTATATGTCTACCGCTTTCCGTTTTTATATAAAAAACATGAAATATGAATACATATACACACAAACTGAAAGCCCATTGAACCATGTGACTCTGTGCCGTCACCTGCAGTCGCACAGGAAAAACCGCGCTGAACGTTTTGACGGTATCCATCTGCCGAGCAAGAGAAGAGGTTGGACGTAGCTGGTTCTTGCGTTTTCTCTCTCTTTACTTTAATGGCCAAACTCACTTACGGCATGGCCTTGGAGACCAGTACAAGAGGTTGCTTAGGTCCTCGTAAGGGGATTATCCTCTGAGCCTATCTAGTCGCGACCCGTGTAACGTAAAGAAAAAGCACACTGAGACCAACAACCCTCTTCTTTTTTTCTCCCTCGCTGCGCACGGTGCGCGTGAAGAGAAGTGAGACCAATTTACGAGCTTCACATGAAATGTCAATTTGCCCGATTATCAACTGTTTGAACTGTCACATAGGGCTAACGAGAACCTCTCGTATTTCCGGTTTGTGCAAGCCGGGCATTACAGCCATTCCAGTAACGTTCAACAGGACGGTCCATTAACATTCGTAATTCTGAAACAACACTTAGAAATTTTACCGTGGCCTTCCATAATAATTCGCCGTTCCATTTCCTTTTCGCTAAGAGTGCACGCCTAAGTCCGTTCCGAACTTTTGAGGTTTTCGGGAGGACATCGATATTCCCCGTTACGAAATCTCCTATCTCGAAATTCACGGGGTGTAGAAAAGAAATGGTCCCGGAAAAAAATGGTCCCTGGTTGTGTGGGCGAAAAAAAAAAAGGTCCCACAAGCTCCCGCGCGGCAAAAAAATACAGTTGTGTAGTTGCAAATAGTCGATGAACCACATCACAGCCGACCGAGAGTTATCGTTCGCTCTCCTGAATTGAAATTCCATTCAATGAGCAACATCAAACCCATATAATTTGCAGCACTAGTTCGCTATCTTTGATACCGCTGATATCGTTGTCTGGGTGCTAGTATTTTTCTGCTGTTGGTCAGACACGGGTTTCACAGTTGTCCCCTGCATCTTTTCTGTGTCCTTGCTTATGGATAATAAAAGCTGTACACCCATTTATTCATTGTTTTATTGCCCGTACAACTCCTCTTCTGTTGAAGATGTGGTCCATCGGCATAGAAAGTATGAGAGAACAACTGCAAAGTCTGTGTCTGATCAACAATAGGAAAATACAATGTAGCAGATACGATATGCGATATAGGAGCACAATGCAGTGAGCATATGCGTTCCATTTCATTGGTACGAATACAGATGCGTCTGTTTGCTTTCCTTTTATAAAAAGCGCAGCTACCATTTTCCCAACATATCTGCAGGGAATACGTAGAAGGTAGCAGGGGTGTCCGCCACTTTGGTCCAACTCTGCTTGATCGAAGGCGTTTCATCGAAAGCCGCTTGGTCGAAACCCCTTTGATCGACATGTCCCGCGTTCGATCAAACGGCATTCGACCAAACGACGTTCGATCAAATGTCCTGGAACAGGTAGCAGGTCCTTGGGGAATCACCCGTGGTGAATCACACCGTGTCATAGTCAATAGTTATTTGTTGTTCCTAATATTGCCGCGTTGCCTGTAATCAGCAAAATAAAATAGAGGGAGACAGGATGATTGAGTGTAAGTATTTTGCACTAACGTCGTGGTTCCACAAATACACTTACGTATTTTTTTCAAAAACGCTATTTTGGTATGAATAAAGGAGGTAATATATACGCAAGTTGCTGCCTAATTGTGGCTGCATTCCAGGCTTTGGGGTGTAAACGGATGCAGGACAAACATACTTTACCAGATTTTTTTTCGGAGTCCAGTGTAAGATAGTGTAAGCGCGGGGTCCAGGTATTCTCTAGAGCCTATTATACAGCTGCTAATACAACGAGGTGGGCTGTAGGAAAAAATGACCCCAAATAAAATGATCCCGCAAGCACCGCGCTGCCTAAAATACTCGGGCGTTGTTGAAGACAACCAATGACGCACATCAGAGCCGACCGAGTGTTATCCTTCGATCTGCCGATTTGTTGATATTCGGAGACGTAGGTTTTGTTTTATTCTTCATGTGTTAATGCATAATTAAATCTACATTCCATTCAATGAGGAACATAAAATCAATATAATTCGCTGTATTAGTTCACTAGCCACACGGTTGGCTGTATGCCAGTATTCCTCTACTGTTGGTCAGGGACAGGTTTTACAGTCTTCATCCTTTCTGGGTCGATGTTTATGGATTACAGAAGCTGTACACCCACCTATTCCGTTGTTTCATTGCCCTTACAACTCCGCTTCTGCTTAAGGTACGGTTCGTCGACATAAAAAGTATGAGAGAACGACTGCAAAATATTTGTGTCACCAAAAACAGCAAAAAAGCATTATAGGAAAATACTAGAATCCAGGTTGAGTTGTGAAATACATCCGACGACACCCACCCACGTACAGAAATCGTGAAGTCAGAGCCTCAGAATACTGAACATACGCGTTTCTTTGCATTGGCATGAATACAGAACGTAATCATGCGCCATTGTGCTCACTATTCTGTAGTGCTTCCTTTTATAAAAGAACGCGGCTGCCATTTTTCCACCATATCTGCCAGAAATACGTAGAAGGCAGTAGGACATTGCAGAATCACGAGTGGTGGACCACGCCGTGTCGTAGTCATGATTTATTTGTAGGTGGTGAATCGCTTCCTAATCTTGCCGCGTTGTCTGTACTCAGCAAAACAAAATAGAGAGAGAAAGGAACAGAAATAAGAGATGTAATCCACACACTGCAAGCGGTGCAGCGGGTGCAACCGCATTTATGTTCCTCGTTAAACGGTTTTACGGAAAATTAACATGAATGTTAATTTTCAAAAAATCCTGTCTCCCAATTTAAACGAAAACATTGTTAATAATGTCGCTAAGCAAATAATGTGGGGTATGATCCGTTTCATCAGCTGTTCACAGCGGCGCTCCTGTAATTTTCGGCGCGCGGGACCATTTTTCCGGGACCAAATTTTCCCGGACATTTTTTTTTTCCGGAACACAGCGAGGTGGCAGCTTCCGAAAAGCCAGCCTCTCGATTGGGCTCTCATTATATGAAATAACTTTTGCGTGATCATTCCTTAGGTTCGCAATTGACTAGCGCTCAGATTAGTCCACGCAAACCCTCATTTTGCAATTCCATCTGTGTCTGTGTTGCCCTAGAAGAATAGTTCAGCTTTTTCCACGGCCGAATTACATGTTTTCAAATCTGGATTGAATTAACACAGACCTCAATGTCCAACACGACGAAATCTGGAAGAAAATAATTTCGCTTCACGAGTTTTTTTGCAAAAAAAAAAAAAACATACATTTTCTTGTTCCATATGAAATATAAGGAGGTCGAACTGCACTTTTTTCTATACTGAAACAAGAACCTGTTACGTTGTCAAGTGACCGTTATTATTATTATTTTGTTTACTCTATGTCCTTTTATCATTTGTCGCATCGTTCTTCTTGTCGTTCAGGGAAAAAAAGGAAACAGCCTCTGTTGGAAATATCACGACTTCCGCTGGGAGACCCTACTGTTCGACATTTCCATGTCTTCCTTGGCTGGTTTAGTTGACCCAAATCCTCTATGCCCCTCCCCCCATCCCCCTTCTTCTGTACGGCTTAGTAAACGAGGGCATGCCAAATGGAAGGTCCGTGTCACTGGGGGTTCTCCACTGACGTCATTTTTCTTAGCTGGTGTAATGTGAAAGAAAAAGAAGGGAAAACAGGGAGAAATGACTCCCTAAAATATGTTACTGAAGTTTCAGGGTAATAATAAGCAGCAAAGTATTTCGCACCAACGCCTTGAAAATGAATTCAGATGTGCGGTAATACTTACTTACCAGAAGTATATATCCCAAAATATCATTTTTGCAATAATAGTAGAGGTGTTCAAAGGTAAATTGCGTGTAAGCCAGTGCGGGAATAAAATACCGTTTCGAGCTCTAGATTTTGCAGATCGGCATGGTAAGCGCAGTGTGCAGGCAATGTTTATAGCCTAACATACAGCCGCTAGTACATCCACTTGAGAGTCTCCGAGATACCGACATCTTGGGCGAGCTTTGATAGCCTATGAAGTAACTTTTCCATGGTCATTTCCTGATTTCTTCAATTGGCAGTCGACTAGTGCTCAGGGTCAGTACTGGCAACCTTCGTCTATAATACCTTCTGTGTGTGTATTGCCTATATTACCATCGATACTATCCGATCACATTTGTACAACGGCATATAGCAAGTATGCACTAGTACAACAACACGAAGAGCAACTAAAAATTCTATAATCAGTCAGCACAGAGGCCAGTGACTTGTGAACACAATAAATATAGTATAAGTATATGACAACAAAATAAGAATTGGTGGGAACTCATGAAAAGTGATTTCGCCACCCTTTCCCCACGGGGTTGTGTACCTGAAGGATGCACGGCTTTGCGGCATGCCCACTTTGCATGAAGACGGTCACTTTAATCACTCCAGTTGATTGCTGTTTTGCCCACACCAAGCAGACGATCTACTGACTGCAGCGCCACCTGGGCTGACTACACCAAAAACAGCAAAAAGGCGGCTAGCTAGTGTGTGATGTCATGCGCGTAAACTGGTCTATAACGGTTTCCTTTCTTCCATACACGTTTCACCCAGCACGTTGACATAATAACATTAGGAACTGTTCAAGGTTCGTGTTTTTGAATTGTCGCTGCCGGTAGTATGCTTCGAGGACATCACCTGCTCCTCTTCTCTTCACTTTGTTTGGCGTTGCGTTGCGTTACAAGCAGCTGAGACACGAAAGGTTTACCGTAGGAGATACCAGAGCGAACGAACAGCCCGGTCTGACCGCCCTGCATACCATATGGATGCGTGAACATAACAGGGTAGCACAGGCCCTATTTTGCCTAAATCCCGATTGGGTGTGTTCCAGGCAGACTGGGCAAGACTCATGCAGGGACCAAGAATGCTGCTCGTGCACTGCTCTACCAGTGGCCAGTAATCTGGGCGTGCGGGTTCCAGACCCATAGCTCGTCGTGCCTTTTGATCAACTGACATTATGTATTCAGTTGTACTTGGCTGTGCGATGTTCGACAAAGTCGGTCAAAAACGTTTGGTGGAGGTAAAGTGTCCATGCCCCCAAAAAGGTCAGGAAAATACCTGCCAGAGACGCTCAACTGTACATGGCACCAAGAGCGACATTAGTGAACTCCGGATACAACGCTGCCCGCGACGCGGAAGTGCGTTGGCCGTCGTATGTCTACGTATGACTACAACATCTAAACCGTCTACTCCTCCACGAGAGCCACCGAACCTTTAACCCTAGGGGGGGCTCGAGTCGTCCCACCGTGTATGCTGTCTGGTGTCCAAAGTGTTTCCTAGGCGGGACAGATTCCCTCTATGTTCTATTCATGAGGCAGGCTACGATCACATTGTCTACCGACGTATAACCCCTAATTATAAATAATAATTAATGATGTATGCGAACCCCCTGTCTTTTTCCTGTTGTCTTCTCTCAATCTGATCACCTCTATGCAGCTCATAGCCTGAGGTGCATTACGGTGCAAACACCAAACAAAAATGATAACGGAGCTTCAGGAATAGCGCGGCTCCCACTAGCATCTACGACGCTGCACTTACATTTTTAAAATCGCAAAGCGCTGCAAGAAATTATCAATGTGCATGAGACATGTTTTGAGGTGAGACATGTTTTGAGCTGTATTTATAAATGATGTCTCGTGCTTAAGTGGGTTAGATTTCCGGTCCGGTTAAGAATCTGTCTGTGTTAGGACATGACGAAAACTATAATTTCACACTGTTTCACCTTTGGATCACGCACAAAAGAAAGAAACCTCCGAACGAGAATTCTAATCCCACACGGAACCTGAAAACTCGATATCTACATCGGCACAGATTTCTTCAATGTTGAGACGTCTACCTCTACACGATTGTTTTTTTTTTTTTTCAATATATCGTTAGCCGACCCTCCTCCCCCGCGTGTCGGTTTTGAGGTAGGTTTAGCGTAAGGGCAGGGGGGACGCTTAGTGAAGGTGCAGTAATCCTGTTCAAGAGTGTCGTTTCGGTGCATAGGAAGGAAATGAAAGGGAATAGGGAAAGACGGAGATATAGGGCAAAGACGATGGTCGTAGAGGGAGGGGAGGGCAGTGCAGTCCTTTTTGCTGTGGAATTCGGGTAGCCTCGCAAAACTGCCCACCACAGAAAGCATCCCTCTGTAGCCTTCACTGGGATGCTCCGTAACCGTCACGGTAACCGCCAAGATTATTAACAGAGTTACGCCATGCCATGATTCTAGGTCATATGTTTAGAGCAGGGTAGTGCGGTAGTACTAGAAGGCTCCTCAGGGGATGCTAATTGGCAGAACGTTCAGACATATTCAGAGCTGGCTCTGTGCAGTTCGAGTTGCTGCACTACCTATCGAGTTTCCTGTCTGCGCTGCCAGCCCAGTGCGGTTGGACAAACACGTATGCTACACGCCCCCTGGTCCACATTGACGTTGCTGCAACTCAGCACTCAAAACTTATATATCAAAACTGGCTTATATATTCAAGCAGCAATTGCACGACGTTGCCTACTTTTATTGGCATGACAAGTTCGGCGTCACGTAGTTCGCGCAGAGCATAAGTGTTGACGGAGACTCTCGAGGACTTTAGATAAGAAGATCAGTTACTGCGTACCACCGGATACTACAACGTTACGACCGCACAAGTTGCACCGCACATCGCAATTTTGGACTGGCGTCCGACGTTGACGTTCCACAATCTGAAGACGAAAGAAATATTATCGATCTTCTGTATCTAGGGCGTGTTTATTCGTTTTTTTTTTTTTTTTTTTTCAATTCAACCCGAGCATCCCGCGAGCTGAGTGTAACGTAGCGTCACGTGACCGTGGAGTAGCCACCTTTCTTCCGGAATTTTCGAACGCCTGGAGTTACTCTGCGCTGCAAGGCGGTAGACGTTGAAGTTTCCATTTGTATCGAATTGTAACCTACCAAATTGTAACGTGTATTGAGGAGGAGGAATGGGGACAACACCATGTTTCTGTTTTCTCTGGAACTCGGGATGAAATTGGGTGCTATGAGCACTTAGGTGTTCTCTGCGTTTGTCGTCTGTTTGTTACTTGCCGTGCAGATGCAGTCCTCAGTAAAAGTGGCATGTACCTGGTGGTCAAGCCTGCACTCGTGAAGAATTCCTCGAGGGTACAGTTCGTTATCGGGACCACTGGTATTGAAAAGTTAGTGAACCGTTTGAAAGGTAAATACCGCACATGCGAATGAAAGAGGGTCATATGCGGAAACAAAAACTCATCTGTTCGTCCTGTGTTTTCCCTCAAAGTCAAGGCAATGTTAACATCAAGTCAACACCAGCTGGCTTGCCTGCCCCTGCTATGTTCACTGAAAAGAATAATAAAACTGTGTGGTATAGAACCTTTCCTATGTACGTTTGAATAACACAACGAAAATGACTTCTACAGCAGGAGAGTCGCTACCTTGCTGAGCATAACGGATTTGGAGTTTGTCGTCTTGTTAAATGTAGGAAGTGTCAAGTTAGGCTAGGTTAGTGCACCTTGGTGAGGATAGTCCAGGTTAGGTCAGTACACTTTTTCTTTTTTCCTTGGGGGCGGGGGCGCCGAGACAGTCTCAAGACTACCGTCGAAGTGCCTTCTCCTCTTAAGGTCATGTGCGGACCACGCTTAAGAAATCGGCGATACAACTTAATTTTTATGTGTTTCACAACCATATGGCGTTCATTTTGTAACCAACTGTAACAATTCTGCACTAAGTCTATAGCTGATTACCTGGTCATTTTCATTCCTTAGAAGACGTGTCTGTTTGACATCTACTAGGAAATGAACTACTGGACTTTTTTTTTTTTTCTGTGGTCCTCCGATTGACAATACGCCGCCGAAAATACCATCATCGCAGGGAAATTGCCAACAGCGAACTCAGACTAACCTGGATTGCAAACACCCAACCAACTTAACTTAAGAACTTAAACGTATCTGATAATAAACTAACCTACATGCTGTGCCGGCGCGTACTCACTGCAAAGCATAACAGTCGTTATAATGCGGCTTTCATTCGCTAAAACGACTTCGACAGATATCGATGTCTCTTGAAGCAAAGAGGTTAATCAGCAATATCCGCTTTTTTAACAAGAAATGTCATCGTGTGAAGAAATCGAGCATTATCTTTGTTTCGAGGCTGTGAAGTTCTGTGAGATTAGGAATTTCGCAACCGGGAATATCGAGACCCGCCCAAATAATCATAGCCTATATGAATAAGAACCGCGTATTGTATAACCTAGCCTAAAGTAGTTCAAAAGACTTGCTATTCCAGTTGAATAGAAAAACACGTACTATGTAATGCAGACGGGGCTACGCTGTGCATCCTCTGAAGGAGCACTAGATTTATGATGAAATCTTCTATGTCCGTAGTAATCTTTCAGTACAGGCCACAGAGATAACACTGGAACATTTTTCCTGAACTAGCTCTAGAAGAAAAGTTTTCAAAACTCGGTTATGACAAAGCTAAATAGGGTCAACTGTTGTGTGTAGTAGAGGACAAGGCCACACGAGCATTTGTGAGACGTCATAACCCTAGCCTTCCCTGCTTTGGAGCAGAGTGGAGAAGAGCTGTTGCCAGGGTTAGCTCTGCTATTTTTCGTCTCAGAGTTATGAACTCATTTTTCGCTACCCTGGGCTACTCTGGCTATTTTGCTCCCGCTTAAAATAACACGGAATTGTCAGAGTTAAATAAGAAAACGCGCTGGAGTTTACAGATCCTGACGCTCCCAGAGAAAGCCACAGCGTTTACATGAGCACTTGAAAATGTTCTCAACTTGCCGCTCCCATGGACGATAACGGAACACAATGATGCTATAGCTACCGTGCAACTCAAACTGGTATCTTCGGCAGTACGTTGCGCGTTCGATATGTTATCGGCTTCAACGTTCCTTCCTTTGACAATGGATAGTTGAAAACACTTGAAATACCTGTCGTCTCATGCCTACCTATGCTGTGTATGCTGTTCCCATGGACATTAATAGATCTTGCTTCTCTCTCACTGCGGCGTGATAAGAGTGTCACTACTGTGGTATGTTCTCTAGCATGACGAACTAGCACTGGGACTACACCAACACGCCCGGTTTTTCACCTTGATGTATGTTCTCTAGTCCGCGAACTATGGGATGCGACGTCCTTTATTTTAATGGGGCTCTACAGGGGTGGAGCTTGTGGATCCCATAGGCTGCTGGAAGCAGGAGTATTCTGTACTCAATGCTCATAATTTATAATATATTCCCAGTACAACGGAGGAAGAATATAAAACACTCGCTATTTCGCGATGCGCGCTGATTGCGAGTTGTGTGTAATGTGGAGTTTCACGTTAGAATGACGAAATGTCTGACATGCCAATGAAGATAATGTATGATTTTGTTTGCAAGCGTTGTCTCTGTAGGAACTATTTTTTTGTCTGAAACAGCATTGTGGAACGTACAACACTCCAGATGGACTTCATGGTGACATATCAGCGCTATTATAATCGTTCCAGCATTGCACTAATTTCCTGTTGCGTACGCATCTGCAATCTGATCCATAATTTCGTTCACCACATTCCCTACGGAATTAGTCGCATTATCTTCAATGCCCTACTTTTCGCTCTAATTTCGGTCATTTCTCGCTTTCTTCTTTTGGAACTAGGTTGTGGAACGAACTCTTACATAACCTATGGTCAACAACTAGTTTTCTTGCTTTCAAGCGCTCTTGCAGATTAAGCTTTCAACAGCGGCAGTAATCTCTTTATGTAGTTCAGTGGACATGTCCATTACTTCAGTGTAGCAACCTACACCCTTTGTGCATATTGTATGTATTCACGTTCGTATATTTCCTTGTATCATTTTGTGTGGGCTGCTGCCTTTTCATTGCCTCTCCGGCTCTCCCTCATAAGATGTTCAATTGCATTTAGATAACGTGTTTTCTTGCGGGACCGTTTAACATGGTTTCCCCTCACGGTCCCTTATCTCAAGTGTGTTCCTGACATTTTGTGTACCACTAAACAAATACTGCTCCGCACGCAGTTGGCAGGGCTTCTCGGCGGTAGGCCGTAGGGCTATGTAGCGTCCGATTGGTAATGTTTCGTTTGTCGGGCGTTGGCTATAATTTGTGTGTTTGAGGGCGGCATTCTGTTCCTGTTACCTCCTAATGTGGTACTAGCGAAAGTTTCACTTCATTAGAACATGCGTATGATACGCATTGCCGATGCGTATCGTTACGCGTCACAGCCAACTCGGGGCGCTCCTCTCACCGCGTTTATTCGACAAAGAAATGCGATAATGGACCGTTCCCGCAATATATTTCCTTTCACAATGGCATGCGGTAGGAGTGACGTACACATGACATTTCGCGCCGATTCGGATGAATGAAAGAGGAACCTTAAAAGTGGCACCTGTATTCATGTTTTCATTACAAAGGACGTAACGGGTGAATCTCGTTTCCTTTGCATCATTCTCATGATGATGGAATATTTCATATCGCGAAGAGGAATATTTCAAATGCACCTTTAACTGCGGATATCGGACGTACGTGATAGCACTTCAATGTGTCCTTTACTGGCGGCGATCTTCTACGTGTTTATTAGGTGTATTGCTCTAACGCTAATCATCCAATGATCGTTTGATCATTGTCACTGTTAGTCGAGCCAGATAGATGAAACTATGGTGAGCTAGAACGACCATTGTGCTTATCGGCTTTCCAATGCACGGGTGCGCTTGGTCGCGGAAGTAGCACACGGTGACGTAAGACTGTTTACATGAATGCGCTGACCCCAGCTGCGCTCCTCGCGGAAGGATTTTTGTGTGGTTCCGGTGTACTTTTTCTTTGTTTCCTTTTTCTTCCATCGTTTAGAGGCACATGTGCCTCACGTGAAATTCAGAGGTTCGCACCGCGCCGGCTAAGAAACCAACCACTGCCGATGGATGGCTTATCAGGACATCACGAGCTCAGGCCCAGTACAAGGCTGTTGCATGCTGCAAGAGGTTCTCTCTCCCTCTTGTAATTTATGATTTGTTGCTTTGCGTCCTGAGACCAAGGTAGACTAAGCCAAGTAGCGCAGCCGAGAAAAAAGAAAAGAAATGAAAATCTGACCGGACAATACTGTCATCTCCGTGACGCTAGCGATCCTGGGTGTTGGTAATAGAGGGTACGATCATAAACAAAAAAAAATATTTCTGACTTACTCATGGTTTTTGTATGTACTAATACTTTATTCATAATTTCAATATAGGAAAAACTACCTGTGTTACTTGTGTACATATGCGAAATGATCTATCACCAGAGTACGTTTCCGTATACTGCTCCCCTGCGCGTGTGGAACAAGGCTTGTTTATTCGTGTGTTCTTCCTGTGTCCGTACCCTGTGACCGTGCGTTGGAATAGATTTCCTACACTTTTTGGGTTATACAGCAAGCGACGGTCACATCTCGGAGCTGTAGGCGAAGACTAACACGTGTGAACAGGTGCATCCAATACATCCCCTGTTGCAGGCCCCCACGAAAAAAAGCTTCCACCACGGCGAGACGACGATGATGGCCCGAGCGCTAGCAGGAATCAGCTGTGTACCAATGACTTATTTAGAAGTGCCCATCAACGGAAAATCATACGAGATAGCGCACTGTAAACATTGAAATCCAACTTACAGCAATGTGTAAAAAAAAATCAGGAACCAAACAATAACAACAATAGGTGATGGCGATGAGATGGGGTGTTTAACTGCTGTGGTGTGGTACCGTACCCCATTGCACGTGGAACGTTATATTAAGATAATGAAGGAAGGGTGAAAATACGAGGAAGAATTAAAGTGTCTGGAGCAATCCAGTGAACGACAGGAATTCCATTTGCGTTCTTGGGTTCAATCCTTGGTGTGGTACTTTTTTTTTATACACATACCATATAGTATTTTTTATTTTATTTATTATACCTGAAGTACTTTATAAGCGCTACATCAGGGGATTTGTACAAGGTCGCACAGCTTAACAAAAGTACAGTAAGAAAGAGTATATGAGCAACATTCGACGACAAGGCACCCCATTATCGGATGGGGCACTCTATAGGTGAATATAAGAAATATTCTGTTCAGCCTAATGCGGGTTCAACTTCTTCGATTATGTTCTGGTTCGATTTAAATACATTTTTTACGAATTAGTTGATTGAATGAATTCAATCAATTAATTACTGGAGAAAATGACCAAGTGTCGACGCGTTTTCTTAAATGTTTTTTTTAATACAATAGAAGTTCCGGAAGCGTCCAGTAAAAACGTGCTTTTATTTAATTAATCAGCGCATGCTAATTGCCATGCTCAGTAAAAGAAATCTTTTATATATGTAGATATCGCCACTTGTTTACGAATAATTCAACCGCAGGCCTTCATAAAACACCGTATAAGAGTGATGATAAGCGCCGAGAAACGTATGCTACTGATTCGTTCAAAGATAGGTGAAGACAGCGACATAACTGCGACCACATTGAAAAAGGACTCCCAGCAGCTGGCTCATTTTCTTGTTTGCTTACTGCCGCGAGTTGTTACGTCGGGTATGTACTAAAAATAAGTCATCTCGTAAATGTAGCTACATTAGTACTGATTGACGAACAGCAGGTCTGCAATAGCGATCTCTGGACGTCCCTGTCTATTCTTTTTTAATTCCAATAGAAAATATTCTCGAGTACATCCGTTCATGTATATATTAATTTCCACTAAAAGTTACACTAAGGCCATAGCTGCCTTTGCATAATGAAATTGTTCACAAATAAACCAATCTATCTACCGTGGCGTCGCTCATGATCATAGCCGGCGCCACCAATTATTAATATTAAGATCGTGCCTTTCTCACGCGGACCAATCATTTCGCTTCACGAGCTTCTATAGCGCGATTTTTGATTTCGCAACGACATTCAATCAACAGAAAAGGCTTGATGCATGTTTCAATTCTGAGCCACGCGTTGCATTTTTTTTACCTGAGGACGAGCTCTCGTGCGTGCCCACAGTGTTATTGCCGTGCAGATGACGTTAAAAGCTCTCTGTCTTATCTCACCTCCTTGTCCCTCCTCGAATTTTTCCTCCTCCCTCCTCCTCCTCCTCGTGCAAATCTGTCAAGTCGGCTTTCTTGCATGGTTGTGTGCTATCCCGCGAAGCCGGCTTTCTGTGTCGTGTCCCTGAATTATGGTCACGGAACACGTGAAGATCCCGACGATGGAGCACAAGATCTTCATAAGGGCCAATGAGTGTTGCTAAATTGAGCAGGCTGTTGCTGATACGTGTGTTCGTACTATTCACAACTATAGTACTATACTATAATTATATACTCTGTTTGTTTGCATTTTGGCAACTCATAATTATTTTCTTTCGAATCTGATAACGAAAGGAAGAGCGTCTGGCTATCGTTGTTATACTTACTTTTCGGCACTCACATTTAGGCAGTGTGCCGAAAAGTAAGAATTGTTGTGCAGTACAGAAGATATTGTCATCCCTCAGTTTGCGCACACAGGTTCACTTCTTCAACTAGGAATTGGAGTGAACAAACTGGCAGCGGAGCATCTGTCGCAGCCGAAATTCTTGCGAAATGTTTAGCGACGGTATGCATGTTCTTCAAACGGTTCACTACTTTGCACTAAACTGAGAGTGAGTCCATCCGTACTTAGCCGTCACGATCGGCACATCTCTTGCACAAATAATCTTGTCAGCCGTTATAGGGTATAAAAGGCAGGTTTACCTTATCGATTTCCCTTATCGCTCATTATCAAGCCTTATCAACCAGTAACTTCTTATCAGCAAACAAAATCAACTAATCTCACTGTACCACACAGTTAATCCCGATACGCTTCGGCTATATCATTTCACCGGTTATCAGTCGATAGCTTTATGAGTAATTAACTGTCATCAGGAAATATATTTTGGGCACCGTGAGGTAAAATGCAGCAGAAACCAGAAACACGCGCGGAGGCATGGAAGTCTTCAACGTAGAAGGGGGGAAAGAGGTGTAGACAGGAAGAGCCTCTTCCTGTCTACACCTGTTACTGTCTACACCTGGGAGGACAATACCCTCTGTACCGCACAACCATTCTTACTTTTCGACACACTGCCTAAATGTGAATGCCGAAAAGATAGTATAACAACGATAGCCAGACGCTCTTCCTTTCGTTATCAGATTCGAAAGAAAATAATTATGAGTTGCCAAATGCAAACAAACAGAGTATATAATTATAGTATAGTACTATAGTTGTGAATAGTACGAACACACGTATCAGCAACAGGCTGCTCAATTTAGCTACACTCATTGGCCCTTATGAAGATCCTGTGCTCCATCGGCGGGATCTTCACGTGTTCATGGAATTCCTGTCGTTGAGTGGATTGCTCCAGACACTTTAATTCTTCCTCGTATTTTCATCCTTCCTTCATTATCTTAATATAATGTTCCACGTGCAATGGGGTAGGGTACCACACCACAGCAGTTAAACATCCCATCTCATCGCCATATATTGTTGTTGTTGTTCGGTTCCTGATTTTTTTTTTTTTCACATTGCTGTAAGTTGGATTTCAATGTTTACAGTGCGCTATCTCGTATGATTTTCCGTTGATGGGCACTTCTAAATAAATCATTGGTGCGCAGATGATTCCTGCTAGCGCTCAGGCCATCATCGTCGTCTCGGCGTGGTGGAAGCTTTCTTTCCTGGGGGCCTGCAACAGGGGATGCATTGGATGCACCTGTTCACACGTGTTAATCTTCGTCTACAGCTCCGAGATGTAACCGTCGCTTGCTGTATAACCCAAAAAGTGTACGAAATCTATTGCAATGCACGGTCACAGGGTACGGACACAGGAAGAACACACGAATAAACAAGCCTTGTTCCACATGCGCAGGGGAGCAGTATACGGAAACGTACTCGGGTGATAGATCATTTCGTATATGTACACAAGTGGGGACACAGGTAGTTTTTCCTATATTGAAATTATGAATAGAGTATTAATACATAGAAAACCCATGCGCAAGTCACAAATATTTTTTGTTTACGATCGTACCTCTAGTACCAACACCCAGGATCGCTCGCGTCACGGAGATGGCAGTATTGTCGGGTCAGATTTGCTTTTTTTTTTCTCGGCTGCGCTACTTGGCTTAGTCTACCTTGGTCTCACGACGCAAAGCAACAACTCATAAATTACAAGAGGGAGAGAGACAACCTCTTGCAGCAAGCAACAGCCTTGTACTGGGCCTGAGCTCGTGATGTCCTGATAAGCTATTCATCGGCACTGGTTGGTTTCTTAGCCGGCGCTGTGCGAACCTCTAAATTTCACGTGAGGCGCATGTGCCTCTAAACGATGGAAGAAAAAGGAAACAAAGAAAAAGTACATCGGAACCACACAAAAATCCTTCCGCGAGGCGCGCAGCTGGGGTCAGCGCATTCATGTAAACAGTCTTACGTCACCGTGTGCTACTTCCGCGACCAAGCGCGCCCGTGCATTGGAAAGCCGATAAGCACAACGGTCGTTCTAGCTCACCATAGTTTCATCCATCTGGCTGGACTAACAGTGACAATGATCAAACGATCATTGGATGATTAGCGTTAGAGCAATACACCTAATAAACACGTAGAAGATCGCCGCCAGTACAGGACACATTGAAGTGCTATCACGTACGTCCGATATCCGCAGTTAAAGGGGCATTTGAAATATTCCTCTTCGCGATATGAAATATTCCATCATCATGAGAATGATGCAAAGGAAACGAGATTCACCTGTTACGTCCTTTGTAATGAAAACACGAATAAAGGTGCCACTTTTAAGGTTCCTCTTTCCTTCCTCCGAATCGGCGCGAAATGTCATGTGTACGTCACTCCTACCGCATGCAATTGTGAAAGGAAATATACTGCGGGAACTGTCCATTATCGCATTTCTTTGTCGAATAAACGCGGTGAGAGGAGGGCCCCGAGTTGGCTGTGACGCGTAACGATACACATCGGCAATGCGTATCATACGCATGTTCTAATGAAGTGAACCTTCCGCTAGTACCACATTAGAAGGTAACAGTATTTGCTTATTTGTTTAGTGGTACACAAAGTGTCAGGAATACACTTGAGATAAGAGACCGTGAGGGGAAACCCTGTTAAACGGTCCCGCAAGAAAACACGTTATCTAAATCGTACCGTACAATTGAACATCTTATGAGGGAGAGGCAATGAAAAGGCAGCAGCCCACACATAATGATACAAGGAAATATACTCACGTGAATACATACAATATGCACAAAGGGTGTAGGTTGCTACACTGAAGTAATGGACGTGTCACTGAATTACATAAAGAGATTAATGCCGCTGTTGGAAGCGTAATCTGCAAAAGCGCTTGAAAGCGAGAAAACTACAGGTTTTCCCGTCGTATTTAATCCATATACCGCGGAATTTAATCCTTATGTCGCCACTTTTAATCCTTGTATCGTGGGATTTAATCCTTATACCGCCACTTTTAATCCTTATGCCGTGGGATTTAATCCTTCTTCTGTGAAATTTAATCCTCATGCCACCAATTTTAATCCTTATGCCGTGGAATTTAATCCAAAATTCACGAGTTCGCTTTTCATAATTCTTTTCACTATAATGTGGTAGTGTGGGTCTACCTGCATGATTTCTGACCTGTTTTGACTATTTCATGGTTTATGCCTATACATTGACTGTTTCGTGACTATGCCTACTCAATGCACTACTATGGGATGGTATGGACTACCTGCATGATTTTTGACCTGATATCACTATTTCATCGTTTACTGCTATATATAAGATGACATTTTATGACTATGCATACTCTATGACTACTATGGGACTACCAGCATGATTTATGACCTGTTTAACTATTCACTTGTTTATGACTATAAATTGACTTTTTATGACTATGCGAATGCTACGCACTACTATACGATTGTATGGGACTACCTGCATGATTTATGACCTATTTCGACTATTTCCTTCTTTATAGCTATAAATTGACTTTTTTACTATAACTGTTCAATGCACTACTATGTGATAATATGGGACTACGTGCATGATTTAAGATCTGTTATGACTATTCACTTGTTTATGACTATAAATTGACTTTTTATGACTATGCGAACGCTATGCACTACTATGCGAGTGTATTGGACTACCTGCATGATTTATGACCTATTTTGACTATTTCCTTTTTATGGCTATAAATTGACTTTTTTGTGACTATCACTGTTCAATGCACTACCTATGTGATACTATGAGACTACCTTCATGATTTATGACCTGTTATGACTATTCACTTGTTTATGACTATAAATTGACTTTTTATGACTATGCGAACGCTATGCACTACTATGCGAGTGTATTGGACTACCTGCATGGTTTATGACCTATTTTGACTACTTCCTTTTTATGGCTATAAATTGACTTTTTTGTGACTATCACTGTTCAGTGCACTACTATGTGATAATATGAGACTACCTGCATGATTTGTGATATGTTATGACTATTCACTTGTTTATGACTATAAATTGACTTTTTATGACTATGCGATCGCTATGCACTACTATGCGAGTGTAATGGACTACCTGCATGATTTATGACCTATTTTGACTATTTCCTTTTTATGGCTATAAATTGACTTTTTTGTGACTATCACTGTTCAATGCACTACTATGTGATACTATGAGACTACCTTCATGATTTATGACCTGTTATGACTATTCACTTGTTTATGACTATAAATTGACTTTTTATGACTATGCGAACGCTATGCACTACTATGCGAGTGTATTGGACTCCTGCATGGTTTATGACCTATTTTGACTACTTCCTTGTTTATGGCTATAAATTTACTTTTTTGTGACTATCACTGTTTAATGCACCACTATGTGATAATATGGGACTACGTGCATGATTTCTGACCTGTTATGACTATTCACTTGTTTATGACTATAAATTGACTTTTTATGACTATGCGAACGCTATGCACTACTATGCGAGTGTATTGGACTACCTGCATGGTTTATGACCTATTTTGACTACTTCCTTTTTATGGCTATAAATTGACTTTTTTGTGACTATCACTGTTCAGTGCACTACTATGTGATAATATGAGACTACCTGCATGATTTGTGATATGTTATGACTATTTCCTTGTTTAGGGTTATAAATTGCCTTCTTTGCGACTATTACTGATCTAGGCTCTACAGTGGAATAGTATGGACTACTTGCATGATTGATGACCTGATATGACTATCCTTGTTTACGGCTATAAATTGACTTTTTATTACTACGACTGCTCTATGCACTACAATGTGATAGTATGGAACTACCTGTGTGATTTATTACCTGTTTTGACTATTGCCTTGTTCATAGCCATAAATTGACATTTTTGTGACTATTACTGCTCTATGCACTACAATGTGATAGTATGGGACTACCTGCATGATTTATGATATGTTATGACTATTTCCTTACAAAGTAATTCCTTATGACTATGACTGCTCTGTTGTGGAACTTCCACTCTGTGATTGTAATGACCGCGACTATAATCGAAACTCTTTATTCCGAGGACAAACGAAGACTCACTAGAACGTTCCTAAAAAAGGATGAAGAACCCAAAAGACCTCGTGATGGCAACTGTTTTCTTCCTCTTCGTTGTGCTAAGCCATAACATGCTCTATGCACTAGTATGTGTTAGTACGGGACTATGGGATATGGGACATAAACAGAGAAACACGACACAAGGCTTGGTTGCCTGGGAACAAGAACAACTGAAATATGCATTCATCGAAAAGTCTGATAATGGAGGCTTTTGAACCACATGTATCCCTTGTCGTAAACAACGAGCTCCAAAACGAGGAGGAAAACGGGGCATTTGTTAAGTGCTTGGCGTCTAACAACACCGCATTCACGGCATTCAATAACAAGGGGCGACACTGTGATCTGGAAAAGATTTATTTTCTTTTACTATACAAGCAGGCTGTCCGGACACCTCACATGTCGCGGCCGTTCATAGCATCGTCTAGGTACTTGAAGTGATTGCGGTCGTAGGCCGCACAGTCTGAACGTTGAATTTTCCTCATTGCTTCTTCCGCAACCTGAAGCAATATGTTGCGACGGTATTCTCTTATAGTCATATCTTGCGGCCTTGCAAGGATTTCGTCCCGCCTTTCAGTGAGGAGGGACTTTACTCCAAGTTTAAATTTAGAAAACATTTCCTCAATAGGGTTGAGAAACGGGCTGTAAGGGGGCAGATACTTTGTAGAGTGTCGCGTGCTCAAGCTCGCGTCGTGCACACGTTTGTGTGCAGGCGCGTTATCCATGAGGAAGACAGCTTCTTCATTCGGCTCGGACTCTTCCGCAAGGCGCGACGCCTCTGCTATAAATTCGTTATACGTCTGCCACGAAACTTTGTCCACAGTTTGCCAGTGCAAGAGACCGCCCGATGACATACAAGCAATCAAGTTGATATTCGCACCTTTCGATCCTACTCTTCGGCGCACAGCTTTTGTTCCCCGTTGCGAGCGCCCATAGCTTCTGCTATACCATATGTTAAAGTTTGTTTCATCCACATAGTAACGGAGCAGCTGTGGACCCTCCCTTTGAAGCCAAGTTGTGTATTGTTTCCTATGTTCTTTGACGTCAGGACGGTTTCTGTCGACAGGTTGAAACGAGAGTAGCTTTATGGTGTACCCATGACCATCTAAAAGCCTGTTCACGGACGATGTGCTGATGGTGACCCCGGGGCATTGCTGCGTTACGATGTCACGGATTTGTACCAAAGTCAAGCTTGCGTTCTCGTCTACTATTACCTTCAACTTACGGACTATCTCATCACCATACCTCGTAATGGCCCCACCTCTTTTCTTTGTTTCCTCTCTGTCTGTTATCACAATTGAACGGGCGGTCTTTATATTCACTTCGAGCATCTCGGCCAGCTGAATTAGATCACCACCGCGCCTTGCGCAGTCAATGATCCTCCATCGATCTTGGGGCGACACGCGTTTGTTTTTTCTTCTGGTGTCTCCATGCTGCTTTCGCGGAGGCCCTCGTGCATTTCTACCAGGTGCATTCATTCCGGTTCCGGGATTCACACCGATTGATCTCAAAGTGAAATGCAGCACGACGGTATGGTTCGCTGCATGCGCGCCTGCAGATCGTCGTCTGCTACGTTATCCTCAATCTGTCGTCTGATATCGTAGACGGCGTCGATTACATATACTCTCAGTTTGCGGTGAACATTTAATGAGGAAAAGAGAAAATGCATATGTCTCATGCAAAAGTAACTGGTATTGGCCGATTGTCAGTTTTCGGCCTCCTGCAAAGATGCAGACGACGGTCAGTAGCGAGGCAGCATCCGACAGCATGGTAGCGGACGGCGCTGCGATGCGATACGTCTGTGCGTACGTGGACCTTGTTTCCTGCTTCGGTGCTTCGGAATTCTCGCATTTTTCTTTTACAGTAATAGATGTGAAGTGGCGGTATCAAGCGCGGCACACTCTAAAGTCGGCGGAAGAGCGTCTGAAGTACTCAAGTTCAGTATGTTGACCAAGAGACCAACGGTTCAGTATGTTGACCAACGGAGGAGACTCTGCTTCTTGGATGCCGGCCAGTAGGAGGAGGAGGAAGGCGGACACTTCGCAAGCCTCTGTTGTCTCCTGAGAGATGGCGCAGCGTTAGCCGTCGGAATGTGTAAACAGCAGTCGTCTGCTTCTTGCGGCTCATGTTGCGGCTCCTCGACCTACAGGTTGACCCGCAGCCCAACGTTGGCGCTTGGTAGTGATACGGGTATGTGATTAGCAGTGAACGGCTTTTTGTGGCAACTGGACCTTGAGACTGACCGGCGTGACCGTAATTTCGATGTGCTGACAATGCTAGGAAACGGCGCAATATGTCTTTTTCCCTTTATTTTGCACGGTATATCGACAAACGATTAGATCAACTGAAAACATTGATACAAACCTTCAGCAAATACTACACCTTTCAGCGTATAGTTGAGCCCTCAAGCTTCGGTGATATTAATCCCATATGCGTTTTAAAGCGGGGTAACCCCTCAAGCAGGCACTGGCCAATGGCTATAGATTGGCAATCGTATGTCGAAGGTGTGGTCAGCACGCTGCTTGGCCAACAAAGCAACTTTTTAATTATATCAACCATTGGCCAGCCAACGATAGGTGAAAGCTTATTGACCATGTACGGTATACACACTTAGTCGTGACGCTGCCCGCTTCCAGTGTGGCCAACCTCGGCGAGCAGTTTTTCATCTTCACCACTACCACCACACACAGGTTTTCCAAAATATAGCCAAACTCGTACTGATCTACAAAACATATCTCATTGAGATAAAACACCTGGTCAGCAGTTGTCAAGATTCATTTGAGAGCATTAGGTGTTTCCATCGTTCGCGTGCCGCTGTCTGCGCTAAGCACACGTCTACTTTTCAAGCAACAGAGTAAACATACTGGTTTTGCATCCCGACCTGGTAATCACATTAGGCACGACAGCATAAATTAATAACACATTATTTAACTGGAAAATATGCCATTAACATTGTTTAGTATACTTGACTGACAGATGCACGGATTAATGGCAAAGCATCCTCGTCATCGTTACAAGTGTTGTACGTCCCGCTATACACGTGATGAACGTGCTCCAACAGTCTGTTCATAGAGGCCAATGTTGCACGCCGATGTGCCCGATGCCTATGTGAGAAGGGTGGTGTATATGGCACTCACGCTAGCCAAGCTAAAGCGAGGGGGCAGTGGCGCTGAAGTGCTAAGAGTCAGCCATTCATCTGCTTCCCAAGCTGAAGGAAAGGAATCAGTGCGTGATCAAAAAACAACAAAAAGAGGCCCATATTTTACATGCAAATCCAAACATGGCGAATATATTTGAGCAGTTGGCCACCCAAATGAAATCCAATCTTTGGTAATTTTCGCCGAAGGAACCAATTCCAAACCGGAAATGTGATGTGCCCAACTTGTTCCATGTATGGCAACTTTGGCTAGCCAAATAAATTTTGCGCAACTTTGAACTACATTTGGCATGTCACTTGGGCATGTGTTCATAAATAATAATGACGTTTATCATTATTATTATCCTCATTGGTCACTTAGCATTTTTCTTCAAAACACGTCGAGCTAAAGCATGCCCAAGTGGTCCGAAACCACCGTACGCACAGAACGGGCGAATGATAGAAAAAATCACATTTTCACGAGCACAAATTTAGCGACTTGTCCTACTGATGACACTAAACTAAACCGTTTAAAATAATTGTCCCGTATGTCAGGTGATAAATATTGTCCGATGTGTCTTTTTGTTTTCTTTTTTCTTTTTGTGTGGTTACACTGAGTCTGTGCACAGACTCAGTGCACACACTCAGACTTTTGTCGTTATTGATTTGCACTAAATGCTGAAACTGCGTCTGCACTATCTTTCAAACTAACGTTGGACGTTTCGCCCGTTCTTATTCATGACACTGCCTCAGCATACTGCTACCATTACTGTTGATTAGAAAAGTACGGAGAGACATTTCATTTAGCGAAATGCTCCACAACTATAACGTTCCATTCTTCAGTGAACAAAATATCCACCACGCTATTGCTTGCGTATGCAGGCGAGGTCGTACGATATTCTAAAGCTCAGTAATTAAGAAAATCCAACGCTCGGACTGTGAACGGCCGTTACATGTGAGATATCAGGACAGTCTTCTTGTATACTGTATACTGAAAGATAACAGTCTCCTCGTCAGTGTTGCCCCTTGTTATTGAATGCCTTGTCATCTTGCAAGGTTATTATTCGGCGATCAATTACCTAGTGGTCCGCTTTTCAACCCTATTAAATTTATTGCTTCATTTCATTACAGTGTACTATGCTGCACATAGTTCATAGTTTTTCACTTTCCTAATATAGTCTCGGGCATCCGTAGTCGGATCAGACCTGCGTTTTCTAATGTAGCAATGCCATTCGGGAAATACTGTGACGGAGGTCATTTCATCAAGAATTTGTCAAGAAGCACTTGGAGAAAGCACCAGAGGTGTATGCGTCTGTAACTGTCTCTTCTGTTTGAGGTAGATGTATTTGTGTCATTTTTGTCTAGAAGGTTGAAGGGTTGAAAGGATGCAAACGGTCGCTCTGGGGAAGATGACCTCCGCACTGTTGGAGTTTCCTTGAGGGCTGTACGCCGAAATAAATCTTTTAAAATAAAACATTAAAAAATCCACGCTTAAAATTCCACCCTTCGAAATCCATTTTCTGAAATAAACCGTTTAAAAATACACGTCCTCAAAGTAAACGTTGTTAAAATAAATCATGGTTAGGCTTAGTAAGGTAACGCTCCGTATCAAAGTAGTGATGTTCTTTTCGGCGAAACATGCTATTATGATGTTTCTTGCTCATGTTTGTATTGTTAT
The DNA here is from genome assembly GCF_037126465.1 of Ornithodoros turicata. NCBI lineage: Eukaryota > Metazoa > Arthropoda > Arachnida > Ixodida > Argasidae > Ornithodoros > Ornithodoros turicata. The sequence continues at coordinate 185,133,681 of NC_088201.1, forward strand.
CAATTACATAACAACTTAGTATTTCGAAATATCCAGCTTAAAGGTGATGACGACGATGCGCGTATGAATACAGGACACGCATACTTGATCGTACCTGGGTAGTAATAGCATTATTGTAATGAAATTACAGTAGTGAATTACTTTTTCTGGTAATTTGTAATGTAATGCATTACTTTTGATATTAGGTAATTTGTGATGTAATTTAATTACATTTCGGCTGTAATTTTAATGACATTACTCATTACTTTTTACAAAAGAATCGAGTGTGTGTTCTGTGTTGGCACTTGGCAGAAAGAGAGTTAGGGGACTGGCGAGTGAAAAGAATTCCAACGGCACTATGAACGGTGACGCACTCAATCGGCATGTGGAACGTCAATTGCCTTCTACGAGCCAGTTGCCTTAGGCAGGGCACCCACAAACAAACGTTGCTAGGTCAACGGTTTGTAGCCCTGGAGAACCATTGTTCGCGGGCCCCATCCTCCTGACAATCTTCCTGTTGTCGTGATACATTGCGTAACCTTGGTCTCATTATTTTGTCTCTGACATTGTAATGTCATTACTTTTTCGTAGTAATTGTAATGTAATTTTATTACGTTTCAATTGCAGTAATGAGTAATGTAATTTAATTAAATTCTAACTGGAGCAATGTAATTTAATTACATTTTTGAAGTAATTTACCCAGGTATGCTCTTGATCCTTGAGTCAGCTGAGCGCTGTGGACGGATTGCGCGGCGACGGTCATTCCCACTGGTAAAAGAAAGGCCAAGAAAGCGCGCACGCACACGAGAAAGAGAAACGCAAAATCAGAAAACATACCAAAGAATGGCCAAACTCTCCTGATAGTCGGCTCTATATTAGACTATATTACACCGATGTCGCGCTTTACTTGCACTGCTAAAACAGAACTTCACCGAATAATACGCTCCCGGGCATCCGTCATTCCGAATTATATCAGCCCCCCCCTCCCCCTTCTAAGTTGGCAAAACTGGTCACGGAACACATACAGACAGACAACCTACTTCCGGTGTATCGAAATCCTCGTTCACAGTTATAGCCCTGGCTAGCCCCAAGCGCGAGGAGGGTACTATTTTCCGCGGCGGACGTAGAGCCGTCGGCTGTCCACAAATCAGGGACGATGGATGTTCGAAGATTTATTTCGAAGCGTTTATTCTTCAAAGTTTATTTTTCGGAGTTTATTTCGACAGCGTGGATTTTCTCATGATTTATATTGAAGAGTTTATTTTGCAAATTTGATATTTAAGAGATTTATTTTTGAACGTTTTATTTTTACATGATTTATTTCGGCGTCATCCCCCTTGAGAATACATTTTACTAAGCCGTTGCTTCTTTGTAGTTTGTGAAGCGTCCGCTAATGGAGCTGTATTATCGTTTGTGAAGTTAGTTTTATTGCCAAGAGTTTAGTGATGTTAAGCAGGGGAAGTGAAATATTATGGATGGAATTGTCTGGGCCGTACTAATGTTCGAATGATCAAATCAGGGTTTTTGGGAATCGGGTCTTCGGTTTGGTATTCCGATCTTGAGAGATTTGGAGATACAAGAAAGTTCGGGAAGAGATGGTCAGTCTCGACCTTCGGTAATATACTTATTATCATGTACATAGCGTAATTAAATCTATATAGTTGTTGTTACTTCTGAGCTATCCTTCCTTCATTTCAAGTACGGACTCGCGTCATCCCGCCACAATTCCACCACGACAACTTCCCTTGAGACTTCGATCTTAAACGGTGGGACGATGAGGGCAGGAGTTGGGTAACCCGTATGGCGCTCATTAGTTAACTCAAGGTTTATTCTTGAAGACACAACATTGTAGCTTAATGTAATGTAGCTTAAAATTGTAATAGTAATGGGGCCGTGATGTCACATGTAAGATGTGTCTGCCCAGTGTGACAACATTCTAAGTCATAACTAGGGCCCGGATTTGTAGGCACTAACAGGGGGCGCTCTTAACCGCATAGCACGCAGTATGACAATCATCATCGCAGATGATATCGCTCTGTCTCCCAATAAGCTGAGAAAGGGGGCGCGCCCCGTTTTATGTATCAACATTCCTTCCAATCGGAAGATAGAACAATACGGTTCTGAAGGTTGGGTGGCCTACAATGATTTATCCGACGAAGAGCGCTACCTGTTAGCGGCTAAAAATCCGGGCCCTAGTCATAACAACAACATATATATTGTGATGATGAAGTGGGGAGGTTTTCCACTCTAGGAGTGGAACGCTACCCCATAGCTAGGGGTCTAATATGAGTGGTGACAATGATGAGTGATGACGATGAGAGATGACGGGAATGATCGAAGTGGCGATGACGATGCTGGACGTGATCGTGATGGTGGGAAAGTCTGAAGGCACTGCTGGGGTCATAATGAGTCCTTTAGGCCTGTCACCTCAAAGAAGTCAACCACGTGACGTAAGGCCGCCCTGGAGTCGGCCGCGGTGTCCCAAGGGCCGAGGATGATCGACAAGTTGAAGGGGCGGCAGCCAAGGGTGGCAAGCTGTGACTGCAGTGTACGCCTCTCGTTGACATAGGTCCGCCAGCGGAGGAGTATGTGCTTATGGAGTATGGAGTGTGGAGTATGTAAGTCATAAATCATGCAGATAGCTATCCCATTGTAGTGCTGGAGTAGTCGTAGACATAAAAAGTCAGTTTACAGCCGTAAACAAGGAAATAGCCATATCAGGTAATAAATCATGTAGGTAGTTCCATACTATCCGACTGTAGCGCATAGATCAGTAATAGGCGCAAAGAAGTCAATTTATGGCTGTAAACAAATAAATAGTCAAAACAGGTATTACATCATGTGGGTAGTCCCATACTGTCCCATAGGAGTGTATAGTGTCGGCATAGTCATAAAAAGTCAGTTTATAGTCATACACGAGTAGTCATAACAGGTCATAAATCATGCAGGTATTCCCATACTATCTCATTGGCATAGATAAGTAATACTCGCAAAGAAGGCAACTTATGAGAGTAAACAAAGAAATAGTCAAAACAGGTACAAATCATGCAGGTAGTTCGATACAATCGCATAGTAGTGCATAGGGTAGGCATAGTCATAAAAAGTCAATTTATAACCCTAAACAAGGAAATAGTCATAACATATCATAAATCATGCAGGTAGTCCCATACTATCCCATCGTAGTGCATACGTCAGTAATAGTCGCAAAGAAGTCAATTTGTAGTCATAAACAGGTGAATAGTCATAACAAGTCATAAATCATGAAGGTAGTCTCATAGTATCACATAGTAGTGCATTGAACAGTGATAGTCACAAAAAAGTCAGTTTATAGCCATAAACAAGGAAGTAGTCAAAATAGGTCATAAATCATGCAGGTAGTCCAATACAATCGCATGCTAGTGCATAGCGTTCGCATAGTCATAAAAAGTCAATTTATAGTCATAAACAAGTGAATAGTCATAACAGGTCATAAATCATGCACGTAGTCCCATATTATCACATAGTAGTGCATTAAACAGTGATAGTCACAAAAAAAGTCAATTTATAGACATAAGCGAGGAAGTAGTCAAAGTAGGCCATAAATCATGCAGGTAGTCCAATACACTCGCATAGTAGTGCATAGCGTTCGCATAGTCATAAAAAGTCAATTTATAGTCATAAACAAGTGAATAGTCATAACAGGTCATAAATCATGCACATAGTCTCATATTGTCACATAGTAGTGCATTGAACAGTGACAGTCACAAAAAAGTCAATTTATAGCCATAAACAAGGAAGTAGTCAAAATAGGCAATAAACCATGCAGGTAGTCCAATACACTCGCGTAGTAGTGCATAGCGTTCGCATAGTCATAAAAAGTCAATTTATAGTCATAAACAAGTGAATAGTCATAACAGGTCATAAATCATGAAGGTAGTCTCATATTGTCACATAGTAGTGCATTGAACAGTGATAGTCACAAAAAAGTCAATTTATAGCCATAAACAAGGAAGTAGTCAAAATAGGTCATAAACCATGCAGGTAGTCCAATACACTCGCATAGTAGTGCATAGCGTTCGCATAGTCATAAAAAGTCAATTTATAGTCATAAACAAGTGAATAGTCATAACAGGTCATAAATCATGAAGGTAGTCTCATAGTATCACATAGGTAGTGCATTGAACAGTGATAGTCACAAAAAAGTCAATTTATAGCCATAAAAAGGAAATAGTCAAAATAGGTCATAAATCATGCAGGTAGTCCAATACACTCGCATAGTAGTGCATAGCGTTCGCATAGTCATAAAAAGTCAATTTATAGTCATAAACACGTGAATAGTCATAACAGGTCATAAATCATGAAGGTAGTCTCCTAGTATCACATAGTAGTGCATTGAACAGTGATGGTCACAAAAAAGTCAATTTATAGCCATAAAAAGGAAATAGTCAAAATAGGTCATAAATCATGCAGGTAGTCCAATACACTCGCATAGCAGTGCATAGCGTTCGCATAGTCATAAAAAGTCAATTTATAGTCATAAACAAGTGAATAGTCATAACAGGTCATAAATCATGCACGTAGTCCCATATTATCACATAGTAGTGCATTAAACAGTGATAGTCACAAAAAAAGCCAATTTATAGCCATAAGCAAGGAAGTAGTCAAAGTAGGCCATAAATCATGCAGGTAGTCCAATACACTCGCATAGTAGTGCATAGCGTTCGCATAGTCATAAAAAGTCAATTTATAGTCATAAACAAGTGAATAGTCATAACAGGTCATAAATCATGAAGGTAATCTCATAGTATCACGTAGGTAGTGCATTGAACAATGATAGTCCCAAAAAAGTCAATTTATAGCCATAAAAAGGAAATAGTCAAAATAGGTCATAAATCATGCAGGTAGTCCAATACACTTGCATAGTAACGCATAGCGTTCGCATAGTCATAAAAATTCAATTTATAGTCATAAACAAGTGAATAGTCATAACAGGTCATAAATCATGAAGGTAGTCTCATAGTATCACATAGTAGTGCATTAAACAGTGATGGTCACAAAAAGTCAATTTATAGCCATAAAAAGGAAATAGTCAAAATAGGTCATAAATCATGCAGGTAGTCCAATACACTCGCATAGCAGTGCATAGCGTTCGCATAGTCATAAAAAGTCAATTTATAGTCATAAACAAGTGAATAGTCATAACAGGTCATAAATCATGCATGTAGTCCCATATTATCACATAGTAGTGCATTAAACAGTGATAGTCACAAAAAAAGCCAATTTATAGCCATAAGCAAGGAAGTAGTCAAAGTAGGCCATAAATCATGCAGGTAGTCCAATACACTCGCATAGTAGTGCATAGCGTCCGCATAGTCATAAAAAGTCAATTTATAGTCATAAACAAGTGAATAGTCATAACAGGTCATAAATCATGCACGTAGTCCCATATTATCTAATAGTAGTGCATTGAACAGTGATAGTCACAAAAAAGTCAATTTATAGCCATAAACAAGGAAGTAGTCAAAATAGGCCATAAACCATGCAGGTAGTCCAATACACTCGCGTAGTAGTGCATAGCGTTCGCATAGTCATAAAAAGTCAATTTATAGTCATAAACAAGTGAATAGTCATAACAGGTCATAAATCATGAAGGTAGTCTCATAGTATCACATAGTAGTGCATTGAACAGTGATGGTCACAAAAAAGTCAATTTATAGCCATAAAAAGGAAATAGTCAAAATAGGTCATAAATCATGCAGGTAGTCCAATACACTCGCATAGTAGTGCATAGCGTTCGCATAGTCATAAAAAGTCAATTTATAGTCATAAACAAGTGAATAGTCATAACAGGTCTTAAATCATGCACGTAGTCCCATATTATCACATAGTAGTGCATTGAACAGTGACAGTAAAAAAAGTCAATTTATAGCTATAAAGAAGGAAATAGTCGAAATAGGTCATAAATCATGCAGGTAGTCCCATACAATCGTATAGTAGTGCGTAGCATTCGCATAGTCATAAAAAGTCAATTTATAGTCATAAACAAGTGAATAGTTAAACAGGTCATAAATCATGCTGGTAGTCCCATAGTAGTGCATAGAGTATGCATAGTCATAAAATGTCATCTTATATATAGCAGTAAACGATGAAATAGTGATATCAGGTCAAAAATCATGCGGTAGTCCATACCATCCCATAGTAGTGCATTGAGTAGGCATAGTCACGAAACAGTCAATGTATAGGCATAAACCATGAAATAGTCAAAACAGGTCAGAAATCATGCAGGTAGACCCACACTACCACATTATAGTGAAAAGAATTATGAAAAGCGAACCCGTGAATTTTGGATTAAATTCCACGGCATAAGGATTAAAATTGGTGGCATGAGGGTTAAATTTCACAGAAGAAGGATTAGATCCCACGGCATAAGGATTAAAAGTGGCGGTATAAGGATTAAATCCCACGATACAAGGATTAAAACTGGCGAGATAAGGATTAAATTCCACGGTATGAGGATTAAATTCCGCGGTATATGGATTAAATACGACGGGAAAACCTGTAGTTGTTGACCTTAGGTTACGTAAGAGTTCTTTCCACAACCTATAGTTCCAAACGAAGAAGGGAGAAATGACCGAAATTAGAGCGAAAAGTAGGGCATTGAAGATAATGCGACTAATTCCGTAGGGAATATGGTGGAACGAAATTATGGATCAGATTGCAGATGCGTACCCAACAGAAGCTAGTGCAATGCTGGAACGATTATAATGGCGCTGGTAAATAGCGATGAAGTCCATCTCGAGTGTTGTACGTTCCACAATGCTGTTCCAGACAAAAAATCAGTTCCTACAGAGACAACGCTTACAAACAAAATCATACATTATCTTCATTGACATATCAGACATTTCGTCATAATAACGTGAAACTTAACATTACACGCAACTCCCAATCAGCGCGCATCGCGAAATAGCGCGCGTTTTATATTCTTCCTGTGTTGTACTGGGAGTATATTCGAAATTATGAGCATTGAGTACAGAATACTCCTGCTTCCAGCAGCCTATGGGATCCACAAGCTCCAGCCCCTGTAGAGCCCCTTTAAAATAAAGGACGTCGCATCCCATAGTTCGCGGACTACAGAACATACCACAGAAGCAACACTCTTATCAGAGAGAGGAGCAAGATCTATTAATGTTCATGGGAACAGCGTAGACAGCATAGGTAGGCACGATATGACAGATATTTCAAGTGTTTTCAGCTATCCATTGTCAAAGGAAGGAACGTTGAAGCCAATAACATATTGAACGCTGAACGTACTGCCGAAGATACCAGTTTGAGTTGCACGGTATATATAGCAGCATTGTGTTCAGTTATCGTCCATGGGAGCGGCAAGTTGAGAACATTTTCAAGTGCTCATGTAAACGCTGTGGCTTTCTCTGGGAGAGTCAGGATCTGGAAACTCGAGCGCGTTTTCTTATTTAACTCTGACAATTCCGTGTCATTTTAAGCGGGAGCAAAATAGCCAGAGTAGCCCAGGGTAGCGAAAAAGGAGTTCATAACTCTCAGGCGAAAAATAGCAGAGCTAACCCTGGCAACAGCTCTTCTCCACTCTGCTCCAAAGCAGGGTAAGCTAGGGTTATGACGTCACACAAATGCTCGTGTGGCCTTGTCGTCTACTACACACAACAGTTGACCCTCTTTAGCTTTGTCACAACCGAGTTTTTGAAAACTTTTCTTCTAGAGCTAGTTCAGGAAAAATGTTCCAGTGTTATCTTTGTGACCTGTACTGAAAGATTACTACCGACATAGAAGATTGCATCATAAATCTAGAGCTCCTTCAAAGGATGCACAGTGTAGCCGCGTCTGCATTAAATAGTACGTGTTTTTCTATTTAACTGGAATAGTAGGTCTTTTGAAATACTTAAGGCTAGGTTATACAGTACGCGGTTCTTATTCATTTAGGCTATGATTATTTGGGAGGGTGTCGATATTCCCGGTTGCGCAATTCCTAATCTCACAGAACTTCACGGCCTCGAACAAAGATAATGCTCGATTTCTTCACAAGATGACATTTCTTGTTTAAAAAGCGGATATAGTTGATTAACCTCTTTGCTTCAAGAGCCATCGATATCTGTCGAAGTCGTTTTAGCGAATGAAAGCCATATTATAACAACTGTTATGCTTTGGGAGTACGCGCCGGCACATAATGTTGGTTCGTTTATTATCAGATACGTTTAAGTTGGGTGTTTGTAATCCAGGTTAGTCTGAGTTCGCTGTTGGCAATTTCCCTGCGGTGATGGTATTTCCGGCGGCGTATTTTCAATCGGAGCACCACAGAAAAAAAAAAAAGTCCAGTAGTTTATTTTCTAGTAGATATCAACCAGACACTTTTTCTAAGGAATAAAAATGACCAGGTAATCAGCTACAGACTTATTGGAGAATTGTTACAGTTGGTTACAAAATGAACGTCATATGGTTGTGAAACACATAAAAATTAAGTTTTATCGACGATTTCTTAAGCCTGTTCCGCACATGGCCCTAAGAGGAAAAGGCACTTCGACGGTAGTCTTGAGATTGTCTCGGCGCCCCCGCCCCCAAGGAAAAGAAAAAGTGTACTGACCTAACCTGGACTATCCTCACCAAGGTGCACTAACCTCGCCTAACTTGACGCTTCCTACATTTAACAAGACGACAACCTCCAAATCCGTATGCTCAGCAAGGTAGCGACTCTCCTGCTGTAGAAGTCATTTTCGTTGTGTTATTCAAGCGTACATAGGAAAGGTTCTATACCACACAGTTTTATTATTCTTTTCAGTGAAGATAGCAGGGGCAGGCAAGCCAGCTGGTGTAGACTTGATTTTAACATTGCCTTGAGTTTGAGGGAAAACACAGAACGAATAGATGAGTTTAGTTTCCGCATATGACCCTCTTTCATTCGCATGTGCGGTATTTACCTTTCAAACGGTTCACTAACTTTTCAATACCAGTGGTCCCGATAACGAACTGTACCCTCGAGGAATTCTTGGCGAATGCAGGCTTGACCACCAGGCACATGCCACTTTTACTGAGGACTGCATCTGCACGGCAAGTAACAACCAGACGACAAACGCAGAGAAAACGAGAATACCTAAGTGCTCATAGCACCCAATTTCAGGGAAAAGAGAAACATAGTGTTGTCGCCATTCCTCCTCCTCAATACACGTTACAATTTGGTAGGTTAAAATTCGATACAAATGGAAACTTCAACGTCTACCGTCTTGCAGCCGTTCGAAAATTCCGGACGAAAGGTGGCTACTCCAGGGTCACGTGACGTTACGTTACGCTCAACTCGCGAGATGCTCGGGTTGAATAAAAAGAAAGAAAAAACGTGCCTCAGATACAGAGCATCGGGAATAATATTTCTTTCGTTCTTCGAGAATAATATTTCAGATTGTGGAACGTCAACGTCGGAAGCCAGTCCAAAGTGGCGATGTGCGTGTAACATGTAACTGATCTTCTTATCTCAAGTCCTCGAGAGTCTCCGTCAACACTCATGCTCTGCGCAAACCACGTGACGCGGAACTTGTCCAGTACGCAACGTCGTGCAATTGCTGCTTGTATATATCAGCCAACCGATGTCTCCTTCATCCAATGCGAAGCAAAGTAGCAGCAGCTACCACCGTTGTCTGACCACCCCGTATCAATCCTGCAGGTAAGTCTGGCAAACACTACCATGAGAGAAGAGGGCGTGGTATGTAACGTAGGCTGTTGTGTCTGCACTTCAGCAACATTGAATCCAAGCTAAATGCACAAACTTTACTTTGTGTTGTGTTTTTCAAAGTTTTGAGTGATGAGTTGCGGCAACGTCAATGCGGACCCGGGGGCGTGTAGCCTACGTGTTTGTCCAACCGCACTGGGCTGGCAGCGCAGACAGGAAACTCGGTAGTTAGTGCAGCAACTCGAACTGCACAGAGCCAGCTCTGAATATGTCTGAACATTCTGCCAATTAGCGTCCCCTGAGGAGCCTTCTAGTACTAACGCGGTACCCTTCGTCTAAACATATGACCTAGATTCATGGCATGGCGTAACCGTGTCAATCATTTTGGCGGTTACCGTGACGGTTACGGATCATCCTAGAGAAGGCTACTGAGGGATGCTTTCTGTGGTGGGCAGTTTTGCGAGGCTACCCGGATTCCACAGCAAAGAGAACTGCACCGCCCACCCCTCCCTCTACGACCATCGTCTTTGCCCTATATCTCCGTCTTTCCGTATTCCCTTTGCTTTCCTTCCTATGCACCGAAATGACACTCGTGAACAGGATCACTGCACCTTCACTAAGCGTCCCCCCTGCCCTTACGCTAAACCTACCTCAAAACCGACACGCGGGAGAGGCAGGGTCGGCTAAAGATATATTGAAAAAAAAAATCGTGTAGAGGTAGACGTCTCAACATAGAGGAAATCTGTGTCGATGTAGCGATAGCGTTTTCAAGTTCCGTGTGGGATTAGAAGTCTCATTCGGAGGTTTCTTTCTTTTGTGCGCGATCCAAAGGTGAAACAGTGTGAAATTATAGTTTTTGTCATCACCTAACACAGAGGGATTCTTAAAGGGATAGTAGCATGCAGCAACTCGCCTTCGGAGGTGTCACCGTTCGATTGCCCGTATCTTGAAATGTAAGCATATAAATTATGCCGCGAAAACCTGCATTGTTATCACGAAAATTAATTTTCAGATAATCATATCCGCATTCTCAACATAAAAGTCACTTGGCAACAACAGCTACAGGTTAGGTTCTGCGGAATCTCAGCTGATTGGTTGTTTGAGAGGCCCCGGATGATGCCTGAGCAGACGACGTATACTGCTAGTGTTCCCGCGTCTGCTTCCGTCCCGAGTCCGAAGCTTCAGAGTGTTTATAATTGCTGTAGGCGGCATTTGTTGTCAAGGATGACGGATGATAATGTCTGCAGTGTGCTTTACACTGTAAGAATACCTCAACGAGGAATCCGAACATTTCGTTTTACCATACCCTAGACGAGGATGTGCGGAGCGAAAGTGGTAACCTACGATTGCGTGCTATCATTACTGATTGCCCCAACTTTGCACTTTCCTGCGTGCTATCAACCGTGGGATAAAACTGAAAACAGCGTCTCGTGTATGTTCGATGCACTTCTCAGACGACGCGTACGTTACGACGTAGTGACATCTTCAAAGCAAGACTGAGTGTGCCACCGACAAGGAAGAAAAGAAAAAGTCGTTAAAAGCGATGTTGTGCCGACCGTCTTTTTATGACTCCTGTGGAGAACATATATGAAGGTAAGAGTACCGTACATTTGTGTCCGCTTGCGTTCACGAGATAAAGATGACGTAGCGTTGAAGTTTTAGTAGCGCTGTAAAGTTGTGTTATTTCTTTCTTTTGTTCTCAGAATGAAACCCGTGCAACAACAACAACAACTTTATTTCCGACCTTGGAGAGTGGGGAGCTTCATCGCCACAGGCGATACTCTACCCCATTGCTGAAACCCATGCATATTCCAAGCACATCGATGGACATTCGCACGTGGCACAGTGGCAGGTATAAGCATTTCTGCAGTACATGAGTTCGAGGTTTCGTGGACACTAACTGAATTGAGACTACCCGTAGTTATGATACTGAGCCATTGACAGGAGTATTTGAGGCGATCACTCCCAGTTGCCGTTTTCGTTTCCCGGCGCATGAAATCATTATCTTACGCCACTTATTTTCGTTTTCTAGTGTAGATTTAGTTGTAGCACTGGTGGATTCCTCAGCACAATTGTGTCACATCAGTAGCGACATGAAAAAGCAAAGCAAGTGCACAGGACAACACAAACAGCGCAGTTCATGACCCGCAATTTGCTTGTGATTTATGTGATATCAGTTACATTATGCCAGTGCTTTCTTTCACAGCTGCTCAGACTAGGTTCATTCAACGCCTCAAGACAGACTGGTGTGAGTCTCAATCCCTCCTGTGCACTCTCCCTAATATCGGATCAGCTCAGTGCCCTGGTAATTTATGGCACAAAGGACACCTGTACAAGGGTGCTGCAACTGGAAACAACTGCAACTCACAATACATCAGCACTGCACAGTGTTGAGCAGCGGCTTCCGTATCTGCATACTTGATACCGCTGTACCATCTGAGGGGTAAGTTGTACAGACTTCATAAAAGTTTGATGATACAGATATGCAAGAAAAAAGTCTCAAGAGCAGACCATGTGCAGGCATGCCTAATATAGGATATTTATCACGCATCATTCCATATTTGTTCAGTTTCCCATGTCCAGCACATGTAGCCCAATGAACATAACCTTTCACCTGTCTGGTGTGTGTGAAGGGGGTGACACTGGTCTCAAAGCTCAGAAAGTCTCTAATAATTTCAATGGTACAAATATAAGACGTGTATTTCAGTAATGTCTACCATTGGGAGGGTGCAGTGGAGCTAGTGGGGAGCACTGCAATATAAGTACATCAAACAATTTGGCATGTCAGCCACCTGCTTTTCACCTCTGCTGTCGTACATATCATCCCCGTGATATCATGTCAGGTGTGGTGACAATTGTCAGGGATCACTTCACGTGATGCTTTGTGCCACCCCCAGTTGTCTTCATGAGTATGGTAGTGTTGTTTCATGGAATCTATTATCTGGATCACCATTTAAGTGTAATACATTCTGTTTTTCAGGGAGGAGCATGCCACACCTCGTTCTCTGCCTGCAGAATCCCTGCGAACAAGCCAAATGTAAGCCTGTGCATTGCTTAGTCAACATCAGACCAGGTTCTCTTAAAACTATCCCGTAGTTCAAAACTTATGAAAGGGCCTGTTATCTTAAAAAAATGTCTCCACTGGTGACATTTTTTTAAATCAGTCCAGTAAAAACATAGTGGGCTGCCTGCAGTTCGTTGAAAACCTTCGGCAATTGGACGAGGACACAGGAGAGACTAGAGAGGCACAAACTCAGGCCTCTCTCCTGTGTCCTCGCCCAATTGCTGAAGTTACCACGAATGGATATGTACCAACTGCCCCGCATGGTTACCTTGGCTGCCTGCCAGACACACTGACCCTCGTGAGTACTCTTGGTAGCATAAGCTGGTAGTAACACACACGATACTCTATAGGTCACATAGGTAGCCTTGAAACTAAACCAGAATAGAGAAAGGGGCAGATTTTGAAAAGAAATTAACACACATTATTTCACGGAAGCTGTTTTATTGTAAGATGTAACTAAATCAACTGACTAGTAAACTTGAGGAACACTAGTATGGGAAACACCGACATTCACAAAAAGAGCAGCATAACAGGCTCATTCTGCACCGAAACTATACAATTTCTGCATGAATAGACAGATGGGCAAAATATTCATACTATGATCTGCACACATGAAACTATGTACAATATTTGACCACGAATCATTGTATTCATCTCGTACTAAAGTAATGCAGAAGACATAACATTCAGGCTAGCTGGTTATATATGGTGGAAGAAAACCCAGAGACAGAGGAAGACGGAAAACCATTGTATTGTGTTGAGTCTTGCCTCGAGCGTTTTCTTCCACCATACCAAAGTAAAGTCACGAGTGAAAAGGTTTTCTGGATTTCCTTGAGTAACTGGGCATTACACTCATTCATGACGAGTGCTAATGTTCTTGTCACAGCAAGAGATAAACAAGAAACTCTGGTGTGTGAGTTTCAATACTGTGGGTATCAGTTCAGCAACAATTTCAACAAAAAAAGAAACAGTGTACATTATATTGCACCACGTCAATGAAGAATTTTAGAAAAAAATCTTCCTGGGAACAGCATCACGAAGGATACTGCCCCAACAACTGTTTCATAGGTCGTGTATTCAAAGACACAGCCCACCCGGGGGCGGACCGAGTTATCAAAAGGCCCTTCTCAAATACATAAAGGACTGGCTCCCCTTTGCCTTCCTCCACAACGTATGTGGATTCAAAGCAAGACCAGGGCACAAATAATTAGTCTGCCAAAAGGGAAAGAACACAAGCGAGCTGATGCAACCCAGCAACGCGCACACAATATTGTGGCAACATTTGGGTAATGTTTTCACTACATTATGGCAACTGCAGCCATATTTCTTTACCACAACACAATATTTAGGCGACAGTTATGTAACATCCCTACAACATTGTAAAGCGTTACATCTGTACTTGTTGAACACACCCCAGGTAGCATCGAATGGTATGGCAACATTTCATCAATGTCATACTGCGACATTGCCCAAACGTCGCTAACTTCATTTGCAACATTCATTTGTAACACTCTAGCAACGTGTACACAAACAACATTGCAGCACCGTATGTGCACATTTTTCAATGCGTGACTTCACTTCAATAATTTGCCTTGCACACGACATGATGCAATGTACAAACAATGTTTTTGTTTTTTGTGTAGGCTATACACAGGTGCTGGAGCTCATACGGTGCTGTCCTATGTTCAAGATCACCAACGAAGCTCCGGATGTTGAAGTGCTCCCTGCTCGTGCATGTGGTGGCAAACTGTTACTTGCAGAATCTGTGGAGCAACAGAGTGAAGTAGGATGAAACGAATGCCAAAAAAAAAAGAATAGGAAATGTATTATCTAAGCATCTGCAACCTATTGCATTTAACCCTCCTTGCAGGGGTTCCATAAGTGAAGAGTTCAATGCTGCTGAACCACCCGTGTGTGCCACTCTGAGACCTACCACCACAGCTATTCAAAACGGCCCTTTTGAGGAGACCCCATGCTTCTACAAGGGGATAGCACTGCAAGAAGAACCTAAGTGCATTCAGTTAAGCTTTGTGTCTGTCTGTTATTTGTTGGATACCTGCATTTTCACTACAACTATCAAAAAAGCTACACTAGTGCTGCAGTTGCAGAAATATATTGGCTTCGATTTCCCCTTTTGGTCCGAGCAAGCAAAAATTTCAAAACGGCATCTATAGTGACCTAATATGTGTCTATCCCAATAAATGGTACATCCTCAGACAACATATTACTCAATTAGGTATGCACACCCAAAGTAGGTATGCATCAAGGGAAGTAACAGGCAGCAAAGCACATCTGAGAAAATGGAATATGAACGTGCAAAATTTCATTTTTCCTGAACGTCAAGGTTTGCACAAGGACGGTTTTGAGTAGGATCTGATGGGAGATATATCTCTGTGAAATGAAGCTGGCAATTCTGTTTCGTTGTTTACATACCGACCATTGCAGCTGCACTGTTTTAATTTGTCTACCATGGCTTCAACAAACTCATTTCTGCACAGTTTCACAAGGCTGAAGATTTTCAGAACTCCTTATTGTGTAGATGCTGCATACATAACATAACATAACACTTTATATAATGGTTGAAATACTAGCAGAAAATTCGACTGTCCTGTAGATTACTCATAATTCAAGGGAATACGTACCACTTGGAATAAATTTGAAAGAGATGCGTCAGATCTCTACAGCTGTAAATTAGTTTTCTGTCCAACTTCATTATCTTGATTGTCAAACATTATATTGTCTGCCATGAAATAATAGCTATTTGTGGTTTGAACCAGATTCTTTTCCTTGTCAGGAACTGAATGCAGCTTGTCTGTCTCGTCTATCAAGTTTGAATCAAATGAACTTGCAGGTGGCAGCACAGCACGGGAACTATTGAGGTTGTGAAATTCCAAGGGGACTGGACTCTTGCCTCATGTCCATTGCCATTCATGTCAACATCAGACTCCGTGGGGAAGTGCTGCAAATGATTACGGCACTGCAAGTTAAGAACCCGCCTAAAGCTGTGCAGTTATTTGGTTTCGTTTTATGCCTCTGTGTTACCCTTTCTCGTTGATACATGCTTCATTTTTATGGCAGCAATGAAAGTAGTTGCATCAATGATATTACACTTGATCCAGCCCAATATCGTAACTGAAGAAATATCTCTTACATCCTAGGTGATGTTTGTGATTTCAGAGTGCATAAAGTTGCCAACAGCTCAAATGTAATGCCAACAGAGATTTATCAGGTTATGTTCAAGTTAGCTATAAATATCAAACAACCAATAACTCCGGAAAAAGGTGCTTATGCTACGCTAAAATTCAAACTTGGATCCTCCGAATTTCTTACTTGTTTGTGTTGTCTATGATTGTGGCCTGCCTCGACTAATTCCCGTTATTTACGTCGTATACAATTAGCTAACTATGCCCTTCAAAACATGGAAATATGCGAACTACTGTTCGATTGGGGTACGTACGTTCGCAGACTTAGCTAGGTTATCCCAAAACCAATTTACAGCGGGCCAGTAGTCAGTAACGCACATTGTGTAATGTCCTGTTAAATATGACTACTGTTGAACAAGAAAGCACACATACCTGTTTGCGTGAATGAACGATGTCACCATCCGTCAAATGTGGGCACACTCCGTGAGCGAAGTGACCAGTTTACAAAGGGTTAGCTTACAAATTGTTAAAACTGTGTGCTAGTCCTGTTGGTGTCGAGTTATAACTGGAAGCGCTAAGATAAATACACAGAGACAACCACAAAAGATTATCAAAGCGGCGCACTGGCGTTGTGCCGCTGGTTGGTGTGTGTTCGTGTCGGCGTACGCGTTTAACTCTGCGATTCCAGTTACGAAGTATTCTACCAGCGTCAGCAAATGATGCGTCGATCTTCCATAATAATTTATGCAGCACGGCACGAACGAGATTACACAATTCTGCCCGGCAAAACATCGCCACAGCGGGCAAACCTCGATGCAAACCTCGATGCAACCTCGATGCAAAGCGGAAGCGGTCGTCTTCCATGTCCGGCAATTGATTCCTCCGCCTGGAATTTCGTGTGACGTTTTGACCGTTTTGATGGCGAAGGACTTCCGTTTCACCGTCGTCTGCTCAGTCGTCTGCTTGCCTCAGTGTCGATATTCTGAAGCGTAGCTCATTTACTGACTCTACGTATGCCCTCGTAAAGGCAATCCAATGAGATCGGTTTACGTGCTCGGGGGGAAAGAGAAAAGCTGTGGGGTTGCCCGAAAGATTGACCTACTTGCATAGCGTATTGGCGCAGAGGAAAAACAGCCGGATGTCGTTCAACTACAGTTTTCGTGTTATCACGCCATCAAATTACTTAATGTACATATCTCGTTACAGAGAACAGCAGTTTCAATGGCATCTGCGCGGCCAGGCACTACTGGATACATGATTGAGACAGCGGACAGAGGAGCCAATGCTTACACAGAAGGTTCATATTCCACGTCTGGAACATACGCCCAAGAGGGCAAAAACCAACCAGGAAACAGGCTGGCCAGGGCAGGTGCCTTTGCAGAAGCCGGTGTAGGCTTGGCCAGAGCTGAGTACAGCGTCTTTGAAGCAGAAGCCAGAGGTCCCAGCGCCTCAGCTGCTGCAGGAGCCGATGCGACAGGAGTACGTGCAATGGCTGGAGCGAGTGTTGGAAGCGTTTCTGCCGCTGCAGGTCCCGTTGCTGCAAAGCTAAGCCTCGGAGTGGAAACTGGGGTAGCCGCAGGTGCGGACGGAGTGGAAGTGAAGCTCTTGGGGACAGGCCTCAGAATTGGACCGAAACCGATGATTAGCATCCTTGGATCTGAACTTGAATGCGTTATCATGTGAAGCTTATTGGTAGGGAATTGACTTCCCCGTCGTAACTGGAGGGTTATTTACGAGTTTCAGTGAATCGTGTTTGCTTAAACCATTCGTGAACCGTATAGCAGATAACAAACAGGAAATATGAGTGAGTCAGGACGGGATCCTCTGGTTGGCCAGCAACAAACCGTTCGCCAACCGTTCTCAGTGAAAACGATTCAGTAATACTCCCTCTTAAGAACATTCCGTAGCGGTTTTAGATAATTCTGTAATTTCCTTTTTCTTATCGTTTTGTGTTCTCAACCTATTCTGTAAGTTGATCTAATGAAAATACAGGTGATGATCTCCAATTGATGTCCAAAACTTTACAATAAACCAGTGCTGTACCCGCTACCGAAAAATGATAACATGATAGCTACCGACGCCGTCTGATGATAGCTACCGGCGTGTCTTAAAGTAACGCAATGCTGAAGCAGCTACCTATCAGAGGTAACGCAATACTTCATCCGATAATTTCGTTTAAAATAAGAAATATTGCATTCGAACATATTTGCTATAGAAGGCCATGATCCGTGCACTGTGCATGCCTAGAGCCTTCCTGGACAATGCAGGACTTCGGTCCTCAGTGCGAGACTCATCAAGCAAATTACCGCGAGATATGGGGTGGACTATTGCCTGTGGCGAGAAAACACCGCAATTACCCCAATCAAAACAAAGCTACTGCTGTTGCTTCTGTGCGTCGTAGTGTGAAAGCTGAGGGTCGCATGACCAAAAAGACCGGCTGGATATTAAGAATACCTTGTGTTTGACTTAGTGCAACGGGATGGCTAAGTTACAGATTTCGGAGTATATTGCTAGAGCCTGGACCTCGGTTTGCGCGACACCATCCTGTTGGGATTCACAAGAGCGTCGCGTTGCCTTTACTGGAAGTCATCCTCTTCAGGGGCTTTGAAATAAGTACAGAGCATTTGTGAGCAGAACTGCAGGACACCCCCTCTGAAAACAGGCTTGGCCGGATAGCAGAAAACTGCGCAGGGAAGTTAGTCAAGTGACGAGGAAAATACTTGGGCAGGGAGAGGGGACATACCTGAGGAGAACAATTCCCATCTTGCAGCGTGACCATGATAACAAGACTGATAACCCGCCCAGGAACTTGCGCGGAAGCGAAAGAAGAAGTGATGTGTAACTGTGGAAATGTGCATGAGATTTTCCAGCTGCCGGCAGATTGGAGGATGAAATTGGCAGTTTGGCTACGACATAATTTAACTCCTGTGATTATCTCGTGGACGACACATTGACCAAACGAGACTTCTCAGGGCGCAGCAGGGGAAACAGCTATGGTCCGCAGACGATACACAGACTACGTAATTCTATGATGACATCGTCAACATGACATCAACTTGATACCAAGCGTTATTACGACCTAAATACTACACTCTTAAAAAAAGGGTGTAGTTTAACTCCTTTTTCTTGCCACATATATGTCACTCCCTTTTGGATAGTACAATTACTTTCAAAAAGGAATCTCCTCACTCCCTCCACCAAATGGAGAGTAGTCGAGAGTAATATTACTCTCCAGTAGGGAGTAAGGGTGTAATACTACACCCTGGAGGGAGTGAGGAGACTCCCTTTTGAGAATAATTGTACTCTCCAAAAGGGAGTGGTATATGTGGCAAGGAAAA
Organism: Ornithodoros turicata; assembly: GCF_037126465.1. NCBI lineage: Eukaryota > Metazoa > Arthropoda > Arachnida > Ixodida > Argasidae > Ornithodoros > Ornithodoros turicata. Next base: position 185,152,875 of record NC_088201.1, read on the forward strand.
TGAGTTAAAATACACCACTTTTTTGATGAGTGTAGCTATACAATATTTTTAAGTCGTGGACATTGTCAATTTGACGGCAGTGAGTGCCACTTGGACAACGATTTGACCAAGTGTCTAAAATTTAGTTTAGGCTGGCTGGTGTAAATCGATTTTCAAACGATCAAAGAACAAACACGAGACAACAACACAGCGACTTGTGTGTGGACTTGTCTCGCGTTTTTGTCTTGGTCGCTTGAAAATTATCGATTTGACCAAACGCCACTACTCAGACTGCAGCAGGGAAACGGCCATAGGCCGCGGGCTCAGAGCTGTTAAATATGAACATATAGACTACGAATTAAATGATGACATCTTTTTTAACACTTTTATATCTACAATTACCATGACAAAGCATAGAAGAAACTGACAATTTGGCGTTTGTGCGTTTGTGAGTGCTATATGGGCGGCAATTTGGTCAAACACGACTTTGGTGCAGAAACATTGGTGCAGATCTAAAATCATTCAGAACTGAAGGCGTGTATAACCCCAAACATCTGCAGGGGCTAAGAATACAGAAGGCCACCAACTCACGAGGTGGTGGAAAGGTAGAGGGCACCGAGGAAATTTTATTTTATTTACAGTACTGTTGACACGTCCTTGTGGGTATAGTCACAGGTGGACATGCGTCAAAGGGAAATTCACAACAACACCAGAACAAGCAGTTACATCAGGTGTTTACAAGACACCGTCTAACTTAGATGCAAAACCAGAGACATTTTGCTCGTTAGCAGTGTTTTCCGGAAGGTTGTTCCAATCGTGGACTGTGCGACGAAAGAAAGAACACTTAAAGGCGTCTGTGCAAGCCGGAATTTCTTGTAAAGCAAGATAATGCTGCCAGAAGAAGAACAGTCTCTGTTCGAAATATCGGCGGCTTCTGTCCTGAGGCAACTCCCTTGCTAAGATAATGCTGATGCTTTCAGACGCGTGTGTCCCCTATCAGATGTGATGAATTAAATTCACTTTTGATTAATTGGAACAGATACTTCAGCCACTCTGCCCCGAAATGTAATTCGTGCTCTTGATATTAAACTAATCCTGGGACATAATACATATGCGACTGTAGTTGTACGGTACAGTCTTTTGGAATGGTTCCTAGGGGAAAAAAATGCAAACATACGAGGCAGAAAAGTGAACTCAGGCGACTCAATTCTCTGGGAGTGTGAACACTTACATGGCAGCGGACGCCTACCAGCGCCGGTGCTAAAGTGGGACGAAAATATTTGAGAGATGAAAATTCGTATCTTTTACTAATCCTTTTGCATATAGCTGTTCATGGTAGTCAACTATTTTTTCTCGAAGCGAAATGCGACATGCATGGTAAGACGTCTACATTACATTACACATTACACGTCATTCCATTAAACGTCTACATGCAAGAAGTGACCTTAACGGCAAAGATTACCCACAGTCTGCTTCTGAAACATTGCCTCACTTGCCAACTTCTTTGCAGAAACTAAAAAAATGACCTTTCTGCAATCCCGACGAGGGAAGGAACGTTCAATGAATATGATCAAAACTAGAGATGCGAAGCCCCGGGAAAAAAAAAACGGACATTTTGAAAAAAAAAAAAGTTTTTTTCGTTTTATTTCCTCGTGTCCGGAAAAATAGCCCAAAATTTCCAGGCGACAAAATTCGAAAATGTAAATTTTCGTGCCTTCGATGCGTTCCAACCCGCAACAGTGCCTTGGGTGCCTTTAATCCGTCAACAACCACCAACTTAGAGCTCCGTCTGGCTGCTCCAAGCGATCGCCGTCGCGTTCACATAATGTCGGAGTTCTGGTCGGGGTGGACGGATTGTTGCAATTACCTATCGCTGAGTAGACAGTAGTCTCATGGGATGCTCTGCTCTGCATTTATGCCTAGAGGGTAAACACTACTAAAGTTTCTAACTGCTGTGGCTTGGCCGGCAATGCTTCGACTCAGCAGTAACCGCGTTTGTTTTCATTTTTTTCTAATTTTTCGGAAAAACCCGAAAAGAAACAGTTTTTTTTCCGAGCGATTCCACATTTCCGGTATTTTGCATCTCTAATCACAACCAGTAAAATACCGTAGAAAATAAAGTCATGAATTCTATAAAATCACTCACCACAAAGCGTTGGTGGTCTATTGTGCACAGCGAAGCTATTATCAACTACTTACACTATGCCCTTGTATTTGGATTGTAGCACGCGCGACCGGTAAAATTTGGGAAAGGCGGAAGCAGAGCCCTTTAAGACGGGCGAAACCTCTTTAATTATGCAGTCGAAGATATATTATCAACGGCTTATCCTATGCCCTCCTACTGGGATTGTGACGGAGGCGACCGCGAAGTTCCGAAAAGGCGCCAATAGTGCCCTTTAAAGGTCAGCTCCGGAGATACCTTGACTTCTTGAAACTGTAACAATATTCTGGAAGCCCATATCGAACTGTATCTGAAACCACCCTTCATTTCCACAAAACAGCCCCATATTTTAAATAATCGTAAATTAGCCATTTCGAAACAGACATGGGGCCGCCATTTTTATGACGGCAGCTGTTCACGCGGTCTATGTCGCCTACGTAAGTGATATCAGTGTTCTTCTAGACTTCCCTCCCTCTCTACGCAGCATACGGGAATGTAAACAAGCGATGGTGGCAGGAAGCGTCTGCTCGATCGACGTAGGCTTCTTGATCGCATCGATTTTTTTATATTTGGGATGATCTGCCAATGCCGAAACATGCTGTTGATACCATTTGTGCAGTTAGAATTCGTGCAATTATGCTGCCGCGTTCCGGCCAGCGGCAAACTGGCTAAGAACGCAATGAACGTCACGTATATCATCAACGGAACTGCGCTACGCCTAATACGAAATATATTTTTATTCGCATTGTAGGTGTCTTTGATAAAGTAAGTCAATTCATTGCTTAATTGAAGACTTCACTCTCTTATAGTTACGGCTCACCACTGCTGCATCACTTGCGCATATCTTTCTCACTGTCGAATACCTGGCGTTTGACGTTACAGGAGCAGTAATCAAATTTCTTGGCATTATACCGCGTGAACAAGTTGTGTTTGGCAACGCCATGTTATCGTATACACACTGCAGGTACGTACGTGAGAACTGGGCTTGAATGACAACCTTAGTGTAGATACTCGGTGAACGTATTTGCCGAAATTTTACGCTGTCGAGAGAGCAAGCACCAGATACAAGAACAAGATACTTACATGAGGGCATACATGGCTTATGAGAGCTGAACAGAAAAATAAAGGAAGGAAAAAAATAAACGAACACAAAAATACACTGCACAGTACAAGGACACCGCGCAAGTGTAATTATCAGGGATATCTTGCACCTTATTTCGGCTGGTCTACTAGTGCAGTGCAGCCATGAGCCATCACATGAATCAACCACACAAAAAAGAAAGAAAAGAAATGAAGATGAGTTGCTTCCATGTGTCATCTACACCAGTATTACATCTGGATCTGCATGCTGGTTTCAGGAGGCGAGTTACTTGTTGAATCAATGCACATTTCCACACATTCCAGAGATACTATAATTTTACACATAACATTGAATAGACTATAATTTTATTGAATACACAGAGATCATAAAACTATCTGACTCCCCCCATAATCCCTCGCAACAGGTAAACAAGTACACTGCAAGATGGACAGAATACAGGTGCAGTTGAGGGGAGCTGCCTCAGGACAGAAGCCGCCGATATTTCGAACAGAGACTGTTCTTAGAGACTAGGTACGAGACTGTTTGTACACGTCCAGTGAAGCCCTTCTGCTGTCGACTTGCATTTAATGCCTTGCAGAGCTGTTAGCGTTGTACTGACTCATTCACTGTAATGCTTGCGATGAGCCCCCCTTGTGTAGTCTCTTCCTTCTGTTTGGGGGCTCATGAACAGCCATCGACCACAGAGATCGAGCAGAGCCCCAGAAAGCCCCTGGACATACCCTGACATGAAAATTAGCATTATTAGAATTCCTAAAATAGACAGGACAGGCTTGTGCAGTAAAGGAGCAATGCAATTCTCTGTTTCAGTTGTTTTCTCACACACATTCCTTATGTGTAGATACAATATGTGGCACACAGATAAGGTGGAAGCGGTGGTGTGATACATGACCTACTTACCATGACATACTTAGATACATGACCGAGTAACAGCACTGAGACGAGGCAACTTTTAGTGCACACAATGGCGGGGTGTCCTTCAGAATGGGAAGTACACCCGCTATCCCCTACAACACTTCGAATGTTTCAATTCCTGTAAGTGAGGAATGCAGGACAATTGCTTAGTAATCGCTGCTAGCTTGAAATACTGTAAATCACCTTCGTGGGGCCAAAGCAGCTTCCCAATGTCTTGATGTGCACATCTTGCATGGTGACTTTGATGCTCATGAATATGTGAAGCAATGTTATGATCCAAATATTCATGATATGCAGGAGTATCATGAGCCATTTTACCGGAACCAGGTTTCCATTATCATTGCTTGTCCATGTGCGCACACATGTGCATGTTCACGATACTGTGGCACCATTATTGTAGCACCAGACGTTGCTTCAGCAGTGCTGCTGTATGTACCTGTTTCCTGGGGCCTGGGCAAGGAGAAGCAGGAATTATAATTATACCTGTTAATGCTAATATTGTTAGGAAAAGCAAAAAAGCGTCTACATATTTAAGAGCTACAAAATGTGATCAACAATATTGACAGCATACATATGTGTTATGACGGTGTGCTACAAAGCAAATGTGCCCTCTTGAAATGTGCCATGTGTCAAAACGATGATTCACAGATAGAAGAGTCTTTCTCATGACTTCACCTATTTCTGCTAATCTGTGACGAGCATGCTGACCGTCATCCCTTGCTGGTCAAGGTACTCAGTTGCTGGAGTCAACTTCACCAGTATAGAAAGACAGAATGGAATTTTTGGCACGTAATAACTTTACATTACAACTTGAATACACATCACTCACAGACACAGCAGGGCTTTTAAAGAGGAACAACAATATGCTACCATGTATGCAGGATATGGGGTAGTTCCATGGTTGGGAAAAGGCTGACTGTGATCATACTGAAGTCCAGACAGACACAGAGTGTCTCAAAACAGGAACACCTAAGTTGTTGCTGATTTCAGCTGCTGTGACTGTTTTGTCTTCCCTGTGCCCAAGCTCAGACTTCTCCAAACTCATGTAACTTCTCAACCAGCTTCTCTGAGAAACTGCGTAGTTTTACATACAACCGCGGATTATAGGGCTTAGCAGTCCCATATTTGTCGTTCGCATGTTTACATTGTGTACAAGCCATAGTGTAAGTTCGTGCGGACACTTACCCGCAACTTTGGTCCTTTGGTGCTATCCTCTCCTCTTTGTTGTCGTCGAAAGAGGCAGGTGCCACATCCCTTTCCAGCGACTTTTACAGTACAAATCGGCCGTCAGGTGAACGACCTCGTAACATTCTGATGCAAAATGCTTCGAGCACACACGGCAGTTGCCTTGATAAGTTCAGAGCACTCAACCACTGGTTTCGTACCACTCAATCACGCACAATATCAACTGGAAACCTGGCACGAAACATCTTTCTTAGTAGCGTACCCGCTCGTACTGCGAGAAGCACGGCATTGTCACAATTCACTCACGCTGCATCTCTCACAAAGTGACAACTTAGATGAGGTTGTGTGTACTGACTAGCCAGAGTAAAAAGATGATCAAATTAAGGCGCGGAGAAAGGTGCCCGTACGTACGCGACTCTCGATTTCGCTTTCAGCCTGACGAGTGACGAGTGGTGATTGCTGGCGATTGCGAAACTGCGAGCCAGCAAACAAGCCGACAGGAGCCAAAGCGAAAGCTGAGCGTGACGTCAGCTGTTCAAGCGGACGATCGGACGGCAAACCAAAAAACCGATTTCGCAGTAACTACAGGGTATTCGCCCAAACTATTTTTGAAGTACATTCAGTAGGCATCAACCTTTGTGCCTGCGAGTTTTTGTTGTAATCTGTGGCAGTGACTTTCCTCCGGAGCTGACCTTTAAGACGTGGGAAACCACTTTAATCATGGTGCCAAGGCCAGTGGTGTAGCCACGGGGGGGGCTAGGGGGGTTCGAGCCTCCCTTACCTGCCACGGACCGACCCACACAAATCGTGCAAATCCGAGAGCATAATATATAGGGGGGACCAGTGTGACGATCGCGAAAGTTCTTGCAGTTCATGGCGTCTATCTAAGAAGCACTCTTGAATGGTTTTCAAAGTATGAGCTTTTCAAAATACTTCCAATCTCGTGACACCACCCCATTGGTCATGACAGCCTATACATGTAATCGTATTGTGAACGTCTAAATCAACTAATTTCGTTCATTTATTTAATCCTCAGTTTGCAGTGTGCACAAGTATGTGTGTGTAGTCGACACAGCGGGGGGAGGGGGGTAAAGTTTTCGTATCGAGCCCCCCCCCCCCTACCTTGGAGGTCTGGCTACGCCAGTGGCCAACCCGGCAAACCAGATACATCCAGGAAATATCCGTAAGATATCTCGCCCGGGACGTTTGGATATCCAGTGGAGTTTGCCACAGATCCGTTTTACATCCATGCGATATCCCAGCAACTAGCATTTCTGCCATGTTTGTAGATCCACTGAAAGTCTCTGCGACATCTGTCACGGATATTTGGATATATACGGGAGATTACGAATATCGATAATATTTTGCTTTTAACAATTTTGTGCATCGGATATTTAGTGTTTGTAGAATGCGTAGAGACCACTGCAACTGTGCACCGGCAAATAATATTTATTGTGTGTTTTAACCCATTTGATACTATTGGGAACAAAGCATTACCTTAACCTAACAGGATTCACCACAGTACAGCAACACCGTGGGACACGCCAGCATAAGTGCCGAACACTGCCCGCCTCACTTGGACCACTTGGGAAAACCCGCAGTAACCTCTATTTGCGAGCTGGATGGAACATATACTGAAATAGAAATCGTTACACACACGTTCGTTAGGGGTAGCGTGGCGTAAACCATTTGTAACGCTGACGAGGATGTATCTTCGCAATTCCTGTGTTTCTGCATCAACCCACAGTATACCCAACAACATTTCTGACATCCCTTCCTATCGACTACTGTGTTTTTAATTCAGGTTACCGTCTCTACAAGGACAAACAAATATTTCCTGGATCTCCCATAGACATCCCTAGGATCTGCAGGCTGCTTGTCAGGGGACATTCAAACATCCAGAGCGCAATATCCTTCCAACATACCAGGGACATCTGTTGTTTACTGGAGTAAGCCCAAAACGCAATGAAATTGTGCGATATCCCATACATATCCTATGGATGTCGAGATATTCAGGACGTTCGCGACCTTGTAGGGATGTCCCAGGGATATTAATGGTTTGCTGGGAAGGCGAACCTGTTTCGCCTGATGCACCCTGAAAACGTTAGTTTGATGCCCTTTTACCGGACGCTTCCAGTCGAACCCTACTCCCACGCCGAACGAAACTGTCATCAATCTGTCTTCGAAACCGTCTAAAGAGCAGGAGTCACTTCTTAGCAAAGGCATGAATTTCGCCCCCACCACCACCAAGATACCCTGCAAAGAAATCATTGCTGAAGTTGAAGATAAACTTCGCTTTGTGAAGAACCCTTCCGCGGTCAACCTTGCCAGAAACCGTTTTCTTAACGTCATTTCACAGAAGTGGGAGGCACTGCCGTCCAATCTGACCGCCGGAGAGAGGAATGCCATGAAGAAACTACAAGCAGATTCGGACATCATTGTGCTCCCTTCAGATAAAGGGAAAAACACTGTGGTCTTAGACAGAACTGAATATCCGCAAAAAATGCACGACCTTGTTGACGACGAGTCCCGCTTCACGAAACTTGAATCTGACCCAACACCAAGGTCGGAACGAGCCCTAGTCAAACATCGGAAGCATTTCGGACCCTGTTTACAAGCGCCTTTTCTCATCAGACGGACATACACCCAGAGGCTATGGTTTACCAAAAGTGTACAAGCCTGGTGTCCCTCTTCGCCCCATAGTGTCCTTTGTTGGAGCACCTACGTATCAACTGTCAAAATTCCTCACTGGGCTCCTGTCTCCCATCATGAACAAAACGGACATTCGGCGAAGAACCCTCGTGAATTCTGCTCGTCTGTGCTAGACTTGGTGATCGAACCTGATGAAGGGATGATATCTTTTGATGTTGTCTCTTTGTTTACTGATGTGCCTGTCACACTCGCCACTGACGTCGCGACCAGCCGTCTCTCTTACGATGCTTCGTTGCCTGACCGTACTGCGCATTCTGTATCGGAAATAAGGTCACTTCTTTCATTTTGTTTTGATGAAACGTATTTTAAATTTGACAACCATTTCTACAAGCAAATAGAAGGCTGCCCGATAGGGAGCCCTGTTTCTGTTCCCATTGCAAATCTAGTTATGGTATTCATCGAAGATCAAGTGTTAACCTCCAACAACATCTCTGTTAAATTTTGCAAACGTTATGTGGCCGACACGCTTGTTGTTCTAAAACATGATGATGTCGCTCCTTTCCACGCATTTCTCAACAGTGTTCACCCTAACATACAATTTACGATGGAGAAGGAAAGCAATGGTCAGCTTCCTTTTCTTGATGTGACTCGTAATGACTCAGGGACTGTTCGCACCTCGGTTTACCGCAAACCCTGTGACACTGGTTCAGTTTTAGATTTCCACTCCTATCATGCACCAGAACATAAAAGGGCGGCTCTCAGGTCCCTTTTTAATCGCATTGACGCGTTATCTAGTACATACCAAGCTAAGAAGACTGAACAGCGTTTGACATGTGACACACTCTCTAGGTATGATTACCCCCATCGTTTCGTTTCTGACACAGTGTCTAAGTCCACTTGTAATAACGACGAACGGGCCGCCCGTGACAATTTTATTTGCATCCCATATGTGCGCGGACTCTGTGAATCAGTACGGAGGATAGTCAGGTCACTTGGCATTTCTACTGCATTTAAACCTCACCATACTTTACGCACGTTGCTTTCTCGCCCCAAGGACTCTGTGCCCCATTTGTACCAATCGGGTGTTGTTTACCGAATAGATTGTGACGATTGCGATACGTGTTATGTGGGTGAAACAGGAAGAAAGCTGGCCACACGACTGAAATAACATGAAGCTCAGATAAAGAAGCCGCCAGCTGATAATCGCCGCACAGAACTCGTGGAGCACGCGATAAAAAACCAGCACACATTCAATTTCGACAATGTCACCACTCTGGCACGTGAACAAAGATGAGGAGTGAGAAGATTCCTTGAGTCATGGCACATCCACCATGAGAAGAATTCCTGTAACAACCACAAGGGGCCACTGCCAGATTGTTATAAAGACCTAAGGACTCTCGCGCTGTTTTTCTTTTTCTTTGCTGATGATGACGTCTGCATAGACGTCGAGACGTACAGACCAATTTTGTTGCTTTGTTTGTTATGTAAGCAAGTGCTATCCTTCTATTAAAAATCGCCTGTGAGAAACGCACTCTGATCAGTGCCGCCCCTCTCCCCAGCGCTACCTTACACGTTAGTTTTCGTACCCTCCCCTCCCAAATTACGCGCATCGCCAGTGAAACCGCTCCGCCCCCCCTCCCAAGAGCGCGACCCTGTATCCGCTCCTGACTCAGGGGGAGGGGGGATACACATTCATTAAAAAGAAAGGTCCTGACTCTGACGTGTCCAATATATATATATGAGTTTCAAAAAAAAGACGCGGAAGCAGATTGAAGTTAGAAACACTACTTTATTACATAGGGAAACGTTAAAAAGCAAAATGAGCAAGGTGTGGACGTTTCGACAGTGACACTGTCTTCGTCAGGACAAAAGGGATACAGGGAGTTACATACTGCTTAAATAGGTTCGGTAAGTGACGTCACAATCGGCGCAAGTACGCCACGTGGCGGTCGTCGGCGAGTCACATTTTGGAATGTTCCACACGGTCAAGTCCGGGTGGTGACGTCGTTCTTCTTGGGGAGTCACCTCGGGGTGAGCTTTGCTTAGGCCTTAGCTGAAAAGAAAAAAAAAATGAAAAAGAAACAAGCAAAGTATATCACATCCAGGCGACTAGGTTCCTTATTGTTGAAACTACACCGGAATCTTGGTTAGTGATTGACCGGAATTTTTAAATTCGATAAGATTCGCGTTGTTCCCTGTTTCGATCTGACCAAAAATTTGGCTGAAGAATGAAAAGTGAGACATTATTTGTTGAATGTCCCGGTTGTTTGAAGTGGCAAGAGACCAGGAGGTTTGGCTTCTTTTTAACCTGAGGCCGGTGGTTGTTGAATCTGAACCGAAATGATGTTTTGGTCTCGCCTATGTATTGTTCCTTGCACATGTTGCACTGAATGACATAAATGATGTTAGATGAGTTACAGTTCAAGTCGCCTTCAATTTTGGCGGAAAAACCAGAGTTAGTGCTTCTAAGTACTTGGGTGCTTTGCATTGATTTGCATATTTAGCACCTGCGACCATCACACGGATGGCAACCGGATCCTGAATTTGCTGGTCGGCTAACCTTAGAGCTAACCAGATCACCGTGCAAGTTGCGTGCGCGCCTGCAGGTTACCTGCGGTGGCTGAGGAAAAACTTGTCCCATGCCCTCTGATTGGAGAAGGTTGCTGTGGTGGCGATTTAGTGTAATGTTAACGGTTGGATATTGCTGCCAAATGTTAAAATGAGGTTTACGGTTTAACTATTATACTCTTAACTCGGTACCCTTTAGTAAAGGGTAAAAAATCGCAATATTTTACCCTATATTTCAGAAGCTACCAGGTACCCTCTGAGCAGTACCTTTTATAAAAGTTACAAGGAAACCCACTAATTAGAGGTTACGGCCTTCAATCCAGCACCTGCCAGTAAAGGTTACGCCAACGTGCGGCTTTTTATACAGGATGTTCATTTTTATTCGCAACAGAGTAGCGCTCATTTGGCAGGTGGGTTATGTGAATTTTTGCTAATTAATCGATCCGTAGTTACAAACACATGCGTCAGGAAATGTCGGAAATGTTTGTAACTACGGATGGGTTAATTTGCGAAAATTAACATAACCCACCTGTAAAATGAGCGCTGGTGTGATGCGAATATAAACAAACACCCTGTGCGTGGGATATGGACAGACATTTACAGAACGCACGAAGGTACCAAAATGAACCAGCAGAAAAGGAGATCTTGAACATATGTATATTACAAAAACAGAAGTCTGTCGAGAGGTGACACATTGTGCACAAGTGCGATTCTGATGTGAGGATAAACCATGGTCGCTTTACCATGTATGTGGAAAAATGAACTATCTTCTAAGTGAGAAGCAATGCATAAAAGTGCGAGGAAGCCAGCGAGTCAAAACAACTGACCTATGTTTGCTAAGCTGAACAGACCTAACGAAATGGAGAATTGCAGCAGAAAAAAAATTTATTCCACATTCGTGTTGCAGAGGCGAGCGCAAATGGCAATACAGTATTACATAAAACGCACACAACTTTGAGGAATATGAGTGTACAGTAACGCAGGAGACACTACATTACTGCCCTTATGAAAATGCATTTTGTCTTTCTGCAGACTTCTTGTGGACTTCTTGTTTCCTGTCTTGACAGTATGTTGACTTCGACTTCTTGTTGATCAAGTCAACAGGAATTGCTGTTGACATCATGTTGACAGTCTTTTGAAATACCTTATGTGTACCTTGTGTAGACAATGTACATAGGTGTCGTTGTTGACGCTTTGTGGACTTTCTGTGCACCTGTGTAATGAGTATTTATTTCGACCGTTTTATTTTATAGATGTATTTTGTATTATTAATTACTGCATTATCGGCCAGTAATGCCCCAGAGGTCGACCTCTGGGGGTACCGAGCATTTCCTAACGGGGTGGGGGGTGGCGGTATATATGTATAGAGGCATATTTGTGAATCTATTCATTGGGAGACAGGCTGTATGGGTAATATTAGCAATTTCAGGGTGAGTTCAAAAAAAAAAAAAACTCCCGGGAGGTAGACAGATCAGTGTTACCGTCTTTCCACTAAACAAAGCGGTATTTGAATCTGAACTTATGATCAAATGTAGCTTAAATGACACTTTACCACATTTTAGCTGCACACTAAAGCTCTAAATACATTTTCGTTGGCTTTGGGAAGGCGCTTCCTCGTATTATTTATATTTCAGTTTATTATGCAATATATTTCCAACTTATACGACCACATGAGGATCATGCCCATGCGACAAGTTTGCTCCACATTTTGACTCTGCGCCGCCGTGCTTCACCCTCGCCCCTCGCCTCGTCACGAAGGAGTCATCGCCATTAGCATCATCGGAATGTCGTTGGAACCGTTGCAAGACGTTTGAACGGTGTCCGCGCTCGCTCGTCCATTTGTGAACAAAGGAGGCCGTGATTTTGCGTCGTATGGGGTAAGCTGTGTGATCGAAGTGTGTGATTAAGCTTCACTTGTATTCACACCATGACTGTTGGCTTTTGTTGTTTGTTTGGAGCAGCGGCTGCAGTGTTGCGTCCCGTCAGGTAAGTGTACAAGTATCAGTTCGTGGCCGGTGTTGCTTCTGCTAATTTCATTCTCGTTGTTGCAGGCCATGAAAGAAGGAAGGAGGATATGATTTTGCGTCGGTAATGGGTAAGCTGTGTATTCGGAGTGTGTGATTAAGCTTCGCATGTATTCACACCATGACTGTTGTGCTGTAGGTTTTTGTTGTTTGATCGGAGCAGCGGCTGCAGTGTTGCGTCCCGTCAGGTAAGTGTACACTTCGTGGCTGGTGTTGATTCTCCTAATTTCATTTTCCTTCTTGCAGGCTCTACTTTGTTGAACACTAAGCTGGGTGAACCAACTTTGTTGTTGCTATGACCGTATTACTCAGTTTTACTCACTTGTGTTTGAACGTTACTAATTTGCGATTGCACGCCCTATTTCAGACACATATCTCTCCAGCGCTTCAGAGACGTCGCTGGCGCCGAAATTCTAGCTGTTTCACCGTGGGTCGCCAGAAGAACAGCAGATCATTGACTGTCAATTGTGCGACGCGACACTATGTGGCACGAAGGATGTGTACGTGTGAAATACGTAACTACTGTGTGCGCGGGATGTTTTGTATGATTGTGTCGACACTGGATACCACTTTCAAGGTAGGCATTTTCGGAATAAAGTAGATACATATATAATTTTGCAGTACTTCATTTCGTGTATTTTATGCGTGTTGCGAGTACGTGAATATATGCACTCTTAAAAATGAACTCCACCGCATAGCATGCTCCTAGCCGACCATCAACTCGAATGATATCGCTATGTGACCTGATTTGTTCAAAACGGTAGGCGCACGGCTTTTTTGTGATACTTACGCTGTTCATAATTGTCACAAAAATGGCGTACATCTCCCGTTTTCAGGCAGATAACGATATTCGAGATGATGATTGGCCAGGAGTGTGCTATGCGGTGAAGTTCATTTCTAAGAGAGTGGAGTCACAGGAAGTCTACAAAAAGTCATCACATCATACGCGGGATGGTGTTACCAGAATTATGTTGACAGTACACAGAAAGAGAACAAAAAATTCTACAGCTATTCTGTAGCCAAATGTCTACAGAAAGTTGAGGGCCATAAGTCAACAAGAAGTAAACATATGATGTAAACATGAAAGCAACACAAACTCTGAAGAATGTTTGTTTTCCATGTTGACCTTGGTCTGTAGAAAGTAAACAGAAACTAAACACCCATTTTCATAAGGGAATTACCAGAATTATGTTGACAGTACACAGAAAGAGAACAAAAAATTCCACAGCTATTCTGTAGCCAAATGTCTACAGAAAGTTGAGGGCCATAAGTCAACAAGAAGTAAACATATGATGTAAACATGAAAGCAACACAAACTCTGAAGAATGTTTGTTTTCCATGTTGACCTTGGTCTGTAGAAAGTAAACAGAAACTAAACACCCATTTTCATAAGGGTGCGTTATCAGCGTTGGAGGCTCTCTGGGACGAGTTTGTGAGGTACTGCATTGCGCTGGTGACGGTATGTGAACCTGCATGTGGGATCCTGGGAACAAAAGTTTGGGCAATGAGAGTAACATTTACGGAACCATTCAAATCCGTACAAAGCACAAGGTACAAAGCAGCATAAATGCGGGAAGGCGTTCACTCCGCGATTGAGTCTTAGAATATCGTAAGAATACAACAAGTAGGAAGCTGCGAATTATATATCTCGATGCATATATCCGCAGCTCGCAAAATGCACGCCGGTGTATTGACTTGGCGACCAAGTAAGAGCAGAAAAGTAGCAAGCGTAAGTGGCGTTCATATGCAGGACCGCAAAACGCTTGCCATAATCACAACAAACATGCGCTAAGAGCTCTTGCTATCAAAATAACGCACGCACCTATCACAAAATGTACACTTACCCAGTGTATGAAGTGTGTGAATTAGGGCTGTGGTGGTGACGTTCGTTTTCGGTTATATATTCTTTGCAATCTTCGCACTCACTACACTTTCCCCTGAGAACATCGAAAATATCCTAGTTTGCTAGCGACATCTAGCTTTTCCGTTGTTCCTGACGATACTATGATAAACGCGAGGAAAACCACTGATTAAAAGAGATTACACTTGTTAACGGACGGACGACGAGCGTTAAGCGTTTCAAGGAAACCGCTCTCAGTGTGGATAGACCTAGACCAGGCTGGGCTACGCAGCGAAATCGGAAATCTTGGTGGTTGCGGCATTGACAATGGTTTTCCACCCTTTAGAAAGAAACATACTATCAGTATTCCAGACTGCGAACTTATAATCTGTGTTCATACAGCATTGATAACATGTAGTCGACATATAGATGACGCTGAAACAGATAAAAAATAACAGCGTAGATTCGCAACTGTCGTCTCGAATGGGAGGCTGAAACGCGGCATTATGCTGAAAAACAGAAGGAAAACAAACGATAAGAAACTAACAAAGAAATTATCGTTGGAGATTTCGCTTAGAAGTTACAGTGTCGGAGTAGAGGGTACACAAGGTATATCTGAACTGGTAGCGAAAACAAGCGAAAATACCAAATCAGACCCATCGGCAAGGCCACCAGCAAGAGGCGCGAGCGATCCTGGGCGTTGACAGTAGAGGTACGGTTGTAAACAGAAAAACTTTACAACATGGGCGTGGCTTGTGTGTGTACTAATAGGTTATTCATAATTTCAATGTAGAAAAAGCTTTCTGTTGCCCCGCTTCTGCACATATACGAGATTATCTACCACTCCAGTATATTTCCGTATCCTGCTCCTTTGCGCATGTGTCACAGTTGGGTCTGTTTATCCGTGCGTCTCTGTATCCATACCGTGTGTCCGTGCATTGTAATACGGAGTTCGTACACTCTTTAGGTTAAACAGGAAGCGACGTTCACATCTCCGTGCTGTAAACCAAGATTAACACGAGTGAACAGATGAATACAATGATCCCATGTTGCTGGGCCCGCGAAGATTTCGTCATGGGACGAGCGGCCATGATAGTCTGAGTGTCAGTAGGAACCAACTGTGTACCAACGATGTCGTGTTCTGTTGCAATGGACCTATAACGGCCACTTATTGAATAAATGCAAACGTCTAATCACTAGGTATAAGTATAGCTCTAGGTGAGAAATGGGAGCCTTCCTAATTTCTCTATGGTCATCACGATGCGTTTCTGTTTGAAGTTGTCAAAATCTGTGATAACTATGTATTTGGAATTGATATGATTCATTAAATCTGATATGCTTTATTTTTCTGTGTTCTCGTCGGTATTGTTGACTGGGCGCGGAAAAGGGAATATAAGGCAAGCGAAGTGGGCCGGGCCAATGTAAACGTGCATGGATAATTATGCACTACTTATTATTCATACTAGTGACGTCGTCTCTGACGTCATTTATTCACAATCGTAGTAGTCCGCGCAACGGATGGATGGCGCTGACCGTCTCTATGATGGCGTCATTCTGAAGACACAGGGGCCTATGGGAGTTACGCTACCTGTTTAAATATACCTTGGGGTACATTTATAAGTTACAACAAGCTGTTTTTGTTTTTTCCGAGATGTAACTTCTATTCGTGTTGTAAAGACATGACTTTGGTCGCTTTTAACCTCTACATATACGTTACAGTGGTGTAACCTATAAGAAATCTCGAAATCTACGTCTATATAGAAGTTACATGTTTCTAAATGTTACAATAAAAGGTACGGGTTTAAGAGTGTACCCGACATGCGTTTGCGGTTTTGTAACAGGGTGTTGCGGTCTGCTTTGCGGGCTTTGTCTAGTGCACCCTCAACTAAATTAGGTCGGAAGTGGCTACTCATGAGTGTTTGTTTAAGTTCGGCTAGAGTTCTTCTCAGGTTGTGGTCGCTGAAACAGATACGGCTGTATCGAAGCGCCTGACTGTAAGGAATGGCAAGTTTTGTGTGACGCGGGTGACAGCTGTTAAATGCTAGATACGGCTGAGAGTCAGTAGCTTTACGAACAGGTTTGTGGATAAGATACTGTTTGTTAACCTTGGACATCAAGGAGTGATGTTAAACGGTAGGAGCAACTTATTTATTTACACATGGTAAACAAGACTTTAGACGACACTGCACTTCTTTACCTGTTGCTGCTCAGGTTACTGTTTATCAAGTTGGTAACCTGAAGAAGTGAAGTCCCGCGCACGAAAGTTTTGTTTACCGTGTGTAAATAAGTAAGTTGCTCATACTGTTTAATATCAGTCTTTGATTTCCTCACCACAGGCAACTTGACATCGCTATTTTTTTGCCTTTGTCTCTTACTTTGACATCTAAGAGGTTAATAGCTAATGGGGAATAAGAATGGGTGAACTTGATTGCCGGATGTGCTTGGTTAGAGTCGTTAATAAACGTTGTTAGATCGTTTTCTGAGTGCTACCACACCACGAAGATGACGTCGAGGAACCGCTTGTAAATCGTGGGCTTCTTCGCGCTTGGGCAATAATTCCTCCTCTAGAGCCCCATGAAGATATTTGCGTACTCGGGTGCCATTTTGGTACCCACTGTCGAGCCATTGACTTGCAAGTGGTGTCTAACATCGAATTCGATATTTTTTTTTAGAATAAGGTTGAGAAATGTGGAAAACACACAGGGATCATAAGAGGTATCAGAATATCTTGAAAACGCCCTTTCAGTTGCAGCAATCCCATCTTTATGGGGGATGTTAGTATACAGGAAGGAAACGTCTAACGTGACACACAAACTCGAAAGAGAATGCTGACATTTACTTAAAACTTGAAAGTGGTTGGTACCTTAATGTAGGACGGTACTTGAGGAGGTGTATCTTTAAGAAGGTGGGGAGCAAAGCTTGAAATGTTCCAGGTAGCTGTACCGTTGCATGAAACTATAGGGCGTCCTGGATTCCCAGGGTTACGGACTTTAGGGAGCATATAAAACATGCCCGATGCGGGGTCATTGGGGTGTAGATAGTAGATAGGGTGAAATATACTTTTTTATTTGCCTTTAGAGCTAACAGCCGTATGTTCCTCTGTAAGGTCCGTCTCGAGGACTTCGTAGAATGGTGTGCAAGGTAATTGCCGGATGCCTTCGTTAATGTAATTCTCTCTGTCCATTACTACGACTGCACCGCCTTTATCAGCTGTTTTAATGTCTATGTCACTGCGGTCACTGCGGAAGAGTTGTGCGATTTGTTCTAAGCGTTAATGATACCCTTTTGAACTGCACGGATGTACATGTCCAGAGCCTTATCACGGTTAGCCGCTGGCGTAAAGTTGGATAGCGGTCTGAATGGGTTGGAATGGATTTGTCATGAAAGTATTCCTTGAGACGTAGACGACGTTGGCATTCATCTAGCTTGATGTTACTGGGCCAAGACGAGAGGCCACGGATGAGTAGTGAGATATCCGAATGGGTAAGTTCGTGGGGCGATAAATTAGCGACGTCGTGGGACTTTTGACATAACACCTGCGCAGATGGGGTTGCTGGAGTGAGGTCTAGTTTTCTGGCAAGCCTTTGCTGATCTTGCGATGGCGTATTAGTTGTAGGAGCATTATTTATGTGATCACGGTCCTGAGCTGGCACAGTCGGTTCAAGCATAGCTGGCGTATTGACGTTGTCGCTGACTAACGTCTTGCGTTTAGCATTGCGAATTGCCTCTACCCTACATTTTGCGTATTGTACTAATTCTAGCTCGTCTGTTTATCATCGTCTATCTTACTCAATTTATATTATGCCCTTGTACATTCCAACTTATCTTACTGTGCTCCTGTTTGGGGCTTAACTTACAAAATGTATCATCGTGTTCTTCAGCTAATATAAAACCGTGCTGTTAGGGTCACGTTTGGTCTGCCATTTTTGTATCATGCCCCATATCATCACGTTCATATACTTAGAGTTCATGATATAATTTGTTACAGTGTACCCAGGCAGCACAGCGCGACGACCCAACGTCGCTGCGCCGGCGGCGACCGACCCGACCGGGTCGGCTCCCGACCATGGTCCGGCATACGGTTTGCAACACGGGGATGTTAATGGTCCGTTATCGGCAGCCTGTGTCGTACCCCAACGATTTCCCGATGTGCAGCCAATGCACACTGACGGGTACCTCCTACCCCCAAACAAGAGTTAATTTGCGCGATTTTTAAAAACAAAATCAATATGTCATTGCAGAAAACTCTTTATTGCATCATAGTCACAAGATACATGGGTTCTTTAATGCATGACTTCACCAGCAATGAAAAAAAAAGAGTGTTACATTGAAAGTATATAACCACCAGTCCCGCATATGTACCATTTACTTCACAAATATTCACTTAACACAGGTTATATGGAACAGAGATAGAAGTTGGAACTCGTTGCCAGTTAAGTTAGACTGTTGAAAGATGGAAGTCACTGAAAAGGATAGCCAGAACATTATTGTAGGCCGGTTCCACGATAGCTCAGACAGGGAGGCCCCATGGGCCTCCTGAGTTTTCATGATTTTTTATATATATTTAGACGCTCATCGCACATGATGATGAACATTGGTAAAATTAATCATTCGAATACTTTCCGTGCAAAAAATCGAGAAATCCAGTCCTGAATTCGATTGTTGCAATTTTGCCGTGTTTGCACGTGTATACATCCTGAGTTTTAAAATATATCGTAGTGGAATTTTTTTGTGCTTTAGTATGCCTACCTGCCGAGCGCAAATTTAGGCGTTCAGGTGCAACACTGTATCGTATAAAAAGCGGCGAACATGCTCTGTCGCGCAGGTTTGTTCAAACTTCGATGCTTCTTGTTCTGGCTGTAGATATCTCCGACACGTTCATACGCAGTGGGGCCGCGTTTTAACGCGCTAATCAGCAGTATACGCCTTTGGAGAAGAAGTTTTTGCGTTAGATGAAAGGCCTAATATCGGGCCATATCCTGGCAAAATATATACGAAATCAAGTGAGACCTTTTTGTGAAATACACGCGCAAAATCCATGTTTATTTCGAAATATGCCTAAACATTTGCCTATTTCAGCACATGCCGCTAGGAAGTATATGCAGGATAGATATGTCAGATGAAAGGGCATTAAAAGCTGAGTGAGCTGATACCAAGTATTGCTATCAGGGACACCTACAGCCAGACATGTCAGGCGTCGAAATTAGGACAAAAGTACGCGAGAGGGCATGTTCGCCATTTTTTGTAGCACACAGCGTTGCATCTGCGAGCTAAAATTTGCTCTCTGACAGCTGGCCTGTAGGAATAATAAAGCAACATAAAAATAAAAAAAATTCACAGCAGTATCTCTTAACACTCGGGAGGTGTACGCGTGCAAACACGGCAAAACTGAAACATCCGAATTCAGGGCCGGTTTTTCTCGTTTTTTTTTTGCACGAAAGCTATTCGGGAAAAATGTTGCTCATAATATACGATGAGCTTATCAATATAAAAAATACTGAAGACCCAAGAGGTCGATGGGACCTCCCTGCCTGAACTGACGTGAAACCGGCCCGTAACTAAATTTCAAACGCAGTTACACGTAATAAAACGTAATGAAAATTGACGTGAAGTTCCTAAGCTACTTTAGAAATGTAGCAGGTTACCTTCAAGTTATTTTCTACTCGATATATATATACTTTTCAGCTCTTGACCTGTCTATATGGTTAATTCAGACCTTGCTGTCACAATGGGTGCTTCAAGACGTTTCAAAATAGTCTTGATATATAAAAATGATATCAATATCTGCTACGACAAAAGAAGCCTACATTTATAGGCTTCTTTAGGGAGGGATTTGATGATTTTGATCTCGTAATAAGGCACATGAAAAAGGAGCACAAAGCAGGTTTATGCTCTACGAGTTGTCCCCTACATACATATCGTAGAACCATGCAATGTTTTAAACCTGCTACTCAATGCCCTCTATCCTTATCAATACACTGCTTATCGTTAAGATGCGCAAATACCTGAGCTTCCTAATGCTCGGCTAAAACATAATTTGTAACATTCACCGTGTAACAACGGGAGTAAGTCGCGCCGTGCACGTGCCATCTTTCATCTCAAGTGATGGGGGGAGGACTCAGCCTGCGATGTTTGTAGACCAGAATCGAGCAAAAGGGACTTTGAACTTTCTTCAAGTTACTTTGACGAACTTAGCCCCCCACCCCCGAAACAAAAGAAAAAGGGAAAGGAACGAGCTCCTCAAGAAGTTACTGGAGCTCAAAAGCAAAGAGCTATGAAAAAAGTTACTGAAAATAGCTAAGCCGAGTAGCCTACTTACAGTACCGAGTTACTGGTAACGAGTTACGCAAAACAACATGGAAAACGTGAACAACTTGAGATCCGTACTACATGTGTCTTGATCGTTCTATACCTTCTTTAAGAAAATATAAGAAATATTTGCGCACCTTTGCTAATACGAGGGCAACATGCACACACTTTGGGAACCATAATCTAACAAAAAGGGTGTGAGAAGGTGGTAACTTCCTTAGTTACCTCCTAAGCCAGCATAGCGTCTGATAAGGCGTGTAAAAAGGTGGTAAAAGAAATTATCATCCATCAAAATTACAACAAAAAGGTGTACGACCCCCTCGCTCACCGAATCAGAAGCGGTAATCCTATAATTCGTGGCAGAGAGTGAGGTAGCAGATATAACTTTGCAACCTTTTAGGAACAACATATGCGACAACTATTACCCCCTAGAAGGTCTAATTGCTCCAGCCTTTTTCCTGAGAGTGCAGTATGGCACATGTAGTGTGACTCGTACCCTTGTCTTTAGGAGAAATATTAATGTGTCAAGAAGATGCCTTTTCTTATGGCTTTCCTGCTACGAAGGCCTCTTATTATGGATACCTGAAGTCCTTTTAAAAGAAAAACAACACAGCATACCAGATTGTATTCCTTTCAAGCAAGCATCACAGCGCGATAGGTTCATAGTGTTGTAACCGAAGTGCGGGGTGGATTCTGAAAGTGGAAGATAGCTTGAGGTCAGGGTCACACTGAGAAAAGTACACCATACCACAAGATGCACACGTTATTGAATACAGACCAAATAGCTAAACTTACAGTTTTCAGAATGACGTGACAAGATCCACTAGAAAAATCTTGACCATCATCACTGGCTATCAGGCAGAGATCTGGTGGGGGCACTTCGGTGATACCTTCATCAAGGCATTCATTTCTTCAAGCAGCGTCTTGTAGTGGTCCAGCATGACATTCTGAATGAAAGGTCAGGATAGCTTTCATTCACTCACAGTTTCAAACAAATTGGCATATCTGCGTCGATCACATTACGCGAACGCATTAAAGCGGAATAATTTATTCACTTCGGAGGTTCCTTTTTTTCTCTTCTTTTTATTTAGAATGACTACAAAAACGAACCTTGAGGTGACGTCCTCCAGCATTCCAGTTTTGTGCGCACGCAGGAGATGGAAAGCACAGCTGCAGCACGCAGTCGTCCTGAGAAATGGTTATATTTCGTTTGATGTGAAATACACAATACATACGATTCCACACTTTACTGAACCATATTTTCACCAAAATCCTAAAAGCAACGCATAAACCACAATGGATCACTGAAATCGAAACTATGCGATGCTGCCCTGCGAAGTTTCGAGAGAAGCCTTCTAGAACGGTGTCACTCATGTTGAAAAGCATCTATGAGTAACGTTTATCAATGCGAGGAATACCACAAAAAGAAATAGCACTTACCACTCGATGAATCGCTTAAAAATGTTGGAACTCCTCGAAAGTTTCGGGAGCACGGCCGGATACATTCGTTTCTCGCAGCGAGAGCGAAGGGGACTCCGACAGTGCAAACACGGCTGGATGATCGAAGAACATCATTGGCCAAATTCGAAACTGTCGGTTACGTGATTGCATCACTCGGCGCCTGACAGTCTGGGAAGAGAAATCCGTTGCTGCACCCTGGTCATGTGACTGATTATCGTGAAGTGATCAGATCAGCATCGGGGAGCGATCCTATATTTTGCTCACATGACCAAGGTCAGTCCA
Source organism: Ornithodoros turicata (assembly GCF_037126465.1). Classification (NCBI taxonomy): domain Eukaryota; kingdom Metazoa; phylum Arthropoda; class Arachnida; order Ixodida; family Argasidae; genus Ornithodoros; species Ornithodoros turicata. Next base: position 185,175,350 of record NC_088201.1, read on the forward strand.
GACCGGGAAATGATCAGAGCAGCATCGGGGAGAGATCCTATATTATTGTTTACATGACCAAAAGGAGACCAGAGCGGGAAATGATGAGGGCACCGTCGGGGGTCTACCTTATCTTCTCTTATGTTCTGCCTCCTTAGTTCCCACACCGCTGGGAACCGTTCGGGCACTATCGCCCGTTCAGGAGCCGAAGCTCCCATTGCGTTCCCATTCTTTTCCCGATGGTTTGTGCTGCCTGGGTACTGAACCTAACTTACCGCATCTTAAACTTTAATCCCATCTTGCCAAAAATTAATTTTAGTTGCCTCAGTTCAAACCAACGCGCGAGGGCTGGAGCAGGTGGTAGGTTGAACTTACCTTTGGTGAAAACAAACTATGGGAGACAGTCATTTTTCTTTCGAGGAGCGGGTTAGTCGAACAAATTGTCTCATGATATAATAAGTATGCGTCATTTTTCCTTGTTTAAAAACCCAGTGAGGCATGTGTTAATTCGTGTATCATATGTGTACTTGCCGTTGGCAGCCTCCGCCACAGCAGCGCCCCCTTGTACTACTTAACCAGCTCGCCTGAAATAAACCGGTCTCTCATTCTGGTCATGCGATGTGTCGTGTCATGAACTGATACATGGTGTCAGAAGTGGGGTTGGCCTGACCCCGACAACGGTCAAGTGGAATCCAGATGGAAGGCTTGAAGGCACCGGAAACACTCTAGTTTGTCGGCAATGTTGCCGAAAATTGGAGGCGATTCAAGCAGAGGTTGGAAAATTTCATGACAGCGACTGAGTGAACCCAAAAGAGAAGCGACGAGCACAAGATTGCGGTGCTGTTGCAGGTGGCGGGGGAGGAAGCCGTCGAGGTTTTCAACGCCTTTAACTTGGACGGTCGGTCCACGTATGCCACAGTTCTTGCAAGTCTGACGACTACTGCTCACCTAAGAAGAACGAAGCCTACGATAGGTATGTGTTTCGCATGCGTCAGCAAGCAGAAGGAGCGCCGTTTGAACAGTTCTACCGGGACTTGCTGTTGAAAGCGGAGTGGTGTGAATTCGGCAGTTTAGCTGACTGGATGATTAGAGATCAAGCTTTCTATGGAATTGCTAACAGAAAATTGAGACAGCGGCTGCAGCGGGAACCGGACCTTACGCTTTCGAAGGCTGTCGATGTTTGCAAGGCCGACGAGCTTGCAACCAAACAGAGCAAAGTGTGGGATGATCCCGAGCAGCCGGTGCACGAAGTTACCGAAACAGCAAGAAAGCGCGGGACAGCACCTGTTCGAACCGCATGAGGGACACCAGGGATAGCAGCGTTGTGACAGGTGTGCAAATGTTCACAGAAGAACAGGGTGTCCGCCAGAAGGCAAGGAGTGTCGACGATGCAAGTGTCGTGGCCATTTTGCCGCATGTTGCCCCAGGCGGTCAATTAGCGAAGTCAGTGAGGAACATGTAGAAGAAGAGTGAGGCTTTGATATTTTGGAAGCGGACATGTGTAGTGTAAGGGCAGGAACCGAGTGGCTCGTACCAGTGAAGGTTGAGGGCAAGGACATGGACTGACAACCGAATTCATGAACAAGCCTCGACTCGGCGCTCCGCCTCTATTCCAACGAGTGGAGGAAAGTGCTGTTCTCACACTTCGTTTCACGAACCCGTTTCGGGGATTGCTCATGGAACCGTCCTCGAATAAAGCTGTACTCACGTTCCCAGCGTTCTTTCGGGACCCTCAGAAATGTTGATTTTCGTACTACAACATAATTGTGGCATGAAAAATAAATATATTTCTTTACTTTATTTCGACCAACGTGCATTACAAATACAAACACAAAGCATTGCAAGTGTTTGAAGAAGGGTGTAGGTGTCTCGAACAGGGAAACAGGCAGATAGGTTTTATAGTTTTCTGGTCTAGCGACCACAACCACAACGGCAGCAGTGGGCAGCGACTAGCTTAATGGCATGGTGAGCTCGTATCAAATAATATGAAAGTTGATGTCACTGCTTGTCACTATTCTACGTTCCAATATGTAGCGTGAATGCTGTTTATTAGCGGATTGCTACGTTTATCCAACGCCTAGAAGGTAGCAATAAACAAGCAAAAAAAGGACATTTTACAACAACGTCCCGAGAGTTCCAGGCTGCTCGAAAGAATCGGGGAGCCCATTCTCGGGGAGGCACAGCGAGCATGTCGTACAATCTTTTATTGCCCTCATTCGCGCTCTGCACTGTATCCCACCCCACAAACGGAATTCCCACCATCGGCACATCTCCCAATTACCCTATAACAGGGGGAGGGAAGCGACAGAACTCTGGCAACCGTTCGAGACGAAATACGAAAGGTGCACGCTTTTTCTTCGGCTACAAAAAGAAAAAAGAAACAATGAAATATTTGTTGAGCCATGTTGTTCATAGCTGGAGCAGGGGTTGGTCCAGCTTGATACAGTATGAAGATTATGGAGAAACAGAAGTATTGAGCAAGCATATTCAGATGTTTATTTTTTCTAGATGTCCAATAAATGCAGAGTTTCTTTTTTTTTTGCACTACTTCTTGCGTGGAAACATCATTCAAACATACTTTCTTTTCGCTAAGTAGCGCGACAGAAGGAAAATTTACTACACCTTGTCTTGAAAAGTGTGCTGGCGAGAAGCTGTGGGAATTTTTCCACAACGCGGCACACAGTAGGCTCTGACACATTCACAAGGTCTCCCGCGACAGTCCGAAAAGTCCTAGTGCCATAAAATGACAAGTGGATGGGCAGCTGTAGCACAGGAGTTAGCGGCAGCCCACGAATGCACACACTTTCCTCCACCGGCAATGTATCCAAAAGGCTTCGTACGGTTGCCTTCTCGAAGAGGTACCGTATACCGAGGAACTCGTGATCATCAAAATGTTCAAAGGGAGTTTGATGGCACCTTATTGAACGTCGTTGCATAGTGGTAGTGTCGTTAGCACCAGCTAAAGGCCACCGTGGCACAAAACGCAGTCGATGAACGCAGCGAACGACCTGTCTTCCGCCAGGACACCAGCCTAACTCGAGTTGAGGAGCGTTCTCGAGGTAGCACCGATGCTACCTCGAGATTTTCGAGGAATGCGCGGGGGAATTCCTCCACTCGAGGAGCGTTTCGAGTCAAAGTCGATTTATGAAACGCAAAACCAGTCTCGACGAGCAGCTCGAGTAGAGTTTCGAGTCGACTCTCGTTCATGAATTCGGCTGTGAAAGTTGATACGGGTGCGCCGGAAAACATGTTGCCGCGATCGTGCTGGAGACTCGTCATGCAGAAAGCACGTTATGCAACAGCCCTGTGATTTTGCGAAGCTACAGCGGGGATGTCATCCCCACCCGTTATCCTGAAATAAAATTGTTGTTGTTGTTTGTCATCGCGCACGTGGGGAAAGCAAAGCTGAAGACTGTCTGTATTGATAGGGAGGCCCTTATCCAGTTTTTTATAGTGAAGAAGGCTCGTGTACCCATCCTCGGGCTCCAAGTTAGTGAGCTGTTTGGGCTCGTCCGCCGTGTGTCTGTTGTCGCTTGTTACGATGTGGTGTCGGAGTATCCTGGCGTGTTCAAGGGAGTGGGGTGTGTAAAGACGGCCTACCACATGGTCCTGAAGGAAGGAGCTACACCAACGGTTCAAGCAGCCCGCAGGGTGCCGCAGGCGCTACTAAGGCCACTCGAGTAGGAACTTCAACATCTGGTCGGGGCAAACATCATCAGGAAAGTGAAGAAGCCGACCGACTGGGTAAGTCCCTTGGTCCTCGCATTAAAGAAGAACGGTCAGCTTAGGATCTGCCTTGACTCTAGAAACATAAACAAGTGGGTGAAGCGAGATCATTACCAGTTGCCCAAGCGGGAGGAGATGGAAGCCGAACTTGCCGGCGCAGAATTGTTTTCAACTCTTGGCGCGAACTTTGGGTTTCACCAAATACCACTGGACTCTGAGACTCTCAGTATTTGTACCTTTGCTACTCCTTTTGCCAGTATCAGTACCTCCGCATGCCTTTCGGCATATCCTCTGCGCCGGAAGTATTCCAAAAGACTATGTGCCAAGTGTTTGGGGACTCTCTGGTGTCAGGGTTTACGTGGATGAAGTGCTGGTGTGGGGCAAGACTATGGAAGAACATGATTCGACGCTACGAGCAGTACTTGAGAGAGCGAAACAAGAGGGGCTTACATTTAACCTACACGAATGCAAATTTGCTTTGGGGCAGATCGACTTTCTGGGTGACGTGATCAGAAGCAAGGGTGTCCACCAAAGACACGTGTTAGTGCAGAGCATCCACAATTTTCCGCAGCCAATAAGCAAGACAGATGTACAGCGACGATTGGGGTTCATCAACGTTTTAGAAAGTTTTTGCCCAACCTGTCGGCCAGGACAGCTTTGATGTGGGACATCATCAGGGACGATAGAATCTTTGAGTGGACTAGTGCACAGGAAGCAGAGTGGGAAGCGTTGAAGGCTGTTCTGTGCTCAAGGCTCCCCCTCGCACTGTATGATACAGCGAAGCCAGTGAAAGTGTCCTCTGATGCCTCCCAAAACGGAATTGGGGCAGTCCTGCTGGAAAAGCATTCGGAAGGGTGTCGGCCAGTGGCCTACGCTTAAAGAGTTCTGTCCAGTGCTGAAACGAGATATTCACAAATTGTGAAAGAGGCTTTGGGTGTGACGTATGGCCTTGGAAAATTCAACCACTTTGTTTATGGTCGACGTGTTGAAGCGGAAGCGGACCACAAGCCTCTGATTGCAATTGCCCAAATGGGCATTGGTGGTGCTCGACCTCGACTGCAATGGTTTTTCATATGGCTAATGAAATATGACTTCCGGTAGCAGTATGTTCCGGGGAAGCAGTTGGTGGTGCCGGATGTCCTGAGGCCGCTGCCCAGTCACTGAGTGTATGACACTGAATGGACAGATGTCGAGGTGCATGCAGTGGAGATGTGACACAGCCTCGTCAACGATACAACAAGGGTGCAGCTGGTGGGTGGAACAGCAGCACACCCGGAGCTAAGAGACGTTGTGGACTGTCTCCGGGACAATCCTCCTGTGCAAGGGCTATATAAGCCCTTTTCTGGAGAACTGACGGAGGTGGAAGGTGTGCTCTTCAAAGGTACGAAAGTAGTTGTCCCCCGAGCTATGCGTAGGAAGATACTAGAGCGGATCCAGCATACCATTTGGGGATCAACAAGTGCAGAGCCAGGGCAAGACAGCTGGTTTTCTGGCTGGGCTTGTCTAACGACATAGCGGTCTTGATTCAGCGTTGTCATATTTGTCAACAGTTCGCCTGCCAACAGTCACAGGAGCCATTAATGATGCAGGAGACACTCAGCCTGCCCTGTACGAGGATTGGGGTAGATCTGTTTGAGTATGCCGGCAACTCCTACATCACAGCCTATGATGAGTTCACAAATTACCCAGAAGGGGAGAAGCTCAGGGAAACGACAGCTGAAGCGGTCATCAAAGCATTGTGCACCATGTTTGCGAGACACGGCATACCTTTAGAACTTAGTAGCAGACCACAGTTTACGTCCAAGCAGTTTCAAGCATTCGCTGAAAAATGTGATTTTAAACATACTACATCGAGTCTGCACTTTCCTCGCTCTAATGGCCTTGCAGAAAATGGGGTACAGGTGGTGAAACGCGTCCTTAAAAAGTCGTCGGAAGCAAACTACGGCGAAATAGAATACAACTCTTTCCTGTCAAAGCACAGTTTGTCAGAAGTGCGGATGCTGATGACGATGTGAGGGAGCAAGATATTTCTGAAGTTGAAAATGTTACAGATACTCATGGTCAGGGTGCAGGTCAGCAACCCGCAGTGCAGGATGCCGTGCAATCTGACGTCCCAGCCACAACCTTCCAGGATCTGTCTGCAGTACTGTCCTCGGAAACCCAATCTGACAGGAGCAGTACAACCAGAAGAACTGCCATCAGGTGGTCGTTAAGAAACGTACGGCGATGGCAGAGATTGACTTATGATGAACATTTCCGTCAGTTGACATAGTGTTTAAATTGTGTGTGTTAACCTTTAAAAATTGTGTTAAATGTGTGTTCAAGTTTTAAGGAAGGAAGGTGCATCAGATGTGCACTTGCTGTTGGCAACCTCCGCAGAGGAGCGCCCCCTTGTACTATTTAATCAGCCCGCCTGGAATAAACAGGTCTCTCACTTTGGTCATGGGATGTGTCGTGTCATAAACTGATACAATTCGTAATGCAGTTCAATTTGTCTGGTTATTAGTTGTTATCTCTTGAATTCGATTTATCTGTCTTGGGTTTGTTTGTTTGTTTGTTTGTTTGTTTGTTTGTTTGTTTGTTTGTTTGTTTGTTTGTTTGTTTGTTTATAGTCTTATTGTATTGTATACCTTGTAGCCTTACCTAAATCTTAACTAGTGCTCCACTGTACATTTAGATATCTTTCACGAAGGAACCTTTAACCGGGATTTGACACGTTGGGTTTGCGTGATGGAAGCAGTCGTCGAAGTCGCGGAAGCAGGTCCTGCTGGTGTCGACTGACAATCCGAACTCCCTCGAAGTTCGGATGGAGACCGTCAGCTGCAAGGACCTGGGTTGGTCGTCGTCAGTGGAATCCATGGTCCAGGTAGCAGCGGTCAGTGGAGTTCCTGCACAGCTGGACCAGTCGGCGGTCCACTCCTCCTGCGCCTGCCCTTAAGCTTCCAGAAAACTGTCTGAGCAACCGACACCAAGAGACCGATACCTAGCCCGCAGCCTGCTGCCTTTTCTCCTTGTCCGCCACACCTTCCCCCACTAGGTGGGTACAGGACTTCGTGATCCCAGATTCCGCAACGTCAAAGCAATACCTCTTTTCACTAATACTGAGGGCCCGCCATTATAAGGCAAGAGTCCTTTCGCCGATCTAGGCTTATACGACCAGCAGGTACTGCGGGACGTATGGGTTGCTCAGACAGTTTTGGCCAAGCTTCAGGGCACGCAGAGGAGGAGGTCGTCCCAGCGACCTGAGGGAAGACCTACTCGAGTTCCGCACACCCACAGGCTCGGACACAACTTAAAAAAGGTTGCCACAAGATACGAAGTACCAGTTGCGTCTACAGCCGCGATGAACTTGTCTCCCTCTGCGCAAAAGGGAACAGGACTGCGAAAAGAAATGGTGCAACTAGAACAAATCTGTTGACTGCAAGAAGGCTATGGTTTATAACATTCCGCTATTGTGCGGTACGACATATGTTGGTCAGACGGTTAGATGCGTAAACGGCCGCCTTCCCGAACACGCTCGCTTTGTGAAGAACATTGCCCGCTGGACAGTTGGCAATACAGTGTAAAACTTGTGTGTGCTCTCACATGTTTCAGAGCACAGCTATGGAAGAAATGTTTGCGAAACAAAGTACGCGTGAGATAGTCGAGGCCTGCATAATATCAACTCTTGGGAAGGACGTCTGCGTGAGCCAAACTTCAATTGACTTATCGCCACAAGAAACCAGCTGTGTGCGACACGCTCAGTTACACCGCCCTAAGAACTTAAGGAGCCAGTTTTTCCTGTCACCTCCCCTTGTGTCTGTGTGTTTTTCTGCCTCTTAGCATTAAAATTCCTGTCAGCTGTCAGTCAGCGCCTCAAGAACATGCTGACATCCCTCGCTCATCCTGATGATGTCATGATGAGATAGTGGGACAGAAATGACATCCTCGGAATATCCCTTGAGGATCCTTAATTTGTTAGAAAAGTGTTGGAATGAGACTGCAGAGGTGATCCTAGTGACAGCATCTAGGGATAAAAATGGGATAGTCTCAAGAGTACTATAGAATGATGCTCTTCTGCATGTAGCTGTAGTGAACCTTCTTTAATTTCTCTCTTTTGGAAGTGAGCAGACGTTTACAGCTGTTGTCTTGCCGTATTCTAGTAGTTTTTTCCTTGCAATCCCCGTAGACTGGCAAAAACGTTAACAAGCAGAGAAGTCGCTAGGCTTTCACTTCGACTTGGCTTTAAAAACCAGCTCACGTGTCCCGTAAAGTGGAAAATTTAGTCGCTATAGGTAATACTTTACGGAACCTGAAGACACCTATTCTGTGTACACGTTCGAATGAGTCACTCGTAAGCAAAAGAGCAAGCTTATCCTCCAGAACTATCCTCCAGAGTAATATGGTCACTTTTTCTTCTGATTGTTTTCTTCTTCTGATTGTTTCAACGTTTCAGAATCAGTCAACAATTCCAACAATTTTGAAGATAGAAGTTATCTCGCCTCGAACGATCTTCGAGGTCATCAAGTCGCGAACGCAGAATAACATGTTCTTTCTTTACTTGGCGAAGTGAACCATATTTGAAGTAGAAGCCGTATTTTTCACAGAAGACAGTCTTCAGCTTAACTCAGTCCTATGAGTTGCAATTTCGGTCTGCGCGCTTTCTCTACTGATGTCATTGCATGTAACAGCTGCGTTTGGCATGTTTCAATTGCACTAGGTCGTGTGCTAAGATCTTTTGGTACTTTTAGCATTGTGTCTAGTTGTTTCGCTTGTGAGTCCTGCTTTGGTGGACCTGGATTCAGTTTCACGTTACCGGAGAGCAGGGGCAGACGGTCTACACAGTCATACAGTTTACACAACTCGCAATAAAGTTTGTACATGACACTGCAGATTTCATACAGCGTAAAATACACAGCAAGAAGGCACGTTAGCTGTTACTACTTTTCTTAGAAAATAAGCAGACTCACTGCCGGCTTAAGAAAGCCCGCACTATTATCACAGCAGCGAACAGAAAACAAGTCCAAAGTTGGTGGTACGGTACGCTGAATCCACCGTTCTTGACGTAGTTCAGCTCAGCCGATGATTTCGGTAAAGACCGTGGAAGAAGTAACGTCTCCGCTGTGTTTTGTGCACAGGGGATTCGCAGGTATCGCTTGCGGCATCCATAGAAACAGCTGTGTGAAGAGCAAGAAGTGGTTAGATGTAACCTACATAGCGGAGCTGCGATAGCCACTCACGCAACTATGATCACTCAGATCACGAGACTCCAAAGCCCATCACTCGGCATCAACTTCGAAATCCAAGACCTGCAGACGTCAACCTGCAATTTAGATGGGTAGAAATCCAGCGAACCGGTAGAGATGTAGGAAGGGAGTTGCCTCAGGACAGAAGCTGCCGATATTTCGAACAGAGACTGTTCTTCTTCTAGGCACCGTCCTCATCATTGGCATGGTATTTAAAGGGTTAGATGTGACGTGTTTAAAGGTTCATGCGAATTGTGTGTCAACAGCCCGGAGGGAAGAAAGCGTCCGTACGGGCTATTACGGCCGGAGTGAATGGCTGCTTTGTTAGAGTGTGGAGGGGATTATGTGAACGTAGTGATCTAGGCTACAGACCGGTTACAGAAAAATGGAAGGTTCACGAACACATGGACGAAACGGGACAACAGGCAAGAATTGGCAAGCATAGCGAAAGACAAGGAGGTTAGTGGTTACGTGGGGAAAAGTCCAGAACGAGCAAAGGGTTTATATATATATATATATACTTGTAATACAAGGTTGTGGCATGCAATAAAGAGAGCAGAAAGCAGTGGCCATGCAGAACATAACAGATGATAATGGAGGTAGAAGGGAAAAGCATATTTTATTTGTGAAGTGTTTCTAGGGTGCCTTGTGATTTGTTGATACCGGACGGGTGAAGAGCGTTGAACTTGTATATGAGATAAGACTCCCTATCACGTCTGTCACGTGTGGATCTAAACCCGGTTTCTAGAATATATAGTTTAATGTTGTCAAAATTGTGACCAGGAACGTTAAAGTGTCTATATGTATATATATATATATAGAGAGAGAGAGAGAGGGAAAAAAGCCATTAAAAAATAAGAAAAATGACGCTAGATGTGTTTGGAATTCAAACTTACAGATTAAGATGGCTTCTATGGCTGCACGTAGAAAAACAGATACTCATGGAACGATGCGACAGCACCAGAGGACACGTGTTTCGCCGTGTTTGCGGCTCGTCGGCCCTGGGTAGCTGCGCATCGTTCGGGATTGGCAAACCAGGGGTCACTCAGCAAGCGATATACACCTGGGACGGTGACTGAGCACTCCTCAATGCCACAGTGCAAGCCAGTGAATTATAAAGAGAGGGAAAAAAGCCATTAAAAAATAAGAAAAATGACGCTAGATGTGTTTGGAATTCAAACTTACAGATTAAGATGGCTTCTATGGCTGCACGTAGAAAAACAGATACTCATGGAACGATGCGACAGCACCAGAGGACACGTGTTTCGCCGTGTTTGCGGCTCGTCGGCCCTGGGTAGCTGCGCATCGTTCGGGATTGGCAAACCAGGGGTCACTCAGCGAGCGATATACACCTGGGACGGTGACTGAGCACTCCTCAATGCCACAGTGCAAGCCAGTGAATTATAAAGAGAGGGAAAAAAGCCATTAAAAAATAAGAAAAATGACGCTAGATGTGTTTGGAATTCAAACTTACAGATTAAGATGGCTTCTATGGCTGCACGTAGAAAAACAGATACTCATGGAACGATGCGACAGCACCAGAGGACACGTGTTTCGCCGTGTTTGCGGCTCGTCGGCCCTGGGTAGCTGCGCATCGTTCGGGATTGGCAAACCAGGGGTCACTCAGCGAGCGATATACACCTGGGACGGTGACTGAGCACTCCTCAATGCCACAGTGCAAGCCAGTGAATTATAAAGAGAGGGGAAAAAGCCATTAAAAAATAAGAAAAATGACGCTAGATGTGTTTGGAATTCAAACTTACAGATTAAGATGGCTTCTATGGCTGCACGTAGAAAAACAGATACTCATGGAACGATGCGACAGCACCAGAGGACACGTGTTTCGCCGTGTTTGCGGCTCGTCGGCCCTGGGTAGCTGCGCATCGTTCGGGATTGGCAAACCAGGGGTCACTCAGCGAGCGATATACACCTGGGACGGTGACTGAGCACTCCTCAATGCCACAGTGCAAGCCAGTGAATTATAAAGAGAGGGAAAAAAGCCATTAAAAAATAAGAAAAATGACGCTAGATGTGTTTGGAATTCAAACTTACAGATTAAGATGGCTTCTGTGGCTGCACGTAGAAAAACAGATACTCATGGAACGACGCGACAGCACCAGAGGACACGTGTTTCGCCGTGAGTGTTTCGCTGTGAGTTCAGAGGTGAGTTTCTCACCCTGACGGCAGGACATCAGGTTCCACGTGACCTTCCGACGCCACTCGCTCAAACGCCGCCAACCTACGCATTGCTGATGAAGGCCCAATAAGGCCGAAACAGCTGTCCAATGCTGGTGTGGCGACGTTTGGGACTGATAAACATATGTTCAACGTGCAGCCAAAGAGCCTATGCTATTTTTTTTCACTTAATACTTTACTGGCTTCGCACTGGGCTTTCAGAGGTGAGTTTCTCACCCTGACGGGAGGACATCACGTTCCACGTGACCTTCCGACGCCACTCGCTCAAACGCCGCCCACCTACGCATTGCTGATGAAGGCCCAATAAGGCCGAAACAGCTGTCCAATGCTGGTGTGGCGACGTTTGGGACTTATAACATATATATATATATATATATATATAGATACTCATTGAACGATGAGACAGTACCAGAGGACACGTGTTTCGCCGTGTTTGCGGCTCGTCGGCCCTGGGTAGCTGCGCATCCTTCGGGATTGGCAAACCAGGGGTTACTCAGCGAGCGATATACACCTGGGAGGGTGACTGAGCACTCCTCAATGCCACAGTGCAAGCCAGTGAATTACAATGCAGGAAAAAAAGCCATTAAATAAACAAATAAATGATACTAGACGTGTTGTTTTCAAACACGTCTAGTATCATTTATTTGTTTCTTTAATGGCTTTTTTTCCTGCATTATATATATATATATATATATATATATATATGGAATTTTCCCCACGTAACCACTAACCTCCTTATCTTTCGCTATGCTTGCCAATTCTTGCCTGTTGTCCCGTTTTGTCCACGTGTTCGTGAACCTTCCATTTTTCTGTAACCTGTCTGTAGCCCTAGATCACTACGTTCACATAATCCCCTCCACATTCTAACAAAGCAGGCATTCACTCCGGCCGTAGAAGCCCGTACGGACCCTTTCTTCCCTCCGGGCTGTTGACCCACAATTCGCATGAACCTTTAAACACGTCACACCTAACCCTTTAAATACCATGCCAATGATGAGGACGGTGCGTAGAAGGAGAACAGTCTCTGTTCAAAATATCGGCGGCTTCTGTCCTGAGGCAACTCCCTTCCTAAACCTGCAATTTAAGGGTTTTTTTGGGCGACGGCCCCTGTCAGAGACCACGAGCGCAAAGACACACTGTATAAAACCTCATAACTGAGTTCCGATGACTTGCACATTATCATCTATGGTGACATCTGGATGTTGCATTTAAACTCAAGATGGGCTACACTCTAATTTGCTTTTAAATCCAATCACACGACCTCAAAATGCGTGATCTGATTTCAAAACACATCATGTCTTTTTTATTTGTGATGGATGTCAGGTTATGTACTGTATTCACCAGCTAGGATCCGTTGACAACACTTTTAAAACCAATGCTGACTCGGGTAGAATAAATTAATGAGGTTAAAGTGCGAAGTTAAGTGCTTGAACATTATTTACTCCAAATTTTACTACACGTGCACAGTATGGATACTGGTTGGTAGTTGGACTGGTCAGATCTAAGCCCTGATATGAGTAGTACACCCATGTTACCTCTAATGTGTGTAACATGTACTTAGCGGGTGTGCGGCTTGTTGGTCTACACTGGTAGTTGGACGATACTCTGACTGGTATAATTTGTGGTGTAAATCTACACCCTTAAGCAATGGCGTAACGTGCGCAGCTTTGTTTCCATAGTGAGTGTATCATGCATATCAGCCAAAGTAAATGCATAACATGAACATGCAATGCATTGTGTTCTCCCAATATAGCAATTACGAACTGGTGCCATATTGCACCAATATACGGTCTCCCATACGGATAAGGATACTTTAGGCCAATCCCTCCGTTTTAAAATGTTGCAGTGCGAAATGGTATGTGCAAATGTGTAAGAGGTATGTTCTGAGGGGATATTTAGAAACGTTTCTAAAGAAACGTAGCGGCGTTGTTTCATTACGTTGAAAACTTAACATTTCGAAATCAACGTATCTGCATGTCTCTTTCTTGTTGAAAATGTAGCGTATCCAAGAGAACGTTGCAATAAAATTTTTTCTTTTTTTTTTTTTTGCTGGAAACGTTGCCCTCACATTGGAAACATTCAGGCAACGCTGCTGTAACATTTTCTGCCAGCTGGTTGCTTTCTTCAAGATATTATTTGAAATGTGTTTCATTATTCCCTTTCACCTGACACCCAACGCGAGCATACAGGATGTCCCAGAAAACACGTCATATTATAATAAAAAACTATGCCTCACAGAATCACGCGGTCAACGGCATTTGTTCTTACTAGGTTTTTTACACCTACTGATGCGGATTCATCTAAGTGAAGTTGAACTGTAATAATTATTACGAAGTGAACTCGAAAAGTTTTCATGTAAAGTTCGATCTTTTACCCCACGAACGTGAAGCTCGTATCAAATTTGCTCAATTTCCTAATAGTTAACACGGGTATGGAGGAACTATCCCGTCGAAAACAAATAGCCGAACATCGAGGTTTTCGGCCCTGAACGATGTGACCAGAATTCAGGAACATGGCAAGCAAGCCGGGTTAGCAGGAGTACAGATAACCAGATAAGCAGAGGAATGATGTCCAACTTGACAGATTTGCACGATGATATATGAGGAGGCAAAATTCGGGGAAGGACAAGGAGCAGAGATAAGAAGGAGAACTTTTCTATCCGCACAGCAACAGGAAAGAAGGCACGCGGGGCACGCATAAGGGCTAGTGCTCAGGTAATAAAAGAAAATGCTATGCTAGCTTAGGAATGAAAACATGCATCAAGTATTTTGTCTTGATTGAATGCCGTTGCGTAATCAAAATTCGCGCTATAGAAGCTCGTGAAGCGAAATGATTTGTCCGAGTGCCAAACGCACTATCTTATTATTAATAAGTGGTGGCGCCGACTAGGATCATGAGCGACGCCATAGTGGTCAGTTTCCAGATAGATTGGTCTTTTTGGGAATAATATCGTGATGCAAAATGAGCAACGGCTTTAGCGTAACATTTAGTTGAAATTAATAGATACATGAACAATGTACCCGACAATAATTTCTATTGCAATTAAAGGGACCGAAAAGTGAATATAAACCTATCGAAACTTTATGTTCAACAAAAAGCTTGAACCTTCAAAAGTTCAAATATCAAAGAACTCCGCTGAAATCGCTGTAGGTTTTCTGTAATCGGATTTTCCATCATTGCATGTCCAGGGACCTAGTAGGAAACCGAGCAGTCTGTCAACAATTGTATGACCCCGCGCCATCTGTCGAGGACGCATGTGATACGCGCACTTTCGGGCGCTAATCCGGCGAAAACGAAAATGGCAGTGGGCATTTGTGACCACTTTCTACGTCGAGAATATCAAGCCTCTTGAACATGAGTGCGCTGGAATTCCGCATTCGAGTACTGTCGCTCACACAGAACTGTTGCTCGTGCGTTAGCGTGGTGGAAAGTGTGTTCTTCGCAGCAGAAGATTCCTCGTCCAGAGATTAGTCGGAGTCACATTCGTCCTCAGCAGTAGCTCACCGTGCCGTGAACATGGACTGCTTTGTGAAACTTCCATGTATCAGAGAGAAGCACTTGTGTAAGCCGAAACAAGCGCTGTTTTTTCGTCGTGCAGGTGTTCATGTGTGAAATGCAAACCGACGGATACTACGGATGGATACTACGGTTTTTGCTGCCGAGAGGTAGAGAATGCGTGTGTAAGGCAGACAGACAATTGCATCAGAACTAACGAAAATTTCCAAATACTGTTTCTTGACACCGAAGTACTGCAGGTGTCTTTTACATACATCCGAGAAACCGAAGAGCATAGGAACATCGCGGCAGCGCAGTGGGGTCTTTACGCGCTACTTGAACGGCAAACTGGATGGAAAACCCTTATTTCTGCAGGAAATTCCGTTATACCATCTGTCTTCCACTCACAAGAAGGATTTGGGGTGCTCCGAGAAAATACAATAGAAAGTACTCCACTGGATCTCGATCTGCGTCATGCATGCAATTAGGGATGCTTTTCCATCAGTGCGCAGACTTGTAGAAATGTTGATGTCAGCATATTTTCATTTCGTACTTGCTGCAAGTTTTTCTCATTGCTTTTTCTTTGCTGTCACAGCATATTATAATTACTAGTTTGTTCCTGGAGGGTTAAGTAACCTATGGGCATAGATGTATTTGTAGGTTACACTCATGTCTCAATTGTATATGTGAGGAGTAAGTAAGATAATTTTCATCAGTGTCATTCAGCTGAACTGTGTTCATAACCTTTTAGTATACTTAGTGACCACATTTCCAAATGCCAATTAATATTTGAACCAAGATTGTGATTTAACACTTAATTAACTCTGTTTTGCTAAATGGAGTACTTGTAACTTATTCATTATCACATCACCAACTAACATTTGTAAAGATGGACTTGAGGGCTGACTTCAATTATTATTAACCCTCCATCTGGGTTCAAAGTTAACCATGCGCCATTGGTGTGCATGGTACTCGAAAATGGCTAAATAATTTATTGCATAGGTTCTCTGTTACTGTAATTGAGATGTACTTTTGTAAAGTACTTTTGAGAGCCCTGTAAATTGAAACTGGCTTCAGTGTACACTACAAATGCATCGTAACATTTAATTGAAATATAATATAAGAGCAGAAGCAACATTTTGTCACAACACAAACTATATCTTTCTTTTTCATTGTCCAGAGATTTAGGAAACAGAGTATGACTTCCTGCCCCCTGATGTTTTGACGTACTTGATAGAGTTGCAAAACCTGCAACAAAATAAACAAGAGAAGTATAAGCAGTTTTGTCTTTTGATTTTGAATTTAACAAGCTAGTTATATTTTACCATTTGTTCACTTTTGTATTCTCTGTTGGTGAGAGTTTACAGGAACAATACTGCTGCAGATCAAACAATGACCTGCCATCTTGATGAAGATGAGAACATTTCTTCAGGCATACTAAGTGAAACAAAAGAAATGTACAATGAAGGTTGTACAAAAACAGCAAATCTCCGTCGACTAAAACTTTATATATGTGGATGTTACCACATCGTGTACTTTCCATCCAAAAGTAGGACTAGGCAAGGTTGGTTAGCAGGTTGTAGGCATCTTGATGTGCTATACCGTTATAGCACATCAATATAGATGAGGGGCAAACACAGTAGACAGCGTGATGGCTGCAAACTCAAGTGAAGATTTATCCAACAGAACAAGAAACCGAAAGCATGAGTAGAGAAAGGCAGTGCCCACGCAGTGTATGGTGAACCACACTAATCTCTGAGAAGGTAGGATCGGAAGGGCAATAAAGAGAAATGACAGTTGCGTCCGAGATAGGGGGACTCTGCAAATTTAGGACCAATATGGTGTGGTAAGCTTGCATGGCTCACTACAGCTCTGACACACATTGAACAATTCCAGTAGTGGGGCTTCAAAGACAATGAACATTCGCTGTTTCATTGGGCATTCAAGTGTAGAGGATGCATCTCTAGAAAATTAATTAGCATTCCTTCGTCATAAAGTCATAACTACACCTCAACAGGTAGTATTCTTGTACCCTTCAAAGAAGCTAGTAGTGCTCATCGGTTTCTTCTCCTATTGTTGACGTCATACTAATGTTCTGCACCTGTCCAAGGACTCCGAAAAATGTCACAAAGTCTGCAACACGTAACAAATCTAGTGCTTCTATCTGTGGACTTTGCATACCTGCTTTCAGCTATTTCTGTCATGTCAACTTGAGTGCCTGGATCACACACACACGAAGCAGTCTTGTGCCACTTCAACACTGGAAGGCCCCTAAAATTAAATTTGTTGATGTTGACAATGTTGAGTACGGGACAAGTAGGATAACATAAGTTAAATGGAATACGTCATCGCTATATTATAATTTATACATGTATGACGCCTGTACGTACCTAAGACGTTGTGTGTAACTCGTGACCTCGGTGAACCAAAATCACTGGGTACTGAGGATCAGTGGGCTTCATTACGTCTTCGCAATTCGCCTTCCACTGCATATTCATAGTCATCGGCAGCAAAATGAGCTCAGCACACACGACACGACTGCTACATCTAATAACGTTAAATGGAATACGTCATCGCTATATTATAATTTATACATGTATGACGCCTGTACGTACCTAAGACGTTGTGTGTAACTCGTGACCTCGGTGAACCAAAATCACTGGGTACTGAGGATCAGTGGGCTTCATTACGTCTTCGCAATTCGCCTTCCACTGCATATTCGTAGTCATCGGCAGCAAAATGAGCTCAGCACACACGACACGACTGCTACATCTAATAACCGAGTGTTTCGAACCACATTCATTTTCGCGCACTCTCCTGTTGAATCTTGTGGTGGAAAACGCCCGCCGCCGATGGTGAACGAACATGATTTTTGCATCCCCCAACACCAAAACTACACCAGGCATATGTAGGTCTCTCGAATAATTGACACAACAGCCACGAACATGACCAACATTACCACCCACGACGTAAACAATAAACGCGATAACACAGATGACAAAAATGGCTAGGAAGCAAGCGAGCTGGTGAAGATGATGCATAATGTAAAAACTCCGAGACTAGGGAACACAAAGGGACAGACACAACACGAAGTCTCAATAAGATGGCCTCACGCATGGCCTTGCAGATGGCGCGGCGGATCGTAGCGGCGAAGTAGCTGAATGCTTTATTAACGGAAAAGCTCTGGAAGTGAGCGTCATTTTTAAAATGTCGTTTAGCTGTAAGATAATGTGCGTCAACTTTGTTCTCTACAAAATTAACTCTCACGTGGTAAGGGTTGACCAATCACTGGGAGCCCTGGACCCGAAACCCAAGTTGCTCTTTTTCGCCGTTCGCTGGCAGCGCCGTCCATGTTCCGGATATCTTCAAAATATTTATACGTAAAAAATATGCCGAATTGAGAAGTAATGCTTTCTGTGTCTTATCAAACAACGATGTTGTGCACGACAGTGGGCAAAAATATGGGGGTTATTTTTCACTTTTCGGTCCCTTTAAAAAAAGAGTAGGCAGGGGCGTCCAGAGATTGCTATGGCAAACCTGCTGTTCGTCAATGAGTAACAGATCACTTATTTTCAGCAGAATGTTTCGTTTTCGTACATGATCACTTGGCACAGCTGCCAGAGCGTCGTTCTTCTTATCTTCTGTAAACCAGATTGCGCTGATTCACATTTTTTTCGTCATTGTATGAAAAAGCAAGAAACATTACATATCAGGAGATAAAAAACATTCGATGGTCTGCAGCACGGGTGAGAATAACCACGCGCGACAGTAAGCTAACAAGAATATGAGCTAGCTGCTGGGTCTTCTTCTCCAACCTGGTCGCAGCTATGTCGGTGTCTTCACATATCTCTGAATGACTCCTGTCAAACGTATCCCGGCGTTTACCATCACTCTTATATAGAGTGTTTTATAAAGGCCCTCGGCTAAACAATTCGTAAACAGGTGGCGATGTCTGAATATTTAAAACATTTCGTTTTACTCGGCATTCCTGAGACATCGGTCAAGAACTGAGGTCACTGAGCATAGCAATTAGCGTACGTTCATTAATCAAATAAGAAGACCCTTTTCAATGGTCGCTTTCGTAATCTCGATTTCACCGAAGAGGACCTTCAGCGAAAAATATTGCATACATGTAAATTAGTAAACGAAATGGAAATAAAACTTAGAAGTACAGAATACGGCGGTAGTAATGAAATATAATATTTTTAGGCTAAACGGAAGCCTGACGAGGTCACGCGTTAGCAACCTGGTTACTCGGAACAGGTCATCAACATCAATGCCAATCGCCCCCAAAGTTTTGAGCCTAAAAAAAATAAAAAACAGAAAAAAAACTTGCTTTCGCAAGACGTAAAAACATTCATACTGTCACGGATGAAAACAGACGAGCGAGATGGCGAATAATCGGCGAACACTTCATTTAGCTGCTTAGCTGCACACAAGAGGGATAGCTCTTAAACGAAATTAAGATAAAGAATAATGCTCCGACTGGGAGCTCACAAGCATGCACAGCGGTGAACATTGTAGAAAACACGCGTCGACGAAGAGGAGGAAATACCGAAGCTTTTCCAAGGCCGCCGGCCCGTCCTTGAGATTGCTGCAAGCGAAGGAGCAGATGCTTCCAGAAGGATCGCTTGCCATGTAGTGCGTGCCTCACCGTGTCGCGGGCCTCAGCACGTCGCTCGCAGCCTCGCCGCCCGTTGTTAGGGCCGGGTCCCATAGCTTTATGCGAGCAGCAGCAGCAAAGCAGCAGCAGCAACACGGCAACACGGCAGCAGAGAAGCTTTCTGCTGCCGCTGCTCTGCTTCTGGAGGCGTCCCATAGCTTCGTTTTGAATTAGCGGCAGCAGCGGCTTACGAAACACAAAGCGTGTTGGCAACTGTGGCATTGTTTACATTTCGCACATTCCGAAGGCGTACGTAGCGGCTAAGCCTTTTAGTGCACACACCTAGGAACGCAATCCTAGGTGAAAAGCGTTTGTGTGAGATATATATTGTGGATTTGGAGCTCATAAGTGAACTCTGAGATGAGTGTGGTGGTGGTCTGAGCCTCGTATTACCTGATTGACTCTTCGTTGATGTGTAGTCAGTTTCGTGACATTCAACGTAGGTTCGTCCTACTGCTGTGCAGAACCGTCCTTGCTGTGTTGTGTGGAGATTCTTCTACGGGATTTTGTCGTATAAATATTGCCTCGTTACTATAGTATTCGATATTTTGACTTACGGTGAATGCGTACGTTGCTAGTAGTAAAATAAAATTGTCTAACGAAAACAAAGGCCCCTTCTCCTAGTATTCACTGCTTTCTCTCTGTTTTCACAAGGAATGGGTTCATTATCTATCTCTGTCGAACCTTTTTTTGTTGTTGTTGTCTGAACGTTGTCTATCTCCATCTAACCCTTCTCAAGGGTCAGTTTCATTTACAACCACCTAGCAAGGTCTTGGAATACCGACCACAAGAAATTTGTTCGGTTTGGTTTTCGCACGGCATGAACGTGAAAGTAATCTGCTTGTACGTTATCAGGTCACGGGTTTTGAAGTACTTTCCAGAAAACAAGCGAACATTTAGCTACAACTGGTACACAACGTATGTATCACGTAGGTTCGGTCGGACACTTTATTGAGCTTATGAACTGAATTATGTCCTGAATGCGCACTTCACGCAGTCCCGATGATTGAACACTCGCTCGAAACTACTGGCAATCACAAGCGTATCCAGATCTTCAGAATCATATCACGGAACAAAAGGAAACAAACCTTCTGCCGTCACTCACCACCCTGCTAACCCTAAAAACCGTCGAACGAAAACAATACTAACCAGCCTCCTGATTGGCTTTCGGGACCGGCTGCTCAGGCTGCAGAGCAACAGGGCAGCACAGCAACCAAAAATTCGGATACGAGAGCAGCAGGGAATTTCTGCAGCTCGGCAGCTCTGCTGCTCTCGCCCAGTGCTATGGGACCGCTCGTGTACATTATTACTAATGTATTATTGGATGCAGAAATGGACAAGTTCGATAATTCGATAAACCAAGATAGTGACCCGGAACAGGTTATCCAAATTAACGTCAATCTCCCCAGGAATGTTGAACGTCGAAAAAGAATCTTGCCATTGCATGGCCTAAACAGGTTCATATGAATACATCAACAGTTCACGAGGCAATCAGTCTCATGTGATATACATCACTTAAGTGACTCAAAAAGAGAAGTTTCCCTATTTGGAGAGGAGTTTGCGATTAAGGGCCGGGCTCCATAGCTTTTGTTTGAGCTGCAGCGCCAGAGCGCCACAGCAGCCGCAGATTGCTAGCGCCCTGGCGCTCTTGCGGCGGCAGCGGCAGCAGCAACTTGAGGCGTCCCATAGCTTTAGCGGCTTTAGCGACAGCGTGGCTGGCATGGCAACGCGGGTGTTTATGTGCAGTATGATGGCGCGGATCCTGTACACAGCATCTACGCATCTGCTATCCGAGGTCCTTGTGTAATGTGGACTTGAACAAGAACAAGACTCTCTGAACCTCGAAATAACTATGCCGTGCTGTCCGTGTCTCTATACGCTGATCGTTTGTTGATGTGTACAGACCGAGTATGTGGCTCAGTGTGGGGTTTGATAGTGAACGTCGGATTGTGGAACCGAATATGCATACACATGTACATCGATATACGCTGTACAGACTTCTCAGGTATTTTTTCGTACATGATGTTACATTCTCAGACGCGTTTCATACAGCTGACTGTCATGCAGCCCTAAATTATACATAATTCATGTCATTGATGAAATAAAAGACTTTGCGTCAGGAATTTTACCCAAGGCCCCTTTCTTTCAACAATCCTGCTTCTGCCCATCCTACGCGAGTGAAAGTGATACATTGTGGTGGCCCAAGGTCAGGGTGAAAGGTATCGGGAAAGTAGGTAATGAGGCCAGCCTAGTGTTCAGTTTTCCTGAAATTGGGAAGTTTTTCGCTTTCCCTTTCTAAAACGGGTCAACCTTTCGAGACGATCACTGTTTTTGTCAGTCTGGATTCGCACGCTTCCATCGCAAGTTCATCTTCGAAAGAATGCCGCGCTACAATCACAGACTACTACTTCGGCGACGAAGAATCTTGCTTAGAGCCGCAGCAGCACTGCTGACCCTCTACTTTCGTGTGAAATGGAAACGCACGAAAAAGCGTTCACAGTGGGTCAGTGTGCTGTGGCAAGCACGGGAAACAGAGGGCGACTTTCACACCCTGGTAATGTACCATCCCTATTATCTTTAACTTATGGGCGGCTGAAGTTACATCTTAATGATTTTTCAAATATTTTTCATATCTATGCATATTTACATTCTCATTAAGGGTCCCAGCATTTTGAATTGTCTTTGCCTTATACTAAAGTTCCATCAAACTATTTCAACGATGGTGCTACTATTGTTTAACTTTGCAGATGTCTAAGATGAGGACTCACGACACTATACCGCATTCAGGAGATATGTCCGTGTATCTCCTGAGCAGTTCGACTACTTGTTGAGCCTCATCAAACACAGGCTGCAGAAGCGTCCCCATGGCCGTCCAGCTCTGGAAGCAGCACATCGATTGGCCATCACTCTGAGGTATGTTTTGTCCTGTTTGCCCAAAGCGGCTCTTCTTTTCATGCTTTAAAAAAATTGACGATGATTAATTGCCCATATGCTGGTTTAATAGAGCGCTCATTTGCTAACTCTACTGCCCACCAATCGAGTATGAATTTAACTTTGAAATTTCAGGTATCTTGCGTCTGGAGGCTATCTCAGCAGTGTGGCATATAGCTTCCGCATAGGGTTCACGACAATCAAGAGGATTGTTTATGAAACATGCACGGCATTGTGGGAGGAACTGATGCCCATCTACCTGCCTGTAAGTTGCAAATCATACATGCATGCTGCTTGTAGTAAATGCATATGTACTCATAAAGACCGTGGAGCCATTCAAAGCTATATTGCCTTTTGTTAACTGCCTCATTCTACAATTTTTTTTTCTTCAACAATGTTGCTATAAGGTGGCAACATGCTTTGAATATAGCTTTGAATGGCAGTCTTGCTGTGTTGGAAAATTACGGAGTAGCTACCATAGCATCCGTTTAGCATTGTCTTGACAGCCCATGTGGGTCACCTGCCGAGTACCATACCTGATGCACTCATGTCATGTAACTATCACATAATGGAATCTCTACTTAAGAACAAAGTCAGACAAAACTGCAGGAGTTTGCAGAAAAGCAAATGCGTTTCTTGCTTTTCATCTTTCTGTGCTGAAGGACTGACTTTCACATTGCCATTGCCACCATGTAGGTGTGTTATATTCAAGCCAATGTTTGGTATGTTACAGAACCCTACACCAGAGGTGTGGGCACAGTCCGCTCTGCACTTTGAGGAAAGGTGGGCATTCCCAAACAGTGTGTTGGTGCGGTGGATGGGAAACACATAGTGATCGAAGCCCCAAAGCATGGAGGGTCCATGTTTTATAACTACAAGGTGGCGTAATATTCTCTCATTCTTTTCTGTAAGTTAGGATGAAACCATACAGAGCATTTTTCCTCATAGGGGTCACACTCCATCGTACTGATGGCCGTAGCTGATGCCAGCTACAAGTTCCTGTATGTTGACATCGGAGCTTATGGCTCTCAGTCCGATGGAGGCATATTCAAGGCGTGCACACTGGGCAGGGACCTTGGAGCTGGTGGCCTGGGACTCCCACCGCCAAGGAGGCTTCCTGGATCATCCCTGGAAGCCCCCTGTGTGTTTGTGGGGGACGAGGCCTTCCAGCTACGTCCAGACTTCATGAGACCATTCCCTGGCACAGACTTGGACGACACCAAGAGAGTGTACAACACCAGGCTCTCACATGCCAGGTATGACAGTTCATATATTTCTGTGACTATATGAAGATGCTCTACAAGGCAAATGTAGGTATTTTATACATATGCAAATTTGTAGTACACTATCCATGTCTGGATACCAAACATGAGTCACTGTGACCATAACCAGCAAAAGCCTCACATGTAGTGCACTGCAAATGTGCATTTCTATAAAATTAGTGCAAGTGAATTAATTCACTGAACCGGGAAAGGACAATGCGTATAAGTCTACTGATGATGGCTAAGGAAGATGTTTTATGCCACACCAAACATATTCAATCAGTAATGTTTGTGTGGGTAGTTGTAGTATTCCATACGTATAAAGCACAGTCGGGTGGTAATACATTTGCATATTGCAGACGGTGTGTAGAAAATGCCTCCGGGATCCTTGCGTCCCGATGGCGCATATTCAGAAGACCTCTGAATGTCGAGGTGGAGAACGTCGAGCTCTTGGTCCAGGCTTCCATCGTCCTCCACAATTTCCTTAGAGCGCAGGAAGAGGCAGCTCCGGGAGGGGAGACATATTGTCCACCGGGTAAGGCAGCATCAACAACAGTAATAATAAGAAAGTAATGAGAAACCAACCACACATAACACAGGAGAACACTTTATTTCGCACTTTGCACAGATGTGTGCTGATGCAGTGCAGAAAATAGACCACTGAGAAAGTAAAAAGTTGGCAAGTTTTTGTAGGAACTTGTACTTTGATGCTTCGAGTTGGTGACAATACATATAAACAAAATGTGGGGACAGAAATTACATGTAGCACACAAATCCTAAAGTACATACAACAAAAAACATACAGGTACATGCTAAAATGCTTAAGTATGAGGCTGTAGAACAATTAATATTAACACACGTGTATTGAAAAAATGTATGTTAATTAGGTACCTCATTAGTTGGCAACTTTCCAAAAAAAAGTTGAAATGGGCATGCAAAGAGCACTGAATTGAGGACACCTTATCTGATAATGTCTCAAGTTACTGTATGGCTTGCCCATTTATGTACTGGCTATCAAGTCACTAATTCAAGTGTTAGTTAATTTTAATTAGTTAGCAATCATACAAAATACTGGCTGAACAAATCAACTTGACTTCATCCAAAAATATACACTGTGTATCTTTTTATCTGCAAGAAATCTTCGTAAAAAGGGGAGTTGCCTTAGGACGCTCTTACATTTGTCATAGGATTACTGGACAGGGATGCTACTGGGAAACCATATATTTCCTCAATTAGGGGACTAATTATGTTTCAATGAACTCTTTCGTTATTGACCTTAGGGAGCACATTATAAAGCACAAAACAACCACAGAAGGAAACAAAGATTGTGAAACATAACGCAAAAAGAGTTTCTTTGAATTGCATGTGACGTCTTTCTGTAACGCTAACTGAAGGTGCAGATATCGACGCCACTGTGACTCCTTTGCTGATTACTTACTGTTTGCAGCAGATGTCACAAGTAAAATGCTGAGGTTAATAGCGCGCACTGTGATTACTTTTGTGCTTCATCAGTGGCTCGAGTGCATCATGTGCAGATCAGGCTTTAATATTGCAATTGTAACATGTTCCCTAAAGGCAAAAGGGCAAGGGTGCAGGCCAGCTGGTACATGGTGAAAAAATTGGAACCCGAGAAATGGACAGAGGAGGGACGACACGACATATGTCGTGTCTCGAGAACGTGTCGTGTCGTCCCTCCTCTGTCCCTTTCTCGGGTTCCAATTTTTTCACCATGTTTCCTAAAGTAAGTAATTAAACTATCTAGTAAGTAATATGCCTTTCTAGTAACAGCCCCATTGACTAATCCAATGACAAAAGTAAAAGCGTGCTAAGGCGACTCCCCTTTTTATGAAAATGTGTTGTAGCTAAAAAGAAACACCCAGTTTACTTTTTTTTTGTAAAAAATGAAAAATGAAACATATGCACGCACAATTACATTGATTCTGATTCTAGTACACCTTGCAACAGTGGAGATGATATTGTAAAAAAATGTAGATCCAATATAAGTGAATGGAAACTTTTTTTTTATGAGTAAGAGGGGATAACCTGTCAAAATTCTGCTAAAGGCTTTGCAGATCGACGCTGCAATGCTGGTGGAGCGGAGGACGGTGAGTGGAGACAAATGCTCGCCAGAAATCCAGCTTGTGCACTGGGGGACCTCACGGCTACTCTCGCAAGGCGTTTCTCGCGTGAGGCAGGAAACGTAAGGAGCGTCTTTGCAGAGTTCTTTTCAAGTGAGGCAGGTGCAGTGGAGTGGCAGTGGGAGAAGGCTCGTGCTCGGAGACCACAAAAGGACGTCTAGAAAGGTCTGTAACAAAACAATGTCTCTAAACAATGTGTTTACATAAGCAATGAAAAACTGTCCTGAGCTTACGTGCTTAAGTACATAGTCGTTTAAACCACTGAGTGCTTTCATGCATCAAGCGTTATTGAAGGGCACCAGTATGTCTTACCTACATATTTCTTTTTCAGCCTACATATCTCCTTTTTTTTATTTACCTCTGTCTGTCTCTCTCTCTCTCTCTGCCTTGAAAGCTAGCAAATATATTGTATACAGGGTGTCCCAGAAAACGTGTCATGAAAACTAAAAAAAGAAAACTACGCCACCTAGAATCATGCAGGCAATGGCATTTGTTCTTACTAAGTTTTTGCCACCTCCTGATGTGCATGTCATGTAACATAAGTTTCATTATGTAAATTTTTGCAAACTTTACTCGGAAATTTGCCAAGTAAAGGTCATTTTTTTGCCCCACCAATGTGAAGAGCATGATGAATTTACTCAAATTAATGATAATTGACAGGAATATTGACGAGCTATCATATTGGAAAAAATAGCCGAAAATCGTGCTGTATGGAGCTCGCAGAGTATACCGTGTGAGGAATTGTTCAGTGGAATCATTGTCAGTCTGAGGAAAGGAGGTTAGAAACCCAGCTCACACTGGCATGGCAAAAAGAGATACTGACGTAGCTTAACGCGTCCGTCCTCGGCTGAGACCATACCTTCCCTCTCCCAATTTCAGGAACTGTCAGTTTTTCTACTAGTATCACTCTGTGGGCTGGGTTTCCAACCTTCTTTCGTCACACTGACAGCGACAGCACTCAAAAAGCCCTCGCGCACCATACTCAAGCGCCCCAAGGAGGATGATGTTCGGCTATTTTTCCCGACAGGATAAATACTGAATATCACTGCCAATTATTGTGAATTTCAGTAAATTCGGCATGCTCGTCATGTTGGTGGGGTAGAAAAGAGACTCTTACTTGGCAAATTTCTGAGTTTACTTTCGCGAAAATATACATAACTAAACTTAGGTTACGTGATATGCACATCAGGAGTTGGCAAAAAAAAACAGTAAGAACAAATGCCGTTGACCACATGACTCCAGGTGGCGTAGTTCTTTTATTGGAATTCAATGACACGTTTTATGGGACACCCTGTATAGCTAGGGAGTGACTTTTTTGGCTTAAACCTGGTATTCAACCAATTCGTGTTAAGCACCAACCCGAACTGATGTTTCCACTGCAGACAAACAAAGGTCACCACAGAAACGCACACATGCATGTTTGTGCCTGAAATGTCGGCACTGTGTATGCCTTTAGGAATTGGCACTGGTACGTAACCACGAACACACAAAAGATTAGGAAAGGACCTAATAAATAAGAGAAGAAACAAAAACACCCAGTAACATGCAAAGACACAGCTGTTACCACCCAATTTCTCCCCAAATTACAGATGTAAAAATAGTGCCTGATTTCCCCCTCCCGGATCTGCGAAAGGCATTTAACCCCAATAAGTCAATCCCCATATATATAGCCAAATGCAGACTACTCACTCTTCTTCCATCGCAATGTTTACAGTCTCCGGCTCCATGTAGGACTGCACTAGCCGTAGCACTGCAATCTCGCATTCAAGCTGTCTGTGGGCAGGTACTTTCGCTACCCAACTTGACAGAAGCTCGCCAAAGTGGTAGCTGGGGTCCAAAGGGGCCTGCAGGGCCACGTTCGAGTCCCTGAGCTCTTTTGCAAGCGACCTAAGGGCACCCTGCAGGTCATCCTCCATATCCGGTGTCGCTTTCCTCTTTCTGCTGCGACGACGTGCCATAGCAGGCTGTGCTGACAGAGGAGCATCCTCCTCATCTGCTGAGACATAAGGTCCTTGAGACATGGACGGTCCCTGACTCTCCTCCCTTGATGCCCCAGCAGAAAAGTAGTCGTGCTCGTCCAGCACCTCCTGGGCTACACCAACCTATTGAAGAAGAGTGCAAATGAGGACAGAGTTTAATGTCATATTTAATGCAACTGCTAGTACAAATGGCTTGTTGGAAGCATTCGAGCAAAGCATTCAAGTGGTGGACAGGGTGGATATCTATTGCCTGTGTGGTATATACAGTGTATATATATACTTTGTAAAAACATGTTTATGCATTACATGTACATGCTGTAATATTGTGTATATAATGTAGCATCATGTCTTCAAACACCTGCATAGGAGTTTTGTACATATTATAGGAGTGTGTGTCTTTCTTTTTTATACGTCATTCAACTTCACCTGTGCCTCAGGTCCTTCAGTGGTAGGTTCTGGAGTCTGTTGTCTTGTCGGCTCTGGGGGCCGGTTGGAGACAGTCCTGAAGAAAATATAGGTTCCATAAATGCTATGTTACGTAGATGCAGTGTTTTTACATTATACTGAGAGCGCTACCTACCTCCTCGGTGTAACGACATCCTTGAGGAAGAGGAGAGCATGGTAAAATTTCCACTTGGGTGCCCCACTGCTCTCCTCTGCCTCGAGCACGTCGTCCAGGCCCGCCCCACTGGCTGCCGCCTTCTTTGTTGCCAGCAGTGTCCTTCGGAAGCTGTCGAACAACCTCTTCCAGGTTTTCTTGCATACTTCCACTAGATTTGTGACACAAAGAGTGATTAGAAGTTCACTATTGTGGAACTAGTTGCACATGTGTTTTTGAGACCAATTATGTTTCTGTGCGTTTTACTGTGTGTGTTGTATAACTGCTTGTAAAATTGCCTCATGTTTTGCTTGTTTGAATGTATTTCAAGACACAAGAGAATTGTAAAACAAATTGTAAAGATTTCTGCAGTTCCTCAGCATGTACTGATAAACAACATGTGAGGCGGTGGTATAATTACATACTTTGTGATTGTCTGGGACTGTACAATTACTTACAACAGCGGTCCCTTGATGATGTACTCCATGATCAGTGCATTGATTCTGCAGTGTGGGAGTTAACTGATATTGTGTGTACTGCAATTGATAATTATATACCAAAAAGCCACTCTCGTAATGACAAATACGTTCTTTGGTTTTCTAAGGAGCTGAAAGAATGTTTGTAGGAAGCTGTACAAAAAGAATGGCCCACAGTACTCGTATGACAAGTCCAACACTGCTCATGCTCTTTGTTGCACGGTATTTGCCAGAGATAAGACACTTCATGAGAAGTCAGTCAGGAAGAGCCTAAGTAGGAGACAGAAAAAATTTTGGAAACCTGTTAACCAGTATAAACGGGACAACTGTCCTTATGACGTCACAGAATGGGACAATTATCTCCTGGCTACTGGCCCTGCTATAGTGAGCAACATATTTGCAGACCACTTCAGTTAGTGTTATTTTTCTGGTACTGTTTGACTCAGCATATGACACTGGAATACAGAGTAACGACTGTCTCTTTCCGCCATTCGAAGGGTTGAGTCTAAGGCAGCCTCTGGTATTGATGGTATTTCTAACTTTATTGTCAAAAGCTGTACTGAGTACCTGTTGTGTCATCTCAGTCATATTTTTAACTTGTCTTTGCAGACGGCTGTGTCTTCAAATAACAGGAAATTAGCTAATACTATACCTTCCTTTTCAGTATGGTGATCCATGTTCTGATAAGGAGTATTGACTGGTTTTTCTTTGGTATGTCCTTTTTGTAAAATGCTTGAAATGGTTGTCTATACTTTTTTCTATTACTTCTTATCCAACAAAACTTGTTCAGAACAATATGGCATTATGAGAGGTAGATGTATGGAAACGAACTTGAGTACATTTCTGCACTACACAGCACCACTTGTCCGTAATGGGCAACATGTAGACGCTGTCAATTTCGACTTCAGTAAGGCGTTTGACTGTGTGGTGCCTGATATGCTTGTTCTGAGACGTAGTTAGTATTGCTTGTACAATAATCATTCTGTTTGGATAAAAAGTTACCCTAATGACAAAACTCTTAGTATGGGTGGGGCTTGCTTACTTCGGTTCTCTGTATATTTGTGGCACCTCAAGGGTGCAACTTGGGCCCTCATCTATTTCTCATCTTTGTCAACAATGTCGTTGACATAGTGAAGCATTATGATATTTTACTGTTTGTAGATCACAAAAAAAAAATTCCATTCAGTATCTCCTAATACAGATTGTGGTTTCGTTCAAGTAGATATTGATGTGGTTACCGAAATGAAATGCATATATACATATATATTACGTACTGGTAAAACAAACATTCTGCCCTTTACCAGGAAACCTTCAACGTTGTTGTATGATTACTGGTTAGAGCGTGTGCAGATTGAACAAGTGAATGTTGCACATCGTGTTGATGTGTTACTCGATAGCTCTTCAAAAGCTCGATCATTTCGTTTCACACATTTATGGTTTCTGCATGAGGATGTTGGGGTTTATAAGGTGTATTCCTTGGAACTTTAAGGAACTCAATCTGTGATCTGCTTGTTTTAAAGCCTTGTTCACAGTAAGGTAGAGCTTTCTTCTGTCAAGTGGAATTGCATTTCAGAATCCCAATAAGACTACTTGGAAAGTATCCCGAGGAAATTTGTTTATATTACTTATAATATATTTTAAAAAGGGCGTGGTACTAAGAGTACCATCATGTTTTATTGAAGCTGTGAATGGTGTTCATAAGGGCAAGCCGTCATCATCAGGACATGACATTTCTTTACAGGCTTATGCATAGCGTCGTTGATGCACAGTGTTTCTTACGTGCCATTGATATGTTCCACTTAGATACAGACAAAACAGACCCCTGTTAATCTGTTCTCCATCATCATGTGACTTATTCGGTTATACTTCCCTGGTTGTTTGTCTTGAGTGCATGTACAACCACTTGAAATTTGAAAGTCCGGATATATGTACAGACTTGTGTTCTTTTGCTTCCTGTGTTAAAAATATTTTTATGTAGTTTGATGTTAATGTTTATCTGGCTTCTTCTCTTTTGTATCATGTGTTACTTATATTGATAGTGTACCTTCGCTTACGATTTCACTGTTGACTAAATTCCTTGTCGCTCTCTCTCACCGTGGGAAATAACATATGCCCAGGCATGGAGGAAATATTCGACTTAATACTGAGTTAATCCAAGCTAATACATTGAACGTGGGGTTTTTCCCAGGCCATGCAATCAGTTATGCTCACTCAGCCAGGAGTCAATAGGTCGCACTTCTTCCAGCTTTTTTCTTTATGCACACAATCAATAAAGACAACGTAAAGTGAACTGTGCTGTTAGTGTAGACTATTATCTGTTATGTAAACTTCACTGTCATAGTCCTTGATCTTGTATAAATAATATTAACTAATGAATTAGTCATTAATAGCATCAGCAGTCTTGGTTCAGCACTGGACAATAGTATTAAAGAAGTCAAGCAACTCTCTGTTCTTTTCTCATTGTTTAGAATGAATCAGGGGTGTTCTAAAAAGTGCAAGGTTGAGTAATGATGTTGGTTTCAGCACTGGTTCTAGCTGTACCTTGCGTTCCGAAATTCATGAACCTCTACTTTTTCAGATAGACCACGAAGTGTTCATGTCTGTTCTCATCATGTTCACTAAGTAGACTGCTATAGATTTCATCACAGCTAGTTTTGGTTTCCCATTCCCCCGGCTGAAGGAATTTGGCCGATACGGAAGAGATGATCAAACCGTCCTTTTCAACTCGTAAAACAATAATAAATCAGGGAATTTCTTACCTGTCATCTGGGGGTGGTTAAGTGCCTCAGCAACTTCTAACCACAGCCTGGAAACTTCGTGGCGATCTTTGTACTGCGCGTTCCACTTGTTCCAAAGGGGAGGCCTCTCCTCAACTTCGAGAATCAATCTCTCGCGGAGTTCATCGCTTGGGCAAGACATCCTGAAGACTGACAGACTGGAGTACGTCGAACACCGGCCAGAAAACCGCGGCTCAAGGTTTCTCGTAGACGACATAATGAAATCAAAGGACCGACAATGCGCTAATCCACCGGTCGACAGAAGCTTCCGCACCTGTCCTTCGTTAGGACGGCGCCTATACGGCCTCGAGAAGGGATTTCAACGATTTCAAACAACTCGGGGGGTTTATGGTTACTGGCATGCACTCACTCCGTGCAAAGGAATGGACTACGGTGTTCTCTGGTCGGCATATTTTATTATCATATGTGTGCAAGAAGCATTCACAAAAAACGTTCTTTGACAAAAATCTACAGTACAGAGAGACCTTATGAAATAACACACAAAGTGTACGTACAGTAAGCACATTTCCTCTTTAAAGAAATGAGATATGGAAACAGACAGTGTGATGTCATCCAGAAGAACAAAACAGTCAATTACACCAGAGTGCTGCTAGACAGATTATATGACAAAAATCAGTTCCTTGGATATGCCCATCGGTGTCTAATGACACGACAGTGGAAGTCAGTCCGTTCCAATCATTGAGAAGTTCGCTTGCCTGTGACCGATTGGTCTCGTCGTCGCCTGCCTGCAGTGTGCTTGAAGCCATGTGTGAGATGACAAAAACATCCAGATCTACAGATTTTCCCACCACAAAGCTTGATGTGATCGCCTACAACACATACACCATTGAAATCAAACACATACATTTGACCAACGCCGCCATAATCGCGAGCGGTCGACCGTCGATGTAAACAATGCATCTGATTGGCTGGAAAGACGAGCGCCAGAGCTGCAGAGCGTCAGAGCAACCAAATTTTTGGATAAGGGAGCGCCAGAGAATTCCTGCCGCTCCGGCGCTTTGGCGCTGCCGCCAAAAGCTATGGGACCTCTCCTGCAGCTGGCGCTGCGGCGCTCTGGCGCTGGCGCTGTGGCGCTGCAGCTCAAATTGGAGCTATGGGACCCGGCCTTAAGATGCACAAACTCTCTTCACCATATGCTAAAATGCTCGCCCGGCACATTATTACTAATATATTATTGGATGCAGAAATGGACAAGTTCGATAATTGCCCTTATAATCAAACACGTCCGTTTTTGTCTCCTGTGGAACCACACACCCCAATCCACCCCACTTGCTTCTTATTTCACTGCATAGCAATCGTCATCAAGCTGCTCTAGAAGCCCTCAGCGTCTACAAGTGGTCAGATTAGTTATCCGTCAGATGTTTCATCCCTGGATGGTCGTGCTAAGGAACCAGCTGGCGGGTTAAGAGTCCTTTGACGTTCTAGAAATACTGGTATTTGATCAATGTGGAGACTATGCTTTACAAGTTTACAGATACTTAGTTGCTGTATGTGAAATGTCCTATCCTAAGATCCTCCTCTTCAGCGGGAAAGAACTTCCTCCACGACTGTGTGTGTTGCTTTTATTTGAATGTGGGCTATCTAGGAAACTATGATAAAGGAGCCCAGTTTCCTTTTCAGGACTACAGAATGCGCAGAGCAATAATGTTCAACGAACTTAACATGGAGCCTTCAGCTTACGAAGTTTTGGAGGTGATCCTGTGTCTAT
Organism: Ornithodoros turicata; assembly: GCF_037126465.1. Classification (NCBI taxonomy): domain Eukaryota; kingdom Metazoa; phylum Arthropoda; class Arachnida; order Ixodida; family Argasidae; genus Ornithodoros; species Ornithodoros turicata. Next base: position 185,208,524 of record NC_088201.1, read on the forward strand.
AAATATCAAATATCAGAATGTGCATATTTTGTACAGGATACCTGTTTTTGTCCTATCTAACAAGAGAGTGTAACCGTGTAGTAAAGCATGGACTGATGGAGTCTCCTTTTATGAGTGAAGTTAAACTTGGCTTCAAGAAATCAAATGAGAAACCTCATCCCTTGGCTATCAAGACATTGTTTATGAAGTATGTTCCATATCATTCGGATGAAATAATGAAATAGCGGTTTACTTACTTGTAAGTAAAAGCGCCCATATCGAAGTACGCTTTTCCATCTCGGAGTCTTCCATTTCTTCATATTAGAAATCTTCTTTTGGTGTGTTGTCTTATGCTTCTTCAAAAAGCTCTTCTCGAGGCTTCTCCTAGTAAAGTACTGTGCAGCAAGACTTTTGCAAATAAGTATTGTTGCCATCAAATGTATTAAATGCTGCACATGATACACACTGACAGCGGTAGAATTATAGTTTATTTAGCACCAAGTTCAGCCTCCATGTTGCAGTAGCAGACGATGCTGGAGAACTTGGTGTTTGGTGCAGATGGAAGAATGACGGGTATGGGTTTCACACCAATATTAACTGAATGTGGTGCCGATGGCTTAAGACGATTATATCAGCTAATGAATCCACAAGCAGATTTTTCCAATTTCATATAATAATCTAGTTGATCATAGTCTACAGACTGAACTTTACGTCTAGATATTTTTTTGAATTCCAGTACTTTTCATTTCAATAAAGTGTGCATTACTAGAATCACATGCTACACTGATATTAGATCCATTGTTGATTGATTGACTTACTAATGCTTTTAGAGGGGCGTGTTTAAAATTATATTCATAATTTACTGTAGGCGTTGCTTTAGCAACTTCAAAATCTACGGTATTTACATGCTGATTTACCCTTGGGCGCTCGCTCTTAAAACTAACAAAGCATGAATAGCGTCGACTGGTACCGAGCATAAGCCGCCGAATGCACTCATGATGTCCATCACCAACATCATTCACCATCACATCACTCAGAATGATGTGATGTTGAGTGATGGGAGATGATGTTATGTGATGTTGAGTGATGTTGAATGATGGGCAGTGATGTTATGTGATGGTGAGTTTGATGTTGAATGATGTGATGTGATGTTGAGTTTGATGTTGAATGATGGGTAACGATGTGATGTGAATTTGAATTTTATGTTGAATTATGAGCAATGATGTGATGGTGACAGTAATGTTGAGTGGCGGGCAATGATTCGATGCTGAGTTTTATGCTACTTATGTGCGAAGATGAGATGTTGAATTTGAAGACCCTGCGATGGGTTTTTCATGTTGAAATCTGCGATTTAGGGTGTGGGGTTGCATTAGTCGTGGGTGGGTAGGTGCATACAACTGCCCATAGAATTTTGCATTGCAAGTATGCATGACTAGGCATGAATATGGTACCCTATTTCCAGCGTACCTGTTGTCGTGCCCTGTGATAATCTGAGCTGAACGGTAGTGGAGGGAAGGCTTCAGTTGTATGTGCGACCTTGCTTCTGGTGTGTGGGAGGGAGAGGGGAGTTGCCAGCCCTAGTGAAAATGTATCTGAGAGGCCTCTCAGGATTTTTTGAGAGGTCTGAGAGGACCTTTTAAGCAGTCCTAAGAGGCCTAAGAGGACCTTCTACGAAATTCTGAGGGGTCTGAAAGGACCTCTCAAGCAGTCCTAAGAGGTCTGAGAGGACCTTTTAAGAAATCTTGAAAGGTCTGGTAGGACCCTCTAGCACTTCTGAAGGGTCTGAGAGGTCCTTTCAAGAAATCTTGAAAGGTCTGGTAGGACCTTTCAGGCAGCACAGAGGGGTCTGAGAGGACCTCTTAGAGAAAATCTGGAAGACGTTGTGTAATCATTCATGTAGCCCTGAGAGGTTTGGGGGGACCTCTCAGATAGCTTTGCGACAGTGTGTCATGCAACACCTCCCAGAGCAAGTTGCTACGTGTTTTCCGCGCCGCGGAACATGCTACCTCGTCCGCTTTGGAAAATAGCTCGCAATATTTCACGTGTTTGTGCATTATTCCTTCAAGGAACACGTGCCGTGATAACCTTGTATTGCCTTCCCCCCTTGAAGCTATTGTTCTTGCAATCCGTGCATTATTGCACTGCACGTAAGTGGAAGCGTTTCGGCCAGTCGCCAGCGGTTGAATCAGTCTGTTTTGAAACGTTGAAGTGTGAGGACGTCGGCCGCGGATCTCAAGTAATTTGCGTTTTGTCTTCGGGATTGTAACTGTTTTTGAGGTATGTAGACGATGTCTCAAATATGCTTTTGTGATTGACAGCCATTCCTCTTCACTTTAGGCTTTTACTACTGTTCGCAGACACGCATTATGAGCGCCGATAGGAAGATTACCAACCACGTAACGTTACCAACGGCGCTGGGTGCCAAACGGTGTGTTATATATTTCGATGCCTACACACTGACTTACACTGACATTTTGAAGTTGTATTTCTTACAGATGAATCTCGTACGAAGTGACAGGTGGTGAGAACACAAGGTGGTGAGAACCCAATCTCTCCAGTTAGTTGGTGGCCTACGCAAGCAAGGGAAACTAGACGGTGCATCGCAAGTCCCGAAGTATACGTAAAACAGATGAACTTGATCACCGAGAAGCAGAGTTCCTCAAGAATATTTTTCATCGCCGCTGTACGGACATTGTGAATATGTGTCCCATGAGTTCACGCTTTGTGGAACACGACAGTATGTGTTGATGATGACTCGTACGCTTTCGTAGACATGTAAGTGCTAAATCTAGTTTCTGTTGGTGCAATTTACCGTTTCGTGTAGTTTCTTGCGAGCGATCCTTCAACAAATATTATATATTCACAATTCTGTAAGACATTTGGAATAACTGTTACATAATCAGATAGCAGTGTGCATGCCTTGAGTGTATCTGTACAATCGAAGGAACTCAATATATGTGGAGTTTTGTGACATGTACTTGTCTGTATCTATGTCTGGTGTATCATAGCACTGTATGATTATACCACTCCGACGACAGGTGCAGCGTAGACGGCGAAATTGAACATTGATGTTCTGATGTCAGATCTGGGGATTAGCTTCTGAGAGGTCCTGTCAATCTGAGAGGTCCTCTCAACCTGAGAGGTCAGCCTGAGAGGCCCACCAGCCTGAGAGGTCCACCAGCCTGAGAGGACCTCTCAGCCTGAGAGGACCTCTCAGCCTGAGAGGACCTCTCAGCCTGAGAGGTCCTCTCAACCTGAGAGGTCAGCCTGAGAGGTCCACAGGCCTGAGAGGACCTCTGAGCCTGAGAGGTCCTCTCAGTCCCATAACATATTAGACCTGAGAGGCCTCTCAGATACATTTGCACTAGGGAGTTTACCGTTATGTTCAGGCTTTGGAGTCGGGGTCTCGGTTGTTTGGGCGGAGCTGCACTTGGATGAATGACAAGGAGCAGGGGAGGTGGGCTGACCTTGGCGCGCTTGCGCTATTAGTTTTGCGCTGCCTCAGAGCAGGTGTGGTGTTGTGGGGATGGCTCCAGCATTAAGGAGCGGCGTACTGTTATATCGGATGTATCATATGTGGGAGGGGAAGAGCTTGCCGTTCAACATTGTATTTAGAGTCGGGGACTCTGTGGTGCTGCACTTGGATGGCATCCGTAAGGGACAGAAAGTGAGAGTTGACCTTATGGCATTCACGCGTTGTTTGGTTTGCATCGCTCCAGAGCAGGTGCGTTGTGGAGGTCGGCTTCAGAGCATAAGGAAGCGGCGCGTTCAGGCTCGGTTATGCAAATCAGTCTCCTGGCACTCCTTCCTATTATTTTTATTACTTCTGACAGAGAAACATTCCTGGTGTCTGGGCGAATGAGCGAGTACATGTAAAAATGGGACGAGTATTGTGCAGTATGAACTCGGGGAAAGTTACTGTCACGTGAACAAAATGACAGCATCCTTTGCCCGACGTCGTTTTGGGCAATTAGAGCACACCACACTTCGGCCTTATGATACCTTTCGCTATTTTTTTTTGCAAAAGCAGAATGGAAGCACAAATGAAAATTCTCTACTGCAACCATCGTGCAGTCATCACGAACCATACAAGTGAAGCAATCTGTGTCCCTTGTAGGGAGTTTCTGTTGCGTGCCTCTGCTGCTGTTGTTGGTGTTGCTCTTCATCATAGCAATATACAACCACAGGATGCACAACCCGTATTTCGACAGCCCTCTATGTACGAGGGACGTTCAAGTCAAACCGGGACATTTCATTTTTCGCAAAAGTAAAGTGAACTTACACGCGAGAAATAAGTTTTATTTTTCAAATACGTACGGGGGATTTAAATGAGTAATACAGGTTATTTGAAATGAATACCCTCTGCGCCTTTGCCACTTAGTGCTGGATAAACAAAACATATGTATACATATCTCACGTGATAAGATTCTTTAGGCCAGGTGTTTTGAACACAAAGCAAATCGTGGGCCGCATAGACCACGGATCACACCATAGAAACCCGCAGAAAAAAAAAGCGGCGATTACAGGGTGATTGCTCTGAAAGATCGGTCACATTTTCGTGCAAGACGTGATACCTCCTTGACGCACAGACTTCCTCTGCCTCCGAGTAAAGAATTTACGCCAGAGAAACGCATGAATAAATTGTGGTTACCAAGCACTGTGTAACAATACGACCACGAAAACTTCCATAGGTATAGCACACACCTCCACCTCCATCCATAGGTATAGCACACAGGAAATACATGAAAACGAAAGTTTGCGTGGCTGTATTTATTTTGTTACGCTGTGGCTGGTAACCACGATTTTTTCGTACGTTTCTCTGGCATAAATTACTCACCGTGTGGCAGCAGAAGTCTGTATGTCTAGTTGGTGCACGCGCAAATATGTGACTGACATTTTATAGCACCCACCCCGTGTAGCATAAATAGGGTAATGCAAAAATGCGCAAAGAATATGATTTATTGTCTAGCCACTTGGTGTGCATGCAGTTCTATATTGAAAATCTCCATTCGACACACAAAGAGAAATAAATGAGCAGCCTTTCCTAATAGGATGCAGGGACATTACAGCTATCTCCTACTTACACACTGTATTGCTGCCCTTGTTTAAAGTTCCCATTTGGAAGAAGACATGGAAAAATCATGGTAGAAACAGCAAGCTGACATGTTAATACCGAATAGTTTAGGCATTGTTACTTTTGTATGATTGCTAAAAATTGCTTCCACTCCAGTGTGTGGAATTTCTTTTCTACCCCGTTTCTTCTCTACCCTCTTTATTTATTTCTAATTTCCCGCAGAGACTTCGTCTTCGATAGCTTGTACATTTAGTGCGAAGATTAAGCTAAGTTTATCTTATCAGTTACAGTGTGGCTTACCAATGTATATGCGAAAATTAAGTTGCTTCGACCGCAAATCCTTGTGGCAGTTCATGAGCCAGCTCAAGTGTTCTCACACGCGCACCTATGTGCCCCCTAATATTAGAAAGGACACGCGTTTCGTGATCATTTGGAGTGTAACTTCAGCAAGGAAGACGGGACCGGAGGGTTAAAACGGACAAGACATAACCTCCCATATGGACAGGGGACTCAGTCATCCTGTATACGTAAGCCGTTTTCAGAACAAAAATCCGTTCGATTGATCGTCCGCAAAAAAATCGTGAAGGAACGCCATTTTTTCTTTATTTTATCATTGCGCATCTCTAGAGACGCGTCTTTCCTTCGCGCCCAATACGAGAGGATGAAAGAGCACACTATCGCCTCTTGCGTCCTGGAAAAAGATTTAAAGAAAACAGAAAATGCAGCCCAATATAGGGCAGTCGCGATAAAGGAAAGCCGCTTCTTTGAAGATGCGCAATAAACCAAATAAAGAAAAAAAATGGCGTTCCTTCACGATTTTTTTGCGGACGATCTACCGAATGGATTTTCGTTCTGAAAACGGTTTTGGTATCTGGTGACCGAAGAGATCAGATGTTCGCATTGGAGCAACTTCGTAGCTTTTATAATTAAAAAGTTAATTATTCAAAGTTAATTAAGACATTGCCTTAGGAGTCTGTTAATGCCGCCCTATGGAGTGCCCTTCAGCATATGCTATATTGCAATTGATTTCATCTCGGAAAAAGTGATTGATATATTTTTAAAAAAAATCTGTTCACACTTAGCGTGGACACCCTGTATGCATGTGTCTAGTCTACATGCATGTCCGTTAGCGTCGTTTCTGGGAGTATGACCTGACACAAAACACAGCAGCGTGACATATCCCCTTTTTCTGTATAACACCACGTGCACGGGGTTTTCGTGCAGAAAAAAAAACAGTTTTCACGAGTCGGACTTCCATGGTGACGCCAGGACGAGCGGAGTTTTCTTTCTGCAGTGGACCAGGCTAGATCGTGCTTGTCATGCTGCTCAACCAGCACAATCTTGAAAATAATTGTCTGTATGGCCAGCAAAATATGACTGATTAGCATAGTGCACATGTTTCTCTTTCTTTTTACGATTACAACGCTCAGCACCACTGCTGGCACGGTCACGTGAGGTAGGAAGAACATGTTTTTCGAGTGGAACACCAACTTCATTTCCCCACCGTAGCAAAATATAAGGTACGCCATTTGGATGCGTGTGTAGAAAAGACCCTGTAGAAGATAACGCATCTGAGACAGGTTGCTAATTACCAGTACACCTTTTTCTTACACAGTAACAACATTTTTTTTAGAATTTCGATTAAAAGTGTTCACTGTTTACTGCCTATTTAAACTGCCTGTGAGGTGATCCGCGCCGTATGTTGTCATTTCTCCCTCGCCGCGTCTCTGTGTCGTCTGCTCGCTGCATCGCGTCCAAATGATTTAAGCGAATGTGGGGTTCGCGTTCTTGTGTTGCAGTATACATAAATCGTGCAACTTTGCAATAAAATGCTTATTGCACTCGCGAGAAACGCAATATCGTCTATTTGGTGTTTTATAAAAATGTTTCATGCACAGCAGAACTATTATGCATCTGAAACGTCGAAGTGGAAAGCTTTCAGGAAACAACCCGGTTTGTACAGGTTTGTCTTTCACTTAACAGTTCCTTTAACAGCGACAAGTACGTGTAGCTATCATGGTACGAACACGCGTGGACAACTAGCGAGAGGATAGCAGGAAAGATGGGAAGCAGGAATGTTAGTACACATCCTGCTACGAGTTCAGGGGGAATCCTGCCAACATGTCACTAGAAGGCTCACAAAAATACAAAGAAAACGAATAAGGAAAGCAAATGATTTTAGGACGGTTTGTCGACGCGTTTAAGTGTGGCAAATCAGGCCATCGTTAGCTGTGAAGATTTGGTGAAACCGCTTTGGCAACGCTATCATTATTGTTATTATTTTTGACGAGACCATTTTAATGGTAGGAGAAGTCGCTTCTTCTATTGCTACTATGGTGGTCGCACAGTTTCGCTTTGGTGACAGTTCTACCTGACAGGTCACGTGGCTGAATAGAGCTGTTATGGAGGACCTACGCCGCTGTTGACATTGGTGGGCCCTGTAAAGTTATTACTTGAACAAATCAGACTCACAATACATAAGTAACAAAATTAATAAAGCAAGCACGTACAACATGTCTGTGGTCCGTAGCAAACATGTCCCCGATTGGTATCCAGCGAGTTGCGCCAGTGCTTTATTTTACATTCACTGAAATCATTATGCACATGTCTAGAACCATAAGGTGTTAACAACAACCACTATTACTATATGGGATCAGATTATTTGTTTCAAGTATCTAACATGAGACTGCTGATCACGAATTTGACAGCTTCGTTTAACTGGACGAGTAATGCATATATGAAGCAGAACATATTAGCAATACTCAATGCAAGGCATCGATACCACCTATCAAAATACCGCCAACTTTCAGAACAACCGGAATAGAAGAAGCTGTGTCCTTGGCGCATGTGTGGCCCAGAACTACACTTTGCCTTTCTGACAGAGAACCAGATCGACGACAAGGTCGTGGAGTGCGCACCTTCCAGTTCCATGTGTAAACGGCCTCTTGAAGGGTGAATGCATGAAAACACTGCTGCACTATGTCCTATTATCCTAATAAAAGTAACAAATGGAATGGGAGCTCCACAGTGTCATCAGTTGAGCTCCTAGACACAGTGCGGCTACGTACGTCAGCGGCAGCGATACGTGCTTCAAGGCAGGAGTGAACGTGCACCGATCCTGGGTAAGATATTACGGGGTAGACGAAAGCCAGCTTGGACCAGACGTGCTGCGGACATCCGACGTCCTTAACATCACTTACTTGAGACGTTTTTAGGGCATATTTTCCAGGCCTCCTTTCTATTGAACATGAAAGAACTGATGTTCTGAGATGTTATGATGTCCAGAAATCCAGAAGATGTGGGTTCAAGTCCTACAGCTGGCTAACCTTTCCAGTGACTTTCATTATTCTCCTTTCTATCTTAGACCTCCACTGTACCACTGCATCTGGTCATGGTATTTCAAGTTCAAGTTATCGTTTCAGGGCTTCCATTGCCTCCACAATGCCCGGATTCCACTTGACTGCAACCTGAGTCCGTCTACATTCACAATTTTCATAACTCTTCCGTGTTAAACTCATTTGTGATTGTTCCTGTGTCACAGCTAGTTCTTGATCGTGTCAATCTAGTAGTTTATCCAAACGTTCAGTGGTGGTCGCTTTAACCGACCAACCTACACAATAACATCACATAGGCCCATATGGCAGATACTGAAGATGATGAGAACACGGATCCTGCTAATAACCAAGAGGAACGACAGGGAGCAGCGAGCTCTACCCAGAAGTGGCAATAGTATGCTGCTCAGACCACTCGTGCGAAAACATATGGACGTCAACGCAATTACAAGAAATGAGGTCAAACAATACCGCTCAAGGTGGGCACCTTTTTAGACAAAAATCAGGAGGTTTCAATCTGAACTCCGTGGACTCCATGCCAAGCGCACATCAGCTGTGAGGCAAACAAAAAGACCAAAGAGCTTTTGGAAGACAAGATTTCTGTCTCGCTCTGGCTAAGGAGATTAGTGACTGGGGAGGAGGGGGGGTGGGGGCTGGAGCCTGCGTGGCATTTTTGAATCACTTGTGGTATTGCCTTTGGTTCCGAGAATATAGCAAAACATGGTAACCCAAACGTAATGTTCCTTAAAGACGTTGCGGCAGGTCGTGCCAGGCTATCCCGGATAAACGTAAGAGACGGTGCTTTGTACCGCTCTGAACCTGCATTGAAAATTTCAGAGCGAAGAAGAGGGTAATAGAAACTGAGAAAATGGGCACCGCGGATACTGAAACTCATGGGGATCTGACATCACAGACCTCACCGCCGCCAGTGAGGCAGCGCACGAGCAGTCACGTGCTTACGGCTGTCAATGACAATGGACGCAACTGTGAGGTCTGTGACGTTTTCGCTTTGCTCGGGAGTGCGTTCGAGGGGTTGTATCTCGCTAAGTACGACACATAGGAGAATAATTATTTTTCCCTCTAGCTTGCTAGCTTGCGTGATTCTAGCTTGCAATGCAATGCATCCATGATGTAATGAACCACATCTATGAAAGTGTCTCAACCCCTTTAAAGAGTAGCATGAGCACATAAATTACAGGAAACCCCGACGCAAGGAAGCAACAAAACGTAGTGTGTTGCAAACTCTCCCTGTGCTAATGCTCTCTAAATGCTAATGCTAATGCTGTGCTCTCCCTATGCATTCAAGCTTACAAAAAGATCGAGACTCCGTCGCTGGCACCCTGACATTTTGTCAACTGCAGTATGTGAGGTATTTTCTTGGTCGTTCGTCAGGCTTGAAAGTTATGTTGCCTTAACTGTTGCTCGTTCAGGCTCTACAATTTACGTTGCGATCGAAACTTCTCAAGTTACCTAGCCTTCCCACGGTAAACGGACACCTGTGCCGTGGGCCTGCAGCGGTATACAGTTGCCACTTCTCTAATTGAATACAGTCTAAAAGACCGACCCGCAACTTACTTAGTTGCAAGGCATCACACCAGATGGCACCACCATCATAGCTCTATGTGAGAAAGACAGAGAAGAACAAGATACAAGCGGTGGGTAAAATGGCAACGCTGCCAAAACAAGTCTAGGCATGCAAGACAAAAGGTCTAACCACTACTGCTAAACAGCACGGAGAAAACAGTACACATCGGGGAAAAGGCTTAGGGGGAGCGATCGGTTAGGCCTAACCACAGCACCTCAACACTATACACCTAACACAAGGCGGGAACCGCTAAACGTGCGTCAACACGGAGAAAAGGCTTGGTCACTGCTGAACAAGTCTAAACATGCGACAAAAGGCGCAACACGAGCACAGTCAAACATCGGCAAACCTCTCGTTGGTCACCGGTAAACACGGGGGGCACGGCAAACATGCGAGAAAAGGAGCACGGCAAATCACTCACCTTTTCCCCCGCGGCGACTGCTCATCAGGCAGGCAGAAACTGAGCGCACAAGGGGACTGCGGAGCAACCGAGCACACGTCTGCTCTCCGCGACAGCCAGCGAGAAACTGACTGGGATGCCGCGCTGCGGCAGCTACGCACGCGCTCCTAGCGCCCTCTGCACCGCCCGCCCACGGGTGGTTTCGATTTTGCCTCTCCATTCCTCCCGCTGCGCGCGCGCACAGCGGGAGGAATGGAGAGGGGTGGCTTCTCAGTTTCGGTTTCACTCTCCTTTCTTTGCGCACGCGTTTATCTGTGTAAAGGCAGCACGTCCCGCTCTCTCGTCGTCATTCTGACCGATACGTGGAAAACGCCACGTGTGGTTTATTCTCCTGCGTTTCTCGTCGGCGACGAAACACAAAAAACGAAGAACTTCGCGAATTTATTCGCGGCATCGTAGAGGAAGCCTTTCAACTCCACCGCCTGGAATGATTGCAAGCGTGTCAAGAAATGTGTCAGGACAAGATGAAGACGCTCGACCGCATCTTAGCGGCGGACAGATTGACGAAAAATAAGTCCAACTTTAGCCTGGATAATCTGCATTGGGAACGCAGTTCCGATCTAGAGGACGACGACGACGACGTGTAAATAAAAGCGATGCATTTCTCTTCGAGTCGCAACATGTCTTCCCCCGAACCTTTTTCGTTTCCATCATCCTTTTTGCTGTATCTTAATTGGTCCCTCCATGTGTGGCAAATCTACTTTCGTTGCGAACGTGCTGAGGAACCTGAACGACGTGGTGGACAAGCCTCTGTCACAAATATTCTACGTGCAGAAATATGCTTCACCGAGCATGCAGGACGAATTTGGGGACTCCGTAAAATTTACCAAGGAGCTACCGCGAGAGTGGGATACGTCGCGCGCTACGCTGATCGTCGACGACGATCACATGACCGATGCTAATTCCTTGAAGGAGGTGATCGATCTTTTCATTCGGGGTTCTCACCACGCCAACACGTCGATCTTCTTACTTGTTCAAAACATCTTTTTTGACAGTAGCCATTTTAGAACTATATTCTACAACGCCAGTTACGTCGTCCTGTGGCGCAGTGTGCGCAGCGTGCACCAGATGGAACATTTCGGCCAACAGCTATTTGTCAGAAAAATATTGGAGTATTTTCTGGACGCATATAAACAAGCGCAGTGTTGCCATTTTACCCGCCGCCTGTATCTTGTTGTTCTCTGTCTTTCTCACATAGAGCTATGATGATGGCGCCATCTGGTGTGATGGCTTGCAACTAAGTGGCCACCTGTCGCCGATCTCTTCAACTACCCGACGTCAACAAGCGCTGGTAACCCCGGAGCCGTTTCTCCGCCACGGCATCGTTGATTTTCGAATAAATTGTTTCTCTCCACTCTATTTCAATATTTCTATTTTATTTTCTACCTATTTTTTAATTTTTATCAGCTCAAGTACCCGGCAACTCACACAGTGGTCTGGACACGTCTTAGATGCTCCCCAATTAGTGTAATGACTCCCTGAATGATCCTAATTACTGTGGGGGGTCCCAAATTGAACTAATTGCTAATTAATGGCGTCCAGATGACTGTGTGAGTTGCCGGCTTCTTGAGCTGATAATATACTACTGTCGTTGCAGCTGAAGTGGCGGCCCCCAAGGAACGCCTTTAGTGGCCTGAACTGATGGAAATCGCTGGGAGCGAGGTCTGGACTGTAAGGGGGTTGTGGCAGCAGCTCCCAGCCAAGTTCCTGTAAGGTGCGTGTCGTGAGATGCACGGCATGCGTGCGTGAATTGTCCTGTAGAAGGAGGACTCCTTTCGTCATGAGGCCCCGCCGCTTTTGCTTCAGCGCCTTATGGGCATCCCTGAGAACATGGCAGTAATATGCAGTATTGATGGTTGTACCACTGGGCAGAAAATCAACATGAACAACGCCAGCCTTATCCCAGAAAACCGTGGCCATTACCTTACCCGCAGACGGGGTGCTTTGGAACTTCTTGGGAGCTTGCGAGCCCGGATGATTCCACTGTTTTGATGCGCTATCTAGACTCAGGGGTGAAATGGTGCATACACGTTTCATCGCACGTGATGATCCGATCAAGGAACGTCTGTCCTTCGGTGTCGACAGGGTATCTTAGCTCTTTGGAGATTTCCAGTCTTCTATGCCAGTCAACCACGGAGAGCTGCCTCGGGACCCAACGGGCACTAACTTTCTGAAACTGGAGGTGTTCATGAATGATAGTGTTCAACGATCCCACAGAAAGGTCCGTCTTTTGAGCCAGGTCGAGACACGTTATCCGTTGGTTCTTGAGGGTCAGGCGCTCCACAGGTAAGATGTTCTCAGGAACTCTGACACTGGCCTCTGAGCTGGCTCGGCTGGGATCGTCCTGCACTGATGTACGGCCGTCTCGGAACCGTTTGCACCACTTAAACGCTTTCCTGCGGCTAAGTGTATCGTGGCCATGCTGAGCCTGAAGTCTTCTGTGAATTTCAGATGACTTTATGCCTTCATTCACGAGAAACTTCTTCACAATTCGCTGTTCGATGTGCGCGCTCACCTGTCGGCCATTGTGTGTGTTGTCGGCCATCTTGTCCAGCACGTGTCCTCTGTTTAGTGCAGCCTTTGGACTACCACGTGGTGAATGCGGAGGCCTGTCGCGTGTGAAAATGACGAAAAAGAAGTAGCGCGAGCCATTTGTACACTCAGGAGACAGTCCCGGCTTGACTTGAAGACCTCTCGTACTTCCACATTTACAATATTTCAGTTTTGTTCCAGAATGTTAACAATTTCCAGTGTAGCAGCCTTCCCCTTATTTGATAAAATGTCATCAATGCAGGTAAGCTGGTGCATGAAATCCATTGTACATGAAATCAGACCTTGGGCAAGAGATCGACAGCACGACACATGAGCTGCTTATGTCGTGTCTTGCTGTCGCTCTCATGCTCATGGTCAGGTTTTTCTACACTGGATTTCATGTACCAGCTTGCCTGCGTGTATGTTACTTTATTAGCAGATACTTTATGCGTAGGGAGTGACTTTTTCGCGTTAAAAGCCTTTCTCAGCTTGTGGGAGGGTGGATCGGGCACTATTTTAAAATCTGTAATTTGGGTGAAATCTGGCGATAATTGTGCCTTCGGGTGTTACCCGGTGTTTTTGTTTCTGCTCTTGTCTGTTAAGTCCATGAGGAATATGTTTGCAAGTCAAGCGTGCCACAATCCCAGCTGTGGACGATCGAAACGTTTTCGTTGGGCAACGAACTTCGCTGCGTGCGTAGAGATACTTCAAGGCAATATGTTTAACCGCTGATAATGAACTGGGTTTTCCATGAGTTCGATAGCTGGCTGACTATCACAGTTGAGCTTTAGTCAACCAGAGCTGTATTTTCCGAGGCGGAGTTCATGTAAAAACATCTTGAGCCATTTTCCTTCTCGCATGGTTTTCAAAAGACGTACATACTCTGCTTCACATGTTGACAAGACCACGAGTTTCTGTTTACACGACCTCCAGGTAATGGCTCCCCCAGAAAAAACAAACACGTAACCGCTTCTGGATTTCCCTTCATTTTGCTCGTTCCAGCTAGCGTCGGTGTACCCGATCACGTTGTCTGCACTAGCTGTGTCCGTAAGGCCAGCGTCTCGTGTTCCTTTCAGGTATCGCAGTATCCGCTTAGCCAACTTCCAATGCACTTCCAAAAAGCAGTTATTGAATTCGCTCAAGGAATTCGTTGCAAAAGCAATGCCAGGTCTAGTTTCCCAAACCAGGTACATAAGATGGCCCATAAGACTTTGACACGGTAGGTTTACTTTCTCTTTGTTCCTTTGTGTTTCCTTTTTGTCTTCCTGTCCTTCGTTCTCTAGTAGAGCGTTCCAGTTTGAAGCGTCCATTGGTGTTTTCACCGGTTTACACTCTTCCATGTGGGACTCCTTAAGTATGTCATCTATCTGTTTTCTTTGACTGGGTGTCAGCATCTTAGCCTTTTTGTCTTGGTGAACTTCTGTGCATAGCATATACTTGGGTTCACCCAGGTCTTTTAAGTCAACGCTTTCATCAATGGCGTCTTGCAACGCTTGCTGCGTGTTTGCGAACATAATCATGTCATCAAGGTAAACACTTAGAATGACTTTCTCGTTTCCTCTTCGGGGAAGGTACAGACACTTGTCTGACTCCAACCGTTTATAGCCTTGTTGAAGCAGACTTGCGTCCAACTTCTTATACCAAGCTCCTCCTGACTGTTTCAGTCAATAGATTGATTTGTTCAACTTGCAAACCATGTCATTTTCGTGGTTTCCAGCGGGTTGTTCCATGTACACAACTTCATCCAATTTTGCGTGAAGATAGGCAGTTTTTTACATCCAGTTGTCGCATAAACATCCTCTCTTCAGTTGCGAGTGCAAGAAGTAGACACAAGCTGGTTAATTTCACCACTTGGGAAAACGATCTCGTGAACTCGTAAGCTGCCCATTGCCAGGACGCGTGCTTTATATTTTGCAACCGCGCCAGTGCGACCTCTTTTTATGCGAAAGATCCACTTGGACTTCACTACTTTCATACCCGAGGATTTGCCTCCCGACGAAAGACACCGCCGACTTGGCGTCCAGCGTTCAAATTTCAAATGAAAGTACGGAAGGGAGTACGTGCACGCCAGCGAGGAAGCCCGAAGTGCCGTTTTCAAATTCCGGCAACCAATCCGGACACGCTTGTCGCGTCCGACCAATAGAGAGGCATGGACTGCTCCGTGCGCACTAATACGCATTTCGATAGAGATTTTGGGACAGCTGTGGAGGGCTCGGGAATGTAATAAACCTTCTTTGGGAGTTATGCTTTTAGTGGCTTGGCCTCTAGGTTTTACGTATTTTTTACACCCATGTACAATCGCACGAAGCGTCCATCCTAGTGGGACGTTATCCCCACAAAAAGGAATTGGATGTGAAAGAAAAAATAAAATTCAGATCTCGGTTCACTAGCGTGAGGCGTGCTTGAGTAGTTGAAACTAACTCAAGCACCGGAATCGCATATCTTGAAACGCTTTCCAAGAAAGTCAATATATATACCTTCAGGAGAACACGCCTATTTTTGCCACTCATTGTTCTTGTTGCAGATAGCCATTTGTCTTTTCCTAACTGATGTGTATTAAGCAATGGGGTAGAGTATGGCCTGCGGCGATGAAACACCCCACTCTCCAAGGTCAAAAATAAAGTTGTTGTTGTTGTTGATGTGTAGTAGCCAGCTAAACCAACTATTTTTATCTTATTTTGGTGCTTTTCGGGGCTTAAATGCCTTCATATTTCGGGCCTTTTTATTGCCTAATACAGGCCTTATTAATTACATTCGCCGTCCTATGCCTTCCTTATACATCGTGCGAATACCTTTTAACCGCGCCATGGAATTGTAATAAGGAAAAGAGAAGTTGAAATCCCGACTTGAAAGCACGTAACGTGTATTTATTAGCCATTCATTATCACCAATCGCATTACTTATCATCTGAGCTTATAAGCTGAGTGAAGTGATACCAAATAGGGTAGTGAGGAATATTTACAGTCAGAGAAATCACTCGTCGAAGTTGGAACCAAACCGCAGGAGAGAGCATGTTCGCCATTTTTTATATCACAAAGCGTTGCTCATGCGCGCCAAGATTTGCGCTCGGAGTGCTAGCCTGTAGGCATACTAAAGCATAAAACAATTTCACTGCAGTATCTTTTAAGACTCGGGAGATATACGCCGCAAACACGGCGAAACTGAAACACTCCAATTCAGGGTCGGATGTTCTGGATTTTTTTTGCGCGAAAACTATTCCGTAGCAATGATTCATTTTCCCGCAGTTGGTGATCGTGTACGATGAGCTTCTAAACTTAAAATAATAATGAAAATCCAAGAGGTCGATGGAACCTCCCTGCCTGAACTGACGTGAAACCGGCCTCCATAACCTTTGTTCGAGAGAGTCAATTCAGTGAATTCTTTATAATTTTTAGGCTGCATAACAGCTTGACTGCAAATGAGACGTGTTCCTGTGACTGAAACACAGGCGATGTCCTCTTGCTTTACAGATCCTTACATTGTTTTTGTAGTCAGTCGCTTACGACGTACGCCTATTTGTTTTGCAGGTTTGTCCTGTAAATTGACCGCTGTTCGTTCGAACGCTGGAAAAGACACGCTTTCAACGATATGGTGCGCTGATGGCGTCATGGTAGATGTGTCAGAACTTGCAGTGGTTTCTCTATAGCTACTGTGACTTTTCGGATTTTCATTTCTTTTTGCTGTGTGTGGTGGACGATACTGGGAACTTCGATGCTAATGGCAAAGACGGTTTGGACTCGAATATCCACCTATGTAGCATTTCACTCTTTGTACCTATTTCGTGTATCTATGGCTAATAAATGTGTATCACGGTTCACATTGGTTCTTCTGTTGTGCCAAACTGACGTGTTACACTTCCCTCGTTCGGTATTTTTATTTCACACCTCATTTCGTATATCATTTGTGATACCGAACTGTATAGAAAGAGTATATCTATCACAGACCAGAAGAAGTATAGCTTACTTGTAGAAGTGGTAAAAAAAAGTGCTCCGGAGGGGCGGATATATTTATTAGACGAAAAGGAAAGAAACGGGGGAAAGGTCAGCCAAACGAGACGTCGGCTGCTATTCCGCAAAGAAGGAAAATAAACGAAAGAAGAATAAAATAAATATAACAAAGAAAATAATTATGAAATACAGGATAAACTAACAAACGGTGAAAGAATGATGAGATGGATCACAGATGATGACTTTAAAAGGAAAGCATGAGGTTAATATGTTGAGGGTGAGTGTGGAACACTGCATTGCACAAGTGGAGTTCACAGGCTGCTCATAAGACCTGAATCGCTCAAGTAAGTCAAAACTACTTTGGTCATAGACTGCTGTGTGTGATGTCGTGCTGGGCCGACCAGAGTGGCCAGAGAAAAGTCTGTGCCACCGCAGCTCGAGTAGGCGTCGTCTGATAGTGGCTCGCGGGGTGTCGAATCTGTGGCAGTCGAGGAGAATATGTTGAATATCAGCTTCAACAGCGCAAGTGGGGCAGCTGGAGGGGTTCGCTATGGCACAAGCCGTTTACTCCTTTTCTGGCGTTAATGTGTACTTTTTTGCTTGACAGTGCAGACGCGAACGTTGTCGGTCGCGCTCATTCCTTTCCTCATTCCAAGTTAAGCGGCAAAAAAACATGTGACTCCGCCATTCCCTCATACTTTTTAGACCACTACGGTCATAACTTTTCTGCCGTTATGCGAAATAATAATCAGAAAAAAATATACTCATTCGACATTGTATCAGAAGTGGCATGTCCGTGGCCTCCTCGCCTCGCTACTTGATGGGGAGTTGGCACTATGTCCCACAGTTAAGAATCCACTGTTTAACATCCCACATGTTCAAAATTCGAGACTTCTAAATTACATCTTTAATATGGAGAATGGCGGAATGATGGTGTTGAATAATACATATCAGTGAGAAAGCTTACAGTATTGCATGATGTTCACGTCGGTAGAAGTGACTATCGTGAATAAAAATCGCTGTTTTAGCGACCATTGGGCTTTGTATGGCGACCACATCGGAGGAGCAGAGATGGTTAGAAATTCATAAAGCTAGCTTTCAGAGGTTAGGTTAATTTACGTACGTTTTTTGACAGTTCACCACAAGATTGGGGACCCCATCACGCACGCAACACGCTTGCGCCGTTTAAGATCCTGAACATATGGGATTTCAAACGGTGGATTCTTAGCGGTGGCATTTCGTATACCCCCTTGGCGGTAAAAGGGGGCCGCTGAGAATTTGTGCGTGTTGAAACGACGATTTCCGCAACTATTTTTTTAGCAATTACTATGGTAGTAGAGATATAATTTGTGGTAGATTGGGGAACGTCCAACACGCACTCTCTGTTTATGGCCGAAAAACACATTACGTCAGCAAGGCAGGATTGGAAGCTCAACACAGAAAAGTAAATTTATTTTAATTAAAATTTGACAATGTCGGCTGCGGTTCGTGGCCGGCAACGCCACACAGAGTAATGTCGCCGACCGCATGCTTTTGCGTGCGTTTATATTTTTTGATATGGCTACTGAAACACCCTGTATGATTGCACAGCTATATCCTTAAACCGCAGGTGTACCTATGAATGCTTAAAAGTTAACCACCTTGCTCGAAAGTATTTCATCCATCCAACTGTAGGTACACATCGGATACCTCAAGGATACCCATAGGCGACTTCACGGAGGAATATTTTTTGTTACTTCTTTACAGATGCACATGTACACCTACATGACGGCTTGCACAGCGGTCGTTTTATACCTTGTGGCTATGATCTATACCCGTATCGAAATACTCTTTCTACGCCTTGATGATACACATGTGTAGTCTACGCAGGTACACATTTATGTCCCGAAGTGTTCGATTTATAGCGCTCCTCGAAAGTTTACTATTGTGTAAATTTTCGAAATAAATTAATTTTTTTCTATTCTGTTCTATTTCTTTATCAAAGAAATCAACGTTATGTGAGTGAACACAGCAAATATTAAAAGAAAATTGAAAAGTAAATATTACTCAATGCAATGCGTACTTACCACACGTTACGGTGAAGCAGCCCTATCATAATAATTAAGCTGGAGTTGCATTTACCAGGCCAGTACTAAAGGCTATCCATGATTGGGCAGTCGATACATGACTTGCGCGAATCATAAGAAACCGTCATTCGCCAGAACAGTGTTTTAAAATGCGAACTTTATTCCACAGAGATGCATTCATTTAAAACGATGCTTCCTAAAGCACGTGGGTAATTTAACTTCTGTTCTACTTGATAAATTCGTAATTGCCGCATCCCATGTCTGTATCCTTCTTGCACAGTTGCTTCCACGTCACCTTGCCTTCCTCTTCTGTGGTGGTTGTGTTCTTGCCAGGGTACCATTTTTTCGTAAATGCTGCGTAGAAATTTGGAGGATCCAGGAACTGCCACCCTTTTGAGTCTTCATTAATCTGACACGTTTTCTTGGTAGAAAACCACCCCGAGCTGTACATGAAAATAACAAAAGAAAAAAAAGACACAATGAGATTCTCAGTGAAAAACTCTGATCATTTCAAATACGCGGTAACCAATATGAATTTGAAGGAAAAGTCTTCGTGAAGAAGCAAGATGAATACACGTGACTGTACTCCGAACCATAACATTGGAGACAATACACCTTCAGAAGCACACTAAAAACTTCGGGAACAACCACTATACAGATCGCTCTCTGTGGTGACGTTTCCAGAATGTTTTCACCCAGGTTCTTGCGCTTACTTAGGCTACATGACAAAAGAACAGAAAGATGTGCACGGTACTCCATTCTAAAAGTGTGTCAGGATATCAGAATTATACGAATAAAAAGTTACCTGAACTGCTCAATAATCGCGAAACCTAGCTAGTAAACGTTGTCCAAACTGGTCAGCTTGACCAACATCACAGACAAAGGTACAACATGGACAGGACACATCGTCACGTGCCTAGCAGCAGAGCTTTCATTGTGGCCTACCGTGAATGGCGCTCGAACAAGATATCACCAACACCACCATTAGTTTTAAGGATGTGTGCCCCCAGCTATTAGCACAATAGCCACTTTTTTTTCTCTCGTTTTCTTTAACCTCACACTTTTTCGTGGATGACCACCATAAAGAGCTTCACATGAAAACATGAAAAGAAAAAAGACCCCCCCCCCCCCACCAAATCTGATCATTTCAAATATACGGTAACCAATACTAATTTGAAGGAAAAGTCTTGGTGCAGAAGCAAGATGAATACACGTTACTGTACTCCGAGCCATACCATTGGAGATAATACACCTTTAGAAGCATACTAAAACCTCAGAAACGACCACTATTCAGATCGCTCTGTGTGGTGATTTTTCCAGAATGTTTTCACACACCTTCTTGCGTTTACTTTGTCTACATGATAAAAGCACAGAAAGGCGTGCACTTCGTTTTAAAAGCTACTCAGAATATCAGAACTATCAGAATAAAAGCTTGCCAAAACCGCTCAATAATCGCAGAACCCATCTAGCGAACGTTGTGCATACTGGTCAGCTTAACCAAAACCGCATGCGAAAATAAAACATGGATAACCGACATAGCCATGCATCTCGAGCGAGAGCTTACGCCGTGGTCTATCATGAATGGTGCTCGAACAGGATATCACCATGACGACCACTGGCTTTGAATATGCGTCTTCCCAGCTAGTTTGCACAAAACTGGAAGCTTCTGCTACACTACTCACCTGGTGCAGCTTACTTTGAGAGTGTAAGCAAAGCAAGGAACTCCAAGGGCGTCAAAAAAAGCTTGGCCAAACTGATACGAGTCTGTGGAATTGTCTTCCAACAAGCAGTTGAAGAGCTTTATGTCATCCGAGCAGTTGGCTCTGAAACATTCCACATTACACGATGAACATATCAAGTAAAAAAGACGAATGTTTTGACCGCACCGTCTGTAGGTTAAATATTATAGCTAAAGACAGATACTTATATATATATATATATATATATATACTTATCCCCTCTTTATATATATATATATACAGGGTGTCCACGCTAAGTGTGAACAGATTTTTTAAGAATATCTCAATCACTTTTTCCGAGATCAAATCAATTGCAATATAGCATATGCTGAAGGGCACTCCCTAGGGGGGCATTAACAGACTCCTAAGGCAATGTCTTAATTAACTTTCAATAATTAACTTTTTAATTATAAAAGCTACGAAGTTGCTCCAATGAGAACATCTGATATCTTCGGTCACCAGATACCAAAACCGTTTTCAGAACAAAAATCCGTTCGGTAGATCGTCCGCAAAAAATTCGTGAAGGAACGCCATTTTTTTCTTTATTTGGTTTATTGCGCATCTTCAAAGAAGCGGCATTGCCTACAACTGGCAGTACAGTGACAACTGACAATGTTATTCCTATACAAGCATTTGCATCTTCTCTCCTTCATCATGTCCACATTTATCTTAATTCGACACTGGTATCCAATTTCGAACATTATGCCTATCGTTCTTACTTGGACATTGTTACAAATGCAAACAATGTTACTCAAACTCACGCCCTGTCTGCAATGCTTTACGAACCAGATCCAGTGGGAGAATCTGAAAATTTTGCTATCCCCAACGAAGCAAAATGACTTTTCGCACGCTATAAACGCACCAAAGGATCCACTCTCTGTGATCTTTATTCTCCTATCTTTAGCGACATCTGTCAGCAACAGACATTTGTCCTTAATAACACTGATATAGGAGTGGTACCAAGACAAGCCACTGACGAATTTAGGCTCCTCCCTGGTCCCAGCGAGACTGAAAAGCATACAATAG
Source organism: Ornithodoros turicata (assembly GCF_037126465.1). Lineage (NCBI taxonomy): Eukaryota > Metazoa > Arthropoda > Arachnida > Ixodida > Argasidae > Ornithodoros > Ornithodoros turicata. The sequence continues at coordinate 185,230,264 of NC_088201.1, forward strand.
AGTTTTCTCGAATTGTGCTCTACCTCCGACGTGTGCAGGTTTCTCCAAGCGTACTCGTTGGCATTGAAAGAAGACTTCAAACGACACCCGCCACATACCTTCTTCGAGATTTAGAGATTAAGTATAGGACAATCGCTCCAAACCAATCTCAGGTGATATTTGATGATCTCTATAGTGAACGAGTTCCTTCTAAGTTGACCGTATTGATGGTCAAGAGTGAAGCATATCAGGGTCATAGAGAACGGAACCCTTTTAAGCTTGAAAATTTTAAACTCAAAAGAGCAGTGCTCGACGTTGGCGGTCAACACTACGCCGACGACTTCGACTTTCAACGAGACATCTATGCAAAGGGATACATGAATTTGCTTCACAAACTTAAGAGCAAGGATATACCTCTAGCTCCGGCTGCATATGCAAAAGAGACATTTATGCTTTATTATCACCTCACACCGGATGTGGAGCTGCAGTCACTAAGCCCAGTGCTTCAAGCTAATGTTCGTCTCACATTGAGATCTGCTGCTAACCTCACAGAAGCTGTCACGGTGCTCTTTGTTTCCGAGACACCTCGTGTTCTGGAAATCAATAAAGACAGACGCGTTAAATTCGTATAAACGAATCAAAATGGAAGAATGGGAATTTTATGCAGCTTTTGCTCGGAACCATTGCACAAGGACATGCTTTCGTGGAACTTTCGCTCGCGATGAAATTGCATTGCAAAAAGCTGAACCGGGTCTTTATGTGGTGAATACAGCTCCGAGATCTTCCCCGGGAGAACACTGGACTGTATTTCATATCTGTAGCGATAGGAGCATTCCTTATTTCGATAGCTACGGAATGCGACCCCTATACAAGGAGTTCTACAAATTCATACACCCAGCGTCTTCATTTCACTACAACAGGAAACGGCTTCAAGGATACGGCTCGGCCACATGTGGACTTTATTGTCTCTATGTAGGTAGTCTTTTCTGCTGTGGGTTTCTACTTGAAAAGTGTACTCGGAGGTTCTCACACACCAACTTGATACAAACATGACAAACACATGACACACATGACAAACTCAATGATAGGTTGATAGCAATACTTGTGCGTAAACAGATACCACGAAAAACACATAACATGTCGTGTTGTAGTGTACTCTAAAAAGTGAATAACTTTGCTTTTAAAAAGAAAAGAGCCTTGATTTGGTCATCTTAGCAAGAAAGTAGGATACATTACATCAGACAGCTCATAAAATGGCGAAAGTATTATACAGTCACAATTTCATCATCACTTCGAAAACAAGAGAACTGAAACAAGCTGTTTTGCAAAGTACATACTCCACTTTTTTTGCAAACACTTTGAAAAAGTTTCATCATTTAAGGAAGTGACAACTCTCTCATTCACATAAAAAAAGCTTAGGAAAACAAAGTGCACTGAATAAGTCAAATGAAGATATGTGCAATCAACACTCCTTTAGTGTTAAACACTTGTTAGAAAAAAAACAAGAATAAAGAAAGGGCAACATCTATATTGATGGTAATTGGCTTTTCCATCATTTACCATCCTGATGCTTCCATCTTTGTTTACACTTGTCCGGTGCATACATATGATTAGGTGTGAAAACCAAAAGGGAACGTTTCAATTCCATCTGCACAAATGTAACACTTTGTATCCAAAGGGTTGAGAGCAACCTTTGTCACTGAGACACTTTTGCTACATTGTCTTTGTGTACGATCAGGTTCTGTTTAATAGAGTGAATTCTGCCATACTCAAGAGCGTCGGTGTACAGGGAATAAAGAAGCTTCTGTGCTTCAGAATGTTTCACACCTTTCGCACGGTTGTACTGCTTTTTGCTACTCAGTTCGAGAGCGTACAGTTTTGGTTTTAGACAACAGAAACCGAGAATGTGATCACGAGGCATCTCATTTTTAAGCATTCCCAGTACCATCTTTTTTTTTTGCGGAATATAACGGATGATCGGGGTCATAGCTAGAGTTATCCAGATGCTTGTCAGCTAGTTCGAGAAGCGCCTTCTCTTCACTCAACTTTATGATGAAGGAATCTGTGTCCATATACAACAGTCTAGTATCTGGAGCTACACGAAGAAGGTAGTTGTGGTAAAAATCAAACATCTTCAGCTTGGACGGTTCCAGTATCGTGAATCCTAGGTACAGTGGCTGTCTCATGCGGAGCAGAGATTGAAAGAATTGGAAGAGGATGACATGATAGCTCAGCGGTCGGAACTCCTTTAGGTTTGGTTTGCATAGGAGTCTGAGCACTTGTTCGTCGGTTACTGTGAGACGACAGTTGACAAACTTTCTAACCTGCATACACGAACGTCCGTACACGCTATTAATTGCAATCTTAGCTTGGAAGCTTTCGAACGCATTCGTAGCTCGTTTTCGAAGATCGTGATTGAAGTCCACATAGGATCGGAGAAAGGGCTTTTGATTGAACTTTAGAACCCTGTGAACTTTGGTGAGACGCAAGCCCAAATGCATATACAACTGCAGATTGCGATAGCGTAGAAAATATGTCTCTTTGTCGAATAATGTCAACAGTGATTTTGCATCGGTAGCCTTCTCAGGAAGGTGAAACTCCTTCATCAATTTCTTTTGATACTCTGACAGCAGACCATAGGGAACTGACATTTTCTCGGGGGCAACTGGCAGATCTCTGTGACGTTGGTAGATTTCTTTGTCATACGCTAGATCTACCTCGAGGAAGTAACCCATAGGTGCGTCATCTGGGAGGTGTCTTATATCCAAGTTCGCGATTTCATCCTCTGTGAGCCACTCGAAACCTCCGTAAGGTAGTGGTAAGGTAGTGGAAAGGTGAAGACAACTTTCGTTGTCTTCACCTTTCTCACGTAGATTTTTCACTAATGTTTCGAGACTTGCATTCAGGAAGTTTAAACTATCTAGGAATCGATAAGAGCCAACGTCTATAGCCTTGAATTTTTGGGAGCTACTGGCAATCACCTTTATGTCTACTTTCTTAAGCAAATGCAAGTGAGACAAAAGAAAACTCAAGTCATAGTTGGCATTGTGTGCAATGATTGGAATCTTAGGAGGCACTCTCAGTTTTAAGTTACACGTGTTACACAAAGTTTGTCGAAATTTTCTACTTAAACGGTCATGGTCACGAACTTTTTGCTTCTTTGCAAAAGATTCCTGGCAAACATTGCAGTGACTTGCTGTGGCATGCTGCTGCTCGTTTTCTGCGGTCATTTCTAGAGGGGCAACTGTACGTATCCATTCCGAAATATCGTCATGGAGTCTGTGCAGTAGCTCCATAAAGACAGTGACACAATTAGGTCCACGATACAGATGCTTTTGGAGGACATATGAGTCGGATGCGCGTATCACTAACAGTCAAAATGAAAAGGGGATGTGATCTTCATACACATTTCCTGAATCCAGACACGGTGACAGCACGCTTTCAAAGTCATACACACAGTAGAAAGGAACTTCTGACATGAGATGTTCCCCTGCAAATGCTAATGTCTCTCCCTTCTTTGGGTAAATGGTCTTGGCTACTTTCTGTTGCTTACACATACTTAAATGACACTTCAGACTTCCCTCTGAGCAGAAGCCCATTGTACATCTTTTACAATGAAATTGTCCACGTGGAACAAACAATTCATTACAATTTGCAATGAGCACAAAATGAGAGTCAACTAGTAACAAGTACACATGTTTCTGACGCTCCTCTTCAACAACTTTGATGGGGTAAATGTAGGTTCCTTCCTTTTCGTATGCGTACACATTAATGCTAATTTCATTACGTTTCTCAAATATCTCTACATCTTTTGGGAAAGCTACGGGAAATGTATCAGGAAATACATACTGCGTTATGTATGGTCTGTAGGAAGATGCCCTCCGCCTGTGATGCGAGGCAGGATGTAGCCCAGCAATCACGGAGAAGACAAAACACATGTTCTCTTCATCTTCATGTAGTCCGTAATCCACATTCAACAGGGAACGATACTTTCGTTTCAATTCACTCGGTAACTCAAATTGGGAACATCCAATTAGTTGAGGAGCCAAACGTCCAATGTTTACAATACAAGCAAGAATGCGAAAGAGAAAAAAAACGGAGCCTTGAATTTCTAAGTTTTCTAATGTTTGTGCTATCTCACTACTCGACTGTGCAATCGAAGGCAGCACATCTCCTTCTGACCAAACAGTTCTCACTTTAGAAGGTACAGAATGAATCTCAAGTCGTAAATCCTCCTCGGGCGTATGTCGCCCAAGTTCTACTTTAAGAAATGTGAAGTAGCGCAGTGGGAATCCAAAGTGTCGCAATACATTAGCAAGGTAGTGTTCATACTCATGAAAAAACGTTGTCACTTCATGCCGTGCCTCGTCTCTGTCATGTAGATGCAACTCGAAGCATTTCGTGTAATTTCTAGTGTGCAGAGAGTCTCACAAAATGGTATGCAGGGTGTTTGGAGTTCGTGAACGTTTGCCAGATCAATTTGGAGTCCCTCTATTGTTGCATAGTACTGACGTTCGTGTTGAGGACATAAGTGACAGGTCACCATGATGTGGAGAGAAGTGTCTCAGGATGAGAGCTGCCGATATGTCGATGTATCATCACTTTTTCTTTCCATGAGTGAATAGAATGTCGGGGGAAGCAACTCTCTTGCCATCTTTGAATCTCTCCTTTTTCTCAATTTTAAGATTTGGCAGTTGTCTCATCTCCTCTAGATCATCCTCTGTCAAACGCTTAAAGCGACTAGGAAGGTAGAACTTTACACGTTTGTCATTCTCCATCAACACTTCTACATAGACCGCTTCGCCGTACACCGTGTCAATCTTTCGCAAATCCAAGACCTCCAGCTTTTCATTCTTCAGTTGGCTACTCATTTTCTGAATATCTCCATCTCCAGGTTTCTTGAGTTTATCGAGCTTATCCAAAATAGATGTCATACATTCTCTTGTGGCGACTTCTCACTGTGACTCACTTATTCTTTTCTACACACAGACTGAAGCTGAAAATAAGAATAGATATAAGCACACTTTCCCACATATCCGAGCGAAAGGAAAAAAGTGTAACGTACCCTTCCTCCTGTGAGGATCTGTGCGAAGGATCGTCATGGAGGGCAGTCTTATATAGCGCTTTGCGAACAGTGCATGCATAAACATGTTTGACTTTGTCGGTTACCTTCTCTGACGTAACCAATCACATGCTCATCACATGTCTAGACAAGTTTGAAGATGAAAAAGAAAGAAAAAACGTCTAGAACAGACTTGTTCTGAAGAAAAGAAAAAAAAAGATAGTCATATTGCGTGTTTGCACAAACTGAAAGTGCTAGAACTTGAGAATTGTACACTGACTTGCTGTGCAAGATATACAGATATGAGTTTATCAGCTCCCATATCCAACATAGAAGAAATTTTGGCAAACAAAAGGAGTGCATAAAGGTTAAGTGTTGTTTGCCATTTATCGTTTTCATAAAAAAACACACATGCTTGAGAAATGAGTAAAAGTCTTATGTAATGTGGTATTTATGCCAGTCTTCATTTACTTGGAAAAGATGACTCAGGTTAGACCTTATAGGTTTATCACCCCTGTCTCAATGACTATATCTGGACAAAGTCAAAGTGGAAAGACGACACTCGTTACACGTTTGATCAAGCATAGAGCCACTGTCTTCGATAAACCTTTCGAGCGTATACTGTACATATACTTGTACAAGCAACCTATTTTTGACGATTTTCCCGATGTAACTTTCACTCAAGGTATTCCCACTAACCTGGAGGATGTTAGAAATTCTTTAATCATATTTGACGATTGCTTTGCTGACAAGAAAAACTCAAAGAAATCTGTAACTTCTATGTAGCTGGATGCCACCATCTCAACTACTCGGCCATCTTCATTACTCAATATTTATTTGTTAATGATTCTCTGTATAAATGTATTCAGTTCAATAGCAGTGCCCTAATTCTATGTCGTTCTGCTCGAACTGCGGATCAACTACAAATACTTTCACGACAATTGTTTGGACGGAACAAAAGCGACTTATTGACAAGCATATATAAGGATGCTTGTAAGAAACCGTATTCATACATCGTAATTGACTTGTCCCAAAATTGGTCAGACCACTATCAAGTGTGGACGAACATATTTCCCGACGATCATCGCCAAATAGCATATAAAACATGAAACGTGTAAAGAAGAATATTCATTTTCTTCACTTGCTTGCAGAAACTACGTCACCCGAGCAACGTTATTATCTTTTGGAGCATGCTACAAAGGATCAGCTGAATACGATCAGAGAAATTTGTATGAACCTTTGTGAAGGAAACGTCGCAGTAAGTCCGAGAGTAAGAAACCAATTAAAACCTTACGCAGCATCAATTCGCATTTTGGCAAAACGAGAAGCAACAGGGATCAAGAAAGCTAAAAAGGTCTTGCAACAATCAGGTGGTTTTCTGCAGTTTCTATTACCACCTTTGTTGGGTCTCATCTCCTCATTGGGTGGAAGAGCGATTGCAAAAGCAATCGGAGTATGATCGATGCAGAAATACGAACTTGTACCTTACCGAGAAGATCACATCCCAAATATATTGAAGAAAGATGAACCGGATGACATCAAGGCAAAAGAGATAATTCAGTATCTTCACTCTTTGCTACATCCAAGTAGAGTTGCAAAACAACATAAAAGCGAAACACTTGCTGGATCGCGAGAAGAAGGAACACAGACCGAGGAGGGGGAGAAAAGTGACACAATTGTTAGTTTTATGAGTAGTGGTTATAAGGTCAGAGCAACCAACTTCTGCAACTTCTACAACCAACAATCTCCTGGAATGCGCAAACCTTCGAAGTAATCGTTGACGGTCAAACGTTGGAGAACAGTAATATAATTGATTTCGTTTATTATCTTGTCTCAAGAGCGAGAAATGTTCCAACTCCTCCTTACTTCGATCACATCTTGCCGCTATTGGTCAAACTGAATCTACCAACACTTATTGTGCATCCAAATCGCTTAAAAAAACGCAGAGTAACGGAAGCATCGAGCAGTCGAGCATCGCCTGTTACAAGTGAAGCAAGCACACCTGAACGTGCCTCGCCAGCAATCACACGTGCTGCAAAGCGTGCCCGCCGAAACCTAACATGGAGCCCATATTGAAGCATGTGCAGGAGGAACAGAAAGACTATTTTCAAGATGAAACCATATTGTCGCAGTTCCCTCCAAGGCATCATAAAAAGGTATTAGCAATACTCAAACTGATAACAAATGTTCTAGCTTACGACGAGTACGGAAGAGTTATATGTCACAGGAAGGTAGTGCCACACCCGTCCATTGTCAAATTGCTGAAGTATGAACTTCAGAACAGGCAACCTTCCTGGATGAGAGGAGACGTGTCAGCTACAATAAATGCCTATCTATCCCTTGACGCTCTTCGAGTTCGCAGCAGAAGAAAGCACTAATGGCCGCCTATTACGACCCACAGCATGTCGGCAGTTTTGGTGGAGTGCAGAGACTCGCTCAAGCCACCGGTGAAAAAAAGGGCAAAGTTGCTAAATATCTGGAGACAAGTGATGTTTACAGCTTACATAAGGAGCACAAGCGACCCAAGACCTTTCGGAAAATAATTGGACTCGGAAAGCAGGAAATGTTCGAAATCGACCTAAAGGAGATGCAGTCTCTAAAAGAGCAAAATGATGGTTTTCGCTATTTGTTCTTCTGTATAGATGCTTTTTCCCGGCTCCTCGCTGTTGTACCCATTCGCAATAAAAAATCTCCTGAGATTCTTCGAGCATTTAAAGTTGCATTTAAGAGGATCGGTACTCTACGGCTGATACATAGTGATCGAGGAACAGAGTTTACGAACAAGGTAGTGCGAGAGTTCTTGAAAAGAAAAGGCATAACCTTATATCATTCTATGTCTATTTATAAATGTGCGATTGTTGAGAGGCCTCAGCTAAGTATTGTGTCTACACTTTACCGTATCTTTACCTATCAGGGTCATAAACGTTACGTGAAGATTCTACCTCAAGTAATCAAAGCGTACAACAATCGAGTGCACAGGACTCTCTCTGCGAGACCTCTGGATGTAACCAAAGAAAACGAGCACATTTTCCGAGAAAGACTTTACCCCACTCCAACTGAAGCCCCAAAGAAACAACGTTGCAATCTTGGTGATCTTGTTAGAATTGCCAAATATAGACACCAGTTAACAAAAAGATATTTACAGTCAATTACGAAAGAGATTTTTTTCGGTGAGAGCAATCAAAATAGGTTATCCTAATACATACCTACTGCGTGACCTTAACAATGGAGATATCATTGGTAGTTTCTACGAGAGTGAAATGGTAAGAGTGAGAGAAGTACCGAAAGTAGAAAAGCTTATAAAAAGACGAGTTAGATTCCGTGGAACTGCAGACAAGAAGTGGATAGCAGAAAATTACCTCGGTTGAAAAAAAAAAAGGTGACCTGTACAGCATGGTCCGACGTTGAAACCCAGCCTGGCGATTCATGGTCCATAGACGAAATGGAATGGAAATGGAAATGGAATAGGAGGTCCCACATATTTCAACTCCATCTGCCATGTAATGAGAAGCATACCTCTTGGAAGCAGCTATCAAATTGTGGGTTAACAACGGTCAAGAGGACGCCATTAGCGGAAGCTTCTCAAATTGTGACGAACATTGTGGTCTTTCGAGCTCTTTCGGCGCTAAATTTGCTGGAAGTGCTGCCATCTCTACATGAACGAACTCAACTCCCCATGACGCCACCTGGCGTAAAAGAAATCAAACGACGTCTCCACCCCCACAATTCCATTCTGATTAGCGACGCAAGTAAGCATGTAGAGCCCATGACCGAGTGGCTTAAGCTGCTCGTCTGACAACCTAACGAACCCAAGTTCGATTCCTAGTTTGTTTCACCATGACGTCATTATTGTTACTTAATGTTATCGTTGATATCATAACACTAACTATGCACTATCAGTGATAGTGTATCCACTGATTAACTATCTTATCCAGTGACGTCACTGATATGAGGGCGGAGCGGCTGCGGCCTTGAGTGACGTCATACATCCTTGATGACGTTATCTCCTGTTTGACGTAATTTCCTGGCTGGAGAGTTAATCTATAGTACTACTCACCTGGCAGGGTGACTGAGCACTCCTCAATGCCACAGTGCAAGCCAGTGCATTATAAATAGGGTAAAAAAGCTATTAAAGAAATAAGTAAATGACGCTAGACGTGTTTGAAATTCAACTTATAGATTAAGATGGCTTTTATGGCTGCACGTAGAGAAACAGATACTCATGGAACGATGCGACAGCACCAGAGGACACGTGTTTCGCCGTGTTTGCGGCTCGTCAGCCCTGGGTAGCTGCGCATCGTTCGGGATTGGCAAACGAGGAGGGGTCACTCAGCGAGCGATATACATCTGGGAGGGTGAATGAGCACTCCTCAATGCCACAGGGGTATTGAGTGACCCTCCTAGGTGTATATCGCTCGCTGAGCGACCCCTGGTTTGCCAAATCTGAACGATGCGCAGCTACCCAGAATCCAGAGCTGACACAGCCGCAAACACGGCTAAACACGTATCCTCTGGTGCTCATCGTTCCATGAGTATCTGTTCCTCTGCGTGCAGCCATAAAGCCATCTTACTCTAATTTTTAACTGAAATACGTCTACTGTCGTTTACTTGTTTCTTTAATGGCTTTTTCTCTTCATTATATATATATATATATATATATATATATGTTTAAGTTATTTATATATATAAGTATATATTTATATACACTGTAACTGTTTTCACGCCTGTAAAGGTGTGCATGGCGCACGCCCTTTTCGGTGTAATTCGTAGCATCATAATGGGGTACGGCTTAGGACTAATTGACTTTAGTCGCATGTTGCCTGTTCCCCAAAAATTCAGTCTTTCGAAGTTTCAGGATTGTTGAACAGTATTGTAGACACTTGCACGTGCTCGATAATCGGTAGCGATGCATATATGCATTGGTACGTATCTACGATATCCAAGACATAATGAAAACAAGATTTTGCACTCACACCTCATCTTTTGCAATGCTTTCTGAATTTTATAAATATGCTGGAGTTACAATGTTATAAAAACCAGTTTTAATATGCATAGCGCACACCTTTAAAGGTGTGAAAAAAGTTTACAGTGTATATACTTAGAGAAAACGGGGCCACCTGATGGCTCTATATATGTCTCGTAAAATGGTTTATTCTTACTTTTTTGCGTCAGTTGTTGCGCAGTACTAGAAAAAAGGCACTTAACATAACGCACAAGTACTGAGGAATTTGCTTAGAGGGAGACCCCGCACCAAAAATATGCTGAGGTAACAGTGCGACATCATTCCGTGCCTATGATATTTCAGTGAATGCAATTCGTCCTCCCCAAGCGGCACAGATAATTAGACAAGGAATATCTTCCTTTGAACGATTAGGCGCTCCACCACAGAAAAGCAGTCCTACAACACCGGGCTTCACCTCACCGGTATTTCTCGTGTACGGCTTTCTGTAGGTTTTGCTGTTACCCGTGGCGAATTTTAGCGTATTTTGGAACGAAATCGAGGAAGCAGATGACTGGTCATCCATGTCGTACGAATAAGTTACAAAGCTCGTGCCCGAAAAAGAGTCGGTGGTGTACACGAGAATACTGGTGACGTCACGCAGGGCACAGGGGGTAGGAAAATGAACCCTTAGAAGATTCGGTTTTGCTTCGAGCTCTTTTGTTGTATCGGGTAGACAGTCCGGCGATGTGGTTCCTGCACCACAAGGTGGTGCCAAATGGCCCGGTGCCCAGTACACAAACACAGCGCGGGTGACCTGAAGAGCAGAATTTGAATTTATTCTACAGTCGGTAATTTGGGTTGGTGTGAGCCGTTATTGGAACCGATTACCGAATTTTTTTTAACGGTTCATTTCTGCTTCAGCTGCAAGATGGCGCCAACAGTTTCGGTTTGCTTCAGCTCCGGTTTGGCGAAAAATTACGGTTAATTAGGGTTTTCGCTTCACGTTCCGGTTCGCTTCTACTCTCAGTTTGTCAAATTTGGACTAGATTTACACAAAAGGTGAGTCAGCCTTGCACGTACAGCAGCGTAGGACTGCGGATAATTTCGGTCACATGGGGTTCTTTTGATGTGCGCCGGAAAACCCCGACACACGGTGCTGGAGGCAATATACCTCAAACGCTCTGGAGGCAATGTACTTCCCCAGCACTGCTACCGTCACCGGCCGGCATCGAACACGCGATCTTAATATCAGCAAGCCAGCACGTACCGACTTAGCTACCGAGGCCGGCGAGGCTTAGCTACCGAGACGAATAACTCCGCCCTGTGATTCTTCACGAGGTCATGCGCGAGCCTACCAAAGCGTCTTTACTCTACCTACCAGAGCGCGCGAACCTTAAATATGATGATAACGTTTTATATGGCAGATTGGGCCAGTTGGTATATGACAAAGGTTCGTGAAACTTGGAGCAAACATATACGAACAGAAGGACGGCACACGACACAGTTCCTGGAGCCGCGTATGCCGTCTTCGTGTCCGTGTGTGTTTTCTCCAAGTTTTACGAAACTTTATGATAACGCTTGCTATGTCACATTTGAAGATCGGGGCCTTGGTGTATTTAACACATACGTATCCCTTGTAACCTGTATTTTGCGAAACAATTTAGGGAACTTGGTGGATCATCTCCTAATGATAAATCAATGAATACAGGGCAGACATTATATCACGGTCGATACACTTTCCCTTCCTTTTGGACCTTAATGGCGCATTTCGTTCTGCTGCCCCGAAATAAGAAGAAAAAATCACATAGTTTATGTGGTAATTGCACACAGTGATTACACTTACACGGTATATCTTTTGGGGTTTTTCAGCTCTGTATGGCTAGGGTGTGTTTCCGACTCTAATATGTAATCCTTGGCTTTATCATGCTCTTCGCAGCACTTGTCTGTCGCCTTTGCACTTCCATACTGGTCACCTTCTTTGGATATATTTCCAGCGCCGCACCATTTTGTACCTGTCAAGTTTTTATAAGAATGAGTAAGTATGCATAGGGCAGAAAAGTGATGCGTATAATTCACATAAGCATTATGCACAGCACACGTTTCTATATAAATAAATATTAGTATACAACCAGCCAACGTCTGTGCGTTGATTCCGGTACGAAATAACCTATATTGCGGACACTAAACTTTTTTACACCCTTTTGAGTGTAAGCTGGGTGTACCCTAACTCACACCCCTTTGAGTGTAAAGTTTGTAGGTGTAATAAAATACACAGTACACAAAGTACAAACAGCATGCCGATTTATGTGGCATTCATGACATTTTCGTGCATATTTCAACAGGGTTTTCGTGGCAGACGGTAGCATCATTGCAGCAGTGGAGTTTTAATTTCAATTACAAGTTCTGATAGATGTAAGTAATTACGAGCACAATAGGGAAGCTAAGTTGAATATTCCAACATGACACAAATTTAATTAATCAATATCTTATGAAGTGAACAGTGCAGACATGAGAAAATAATTCGAATCAACACAATACAATTAATAGCTAGCACTAATAGAGAGCCAAACCGACGTATCCTCCAACAAGTATGGAAAATAATAGCGAAACATTGCTCTATCAGAATGAGAAACGAATATCACTTTTATTCAAAAAGACATTCTTAATGAATATGATAACAATCAAAATTTCAAGTTTTACTATAAAAAGCCTGAGACGTAACCACCATTATTACAACAACGGGATTTTAACAAGTGTCGATAGATGTAACTAATTTCGAGCACAATAAGGAAGCTAAGTTCAATATTCCAAGATGACACAATTAATCAATTTCTTATTAACTGAATAGCATAGGCATAAGGAGATAATGAGAAACAACACGATCAACAGCTAGCATTTATAGACAGCCAAACCTGCGCATCATCCAAAAAGTAGGCAGTGTGATTTATTTATTTATATTTTGAGATAGCATTTAGTACTGTGACTAACACAGGCTTAGCGCTGAAGAACAGAGGAATACTCTGAGCGCCGCGTTCTCCAACACTTAAGCAACAGAGGAAAATAATCTATTAGTTGAGCCATCATAAAATCATCTTCGTGACTTAGTCTAATACAATTTTAATTCTAACGAACGCTACAAACCTTACATTGGTGAGGCATCCAACACGCGGAAAATATTCATGGTCACAATGAGAGACGTTCTCGGTTTTCACTCTTTTCTTCAAAACCGGAAAACTTTATCTCTCTATCTATACGACCAAAGTGAAGCAACTGCCCATGCGTTATCACTCAAAGGGTTGGGGGTACATCACTATTCCTTCTTTCAGCAAACAGGATGCTCTCATTGACAAGATAGTACAAAGGCGATGTATTTTAGTGTACAATTATAGCAAATAGATGTTGGCATTATTCGCGGGGATCACTATCTTTTCACATTCTTTGCTTGAAACGGAAGTCTTCCGTCAAAGTGGATGACAAGTCGGCTGAGCTTGTACAGATGCGATATTTTTTATTGAAGATGTAGAAAAGATCCAAATTACTCAATGATAGAAATAATAATCAATCAAAAACGATATCTTGCGAACGAAAAGATATCTTGCAACATACAATTCTATATAGATCAACCACGCAAGTAACAACATATGTGAATTGCAACTCAGAAATATGAGGCATTCCCAGCTCAGATTATTTTTACTAATGTCAATCGACTGGACAATTCGAACAAATACAAGACAATAATTATGTCAGGCAGTTACTGTCTAAGCAAGCGAGAAACATTTAAACGTTTTCTACAAAGGAAATCAAGAGACACAACTAATACATCATGCATAAATAATTCCGAACTCATAGAATATCAGTCGAGCGAATACCTGAAACAAAGTCAAAACAATAACTAATTCAGACAAATCATTTCTAAGCAAGCAGCGTGAATACACCACAGAATTTGTGCACAAACTTGTCTTTTTCAATGAGTAAACAGCATCAACTAGTGGATTCAAGCGGTAAAGTGAGTGGTGAAAGGCGACGACCCCAACGCCAGCATCAAGTTAGGAAAGGAAGCTTTCTAGTGCGTCTTGTCCATACAATCAGTGAAAGCACACGCTTTTTCTTACTCATCACATCTTTTTGTAAATCAATTTCCATAATTTTCGTGGCAACACGATCGGGATATTAATAACCAGATAGCATAACAAATTTTTAAACAATAAAATTAGCATATATATGCTTTTAATTAAGTGTAGAGGCACACTCGAAAACAGAACAGACAATTGCTCCACACTGAAGACATGGACGGGTTTTGTACTCGCTATCAAAAGTTATGGGAGGATATGATAAAAGACTGCTTCGAAAAAGAAGATCCGCGAAATGATTCTATTATCACAGCATTTCAATACGTCCTAGACATGGTCGTATTCGGAGATATGGTACAAATTACAGAATTGAAGGTGCAATAATTTGTATGCAGAATCTTCAATAATTAAATAAATATTTGCACGTCAACATCGGAATGGCCGCTGAGATTGATGGCGGAGTTTTTGAGGTTTGCTAACGAAGAATTGAAATACACTAGACCAGATGTAATTGTAATCATTGCAATGGGAATTGTATTCATCAAGAAAGCACTGCGATCAAATTATCGTATACAAGCGGTCTATATCGCACGATTCATGACGGATTCGTTGAAATTACATCTAGCTATTGACATGGAAAGTACATAAAAAATCTGATGTGATATGTTCCACTACCATGGCTACGCAATTTTTTCTTCTACCAGTTCTCGCAACGATGTCGAATGAGCAGAAGTTCAGTATTGTTGTACAAGCTCTGATGTATCATCACTTATTGAAACTCAATGACTACATAAACTGCGGTGGGCCACCAGACGATTTTCATCTAATACTCTCTTGTACTCCATTCAATAATCTTCATACAAAGAAAGGAAAAATCAATAAGAGATTGCGCAAGTTTGTGGCAACTAAGTGCAAGTTACTGAAGCAATACAGATACGGCGACAACATATCGGGTGCATTAATCAACGCTGGATTCAAACGACCCATAAAAAGACATATGACATTTTTATATGATACATTCTCAATTCATCAATCAAGACAACAAACGAAAACTTCAGAGTTTGTAATAGAACCATTGTACTTTATCAAAATAAACAAGTGTATAACTGAAATAATAAATAATAATAAATTATTTTGTCATATCTATAATGAATTCTATGCATCGCAACGAAAACAGATTGTATTTAGGATGTTTAGATTGAGAACGACGATTGCTAAGGAAACGAATATTCTACACTATGTGCAACAATTCTCATATGGAATCAGAGCTGACCATTAAATAGGTTTTAGCCGACTATAATCTGTACAACTTCAGCATCCGAAGGACAGAATTGCCGGAGAAGGACCAGTGATTGGAGGGCGTGATACGAGTGCGTGTATATTTCTCACACAGTTGGACTAGCTCTCTTCTTCATGAGCAGGCGACAAATATATAATTGAAACTATGTCTATAACACTTTTGACAGTATATGTTGAAAGGAATCTATTATCAAATGCCACGATGCAAATGGAGGATTTCACAAGCAAGACGTGCAGGCAGGGTCTACATTTCTAATTACGAAATCCTCGTAACACACGGCCCGCAAATGCATACGAGATAAATTCTAACTGGCAATCAGATTTTGCGAGAAGCGAATCACACAACAGTCATCTGAAATGTTTAACCAATATACAACGGAACATATGCAATCTTAATTATAATAAGCTGATATTCCTTTTGTAAACTTAATCATAATAAGCAGCACAGGTCACACATAAACGTAGATCCAGTTCACAAAATGTACCCGAGGTTTCCCGTAACCATACTGTAAAACTATCACCCTATTCTTAGTGTCATAGCATACGGGCACTGCGAATGGAAAAGGCATACTTTGATTTTCTAACTTTTTAGCTCATAACGTGGTAAAGCGCAAAGTCCACACAAAATATCATTTTCTTGTTTAAATTTTCAAAGCCGAAACTGTACACACTCTATCGCGTTTTTTAAAGATATTGATTAAAATTTTGTGCATATAGGCATATAGTCACGCATACTATACAAGATATTTGATTGTGGCTTAAATGCTAAAATTTATCAATTCACTTCCAGGAGAAGTGGAGACTACCACACATCAGTCTGTGTTTAATTAAAATTTGAACGGGTAGTTCAATTTACGATTAGAGTTGTAGAGTGTGTAATTGCACAATACGCAAGCTATACAAGATATATATACCATATGGTCGCTCACATTGACAATCACTCTTTCGCAATGACAAAGAATTTCAATCGAAGTGCTTGATATTATCTATATACACGACAACGCAATGTGGATTCTCTATGCCATGGAGATTAATAATTACGAATATTTTTCGAATTTACTTAAAACTCGAAGAAAGGGTCATCCCCGTCGACGAACCCGTTTCCGGAAAAAGCAACACACTCGCGTAAGGTACCGCGTTAACACGTCGGGCGCAGAATCGCTTTCGGTTTCGGGTACGGTGTCGGGGAAACGTCGCTCAGCGTGTTGCCGAAACGTCTTCGACGACGAGGATGACCCTTTCTTCGAGTGTGAAGTAAATTTCATTCGAAAAATACTCGTAATTATTAATCTCCATGGCATAGATAATGCACATTGCGTTGTAGTGTATATAGAAAACATTAAACTCTTCGATTGAAATTCTCTGTCACTGCGACAGAGTGGTTGTCGAAGTGAGCGAGTTAAAGCTTGCGTATTGTGAAATTGCACATTCTACAACTCTGATCGTAAATTGCAACTTCCGTTCAAATTTTAATTAAACATTGTGGGGCGCTGCAGTTCGCCCATGATGCAATCGCTGCTTTTTGAAGGAGATAAAAGCGCCGCGCGATGGGAGGAGAGGGCAATCTTTCTGCCGACAGCTGTCAAGGTGGGCAGCGGGATTTTGAGCGCAACAGAGGATTCGCTACACATGAGATGCAAGTGGTGCCCTTGTCACTGAGTAAAGAATGTGGTTGTTCATTTGTGTTTGTGTCTCTCAGTGCAGCGGTTGGGCAAAAGACGAGGTGGACTCAAACCCGCGTGGGACTGAAGGGGGCAGATTCCCACAACACTTATGGACGTGTGGTAGTCTCCCCTTCAGCCAGCAATTCACTTCAGCCACAATGAAATATCTTGTATAGTATGTGTGACTATATGCACAACTTTTTAATCTATATCTTTAAAAAGCATAAGAAAGAGTGTACAGTTTTGACTGTGAAAATTTAAACAAGTAAATGATTTTTAGTGTGGAGTTGCCATTTTACTTCATTATGAGCTAAAAACTTATAAGATTAAAGTATGCCCTTTCCATTCGCAGTGCCCGTATGCTATGACACTAAGAATAGGGTGATAGTCTCACAGAATGGTTACGGAAACCTCGGGCACATTTGCTGAATTGGATCTACGTTTATGTGTGACCTGTGCTGCTTATAATGATTAAGTTTACAAAAGGAATATGTGCTTATTATAATTAACACTGCATATCTTCCATTGTATGTTGGTTAAATATTTCAGATGACTGTTGTGTGATTGGCTTCTCGCAAAATCTGATTGCCACTTAGAATTTATGTCGCATGCATTTGCGTCCCGTGTGTTACGAGGATTACGTGATTAGAAATGTAGACCCTGCCTGCACGTCTTGCTTGTGAAATCCTCCATTTGCATCGCGGCATTTGATAATAGATTCCTTTCAACATATATTGTCAAAAGATGTCAAAAGATGTATAGACATACTTTCAATTATATGTTTGTCGTTTGCTCATGAATAGGAGAGCTAGTCCAACTGTGTGAAAAATATACACGCACTCGTATCACGCCTCTAAATTTCCATGACTGATCCTTCTCCGGCAATTCTATCGTTCCGATGTTGAAACTGTACATATTATAGTCGCGTAAAACCTATTTGATGGTCAGCTGTGATTCCATATGAGAATTCTTGCACATGGTGTGGAATATTCGTTTCCTTTGCCATCTTTGTTCTCAATCTAAACATACTAAATGCAATCTGTTTTCGTTGCGATGCATTGAATTCATTATAGAGATGACAAAGAAATTACATCTATTAGTTCAGTTATACACTTGTTTATTTCGATAAACAATGCATCGTTAAACGATTTATTTTGATAATATTTTTAAAATTATTGTAGATTCTGCAAATTCTTGCACCTGCAATCCTGTAATTTGTACCATATTTCCCAATACGACCATGTCTAGGACATCTTGAAATGCTGTGATAATAGAATCATTTCGCGGCAATTCTTTTTCAAAGCAGTTTTTTATCATGTCCTCCCGTGACTTATGATATCCGTCCATCTCTTCAATGTAGAGCAATTCTCTGTTCTATTTTTGAGTGTGCCTCTACACTTTATTGAAAGCATATCTATGCTAAATTTACTGTTTAAAAATTTATTATGCTATCTCGTTATCAATATCCCGTTCGTGTTGCAGTGAAAATTATGGAAATTGATTTACAAAAAGATGTGATGAGTAAGAAAAAAACATGTGCTTTCAATCATTCTATATACAACACTGCATAGAAAGCTCCCTTCCCTAACTTGATGCTGGTGTTTTGGTTGTCGGCTTTCATCACTCACTTTCTCGCTTGAATCCACTAGTTGATCCTGTTTATTTATTGAAAAAGACAAATTTCTGTACAGATTCTGTGGTGTATTCACGTTGCTTGCTTACAAATAATTTGTCTGAATTAATCATTGTTTTGACTTTGTTTCAGGTATTGACTCGACTGATATTCTATGAGTTGGGAATTATGTATGCATTATGTATTAGTTGTGTCGGTTTATTTCCTTTGAAGAACACTTTTAACCATTTCTCGCTTGCTTAGAAATTGACTGCCTGACATAATTATTGTCTTGTATTTGTTCGAACTGTCCACTCGATTGACATTAGTAAAAATAATCTCTGAGCTGGGAATGCTTCATATTTCTGAGTTGCAATTCACATATGTTGTTTCTGTGTGGTTCATCTATATAGAACTTTCTGTTGCA
This sequence comes from Ornithodoros turicata, assembly GCF_037126465.1. Taxonomy (NCBI): domain Eukaryota; kingdom Metazoa; phylum Arthropoda; class Arachnida; order Ixodida; family Argasidae; genus Ornithodoros; species Ornithodoros turicata. The sequence continues at coordinate 185,249,319 of NC_088201.1, forward strand.
AGATAATACAAAAAATTCTTGTAATGAAATTTTTTTCTTATTTGTGATTGAGTATTGTTTCTGTCATTGAATAATTTGGACTTTCTCACATGTTCAATGAAAAATATCGCCTTTGTACAAGCTAAGCCGACTTGTGATCAACTTTGACGAAATACTTCTGTTTCAAGGAAAGAATGTGAAAAGATAGTGATTCTCGCGAATAATGCCAACATCTAGTTGCTATAGCTGTACAATAATATATATCGCCTTTGTACTATCTAATCTGACCATGAGAGGATCCTGTTTGCTGAAAGAAGGAATAGTGATGTAGCACCAACCCTTGGAATGATAAAGCATGTGCTTCACTTTGGTTGTACAGATAGAGAAATAAAGTCTCCCGGCTTTGAGAAAAAGAGTGAAAACCGAGAGCCTCTCTCATTGTGACCATGAATATTTTCCGCGTGTTGGATGCCTCCGAGTATTTGCGTGTTGGAATGTAAGGTTTGTAGCGTTCGCTAAAATTAAAATTATGTAGTGTTCGATTAAACTGATTGATTAGATTGATTCGATTACATAGATAGATTGATCGAAGATGATTTTATGATGGTTCAAATGATATATTATTTTCCTCTGTTGTTTACGTGTTGGAGAACGTGCACCTTAGAGTGTTCCTCTGTTCTTCAGCGCTAAGCCTGTGCTATGTAATGTTTCTCATTTTGATAGATTGTTTCGCTATTATTTTACTGCCTGTATCTGTTGTTTACATGTTGGATGATACACAGGTTTGGCACTGTATTAATGCTAGCTGTTGATCGTGTTGTTTCTCATTATTTCCTTATGCCTATGTTATGTAGTTAATAAGAAATTGATTAATTGTGTCATGTTGGAATATTCCGTTTAGCTTCCCTATTGTACTCAAAATTCCTTATATCTATCGGCACTTGTTAAAATCCCGTTATTACAATGATGGTGGTCACGTCTCAGACTTTTTATAATAAAACTTGAAAGTTTGATTGTTATCATATTGATTAAGAATGTATTTTTAGCTAAAAGTCACGTCCGTTTCTCGTTTTGATAGAGCAATGTTTCGCTATTATTTTCCATACATGTTGGAGGCTACGTTTGTTTGGTTCCCTATTAGTGCTAGGTATTAATTGTATTGTGTTGATTGGAATTATTTTCTCATGTCTGCAGTGTTCACTTCATCAGAAACTGATCAAATAAATTTGTGTGATGTTGGAACATTCAACTTAGCTTCCCTATTGTGCTCGTAATTACTTACATCTATCAGAACTTGTAATTGAAATTAAAAATCCACTGCTGCTATTACTGGTGCTCACGTATAGGAATATTAGACTTTTATAATAAAAACTTGTAATTTTGATTGTAATCGTATTGATTAAGAGCACCTTCTTTGATAAAATGTGCTATTCCATTTTAATTCTGATTCAGTGAAAACTTGTGTGTATGGTTACCGTTAATCAAAAAACATTGTGTTTGATTCTTCCTGTGTCATACCTCTTCAATGCTATTGTATCGTACCATTAATAAGTAGGTATACCCTTTTTTACGTGGATTGTATTGTGTTTCTTCTGCTTCAGGTTTTTGGTTTGATTTTTCTCCTTCACACATACTCACAACATAATTATCAGCACTATTGGCATTAATAAATATATTTTCACTTGTATTTTTTGTGTATGACTTCTCTTTGCATGTACAAGCATTTTTTTTAAGCGCGCTGGCAACCCTCCGCACACGCGCCGCCCACCACGAGCGGGGGAAAAGTTGGGGAAAAAGTCGGCCCAGACGCGCCTGGACGTTGCTAAGGGCTTGGGGGCCGTTGCTATGGGCTAACTCTCATAAGTCGTATACTACTGAGGCAGGCCAAAAATATGCAGGACACAGACATGTAAGTATCCAACGCCCGGAAATTAACGAATTCAGGTAGCTCAGGGAAAAGGTGCTGATACAAGGAATCGGACCTGCGTCTTCAGATTCGACTACCCGAAATCAGAAGGCCCGGGTACGATTCCTGGCTCCAGCACCTTTTCCCCTAGTTACTTGAATTCCAGAACAAGTTTTTTTTTATATATCTTAGTGCCTCTATAAAAACTCATTATTTCATGTTGTTTCACAGACAAAAGTGGGGAACACAAAGACGCACACAAGTTGCCACACAGCGATAGGCAGCACCACGACTTAAGTTGACCTTTTCTGTTCTCCAAATACAGTGAACCCTCGTTGATATGACCTCCGTTGTTCCCGTGGATGTTGATCACGAAACGAATTATCATACTAACGAGAAACTCGCCCTCCTGACAGACTGCTTCACAGAACAAACGCATAAGTAGTCGTGTAGTAGCTGATGCCTGGAGCGTGGGAGCGAGCGTCACGGTTTGGGGCACGAACGTAGTTCGGTCGTCATCTTGGTTGCCTCAGATTAAACAGTTGTTCTCTGGCTTTTGAGACTGGTCTGGTGAGATCTCGTGTAGTAGCATTCCTGTAGCTGTAACAGTAGCGACGAGATGAACACTGCAGAGGGGCAATCAGCTACCACATCATTCATGGCTACTCCACATCGATTCGTCGGAACAGGGATTTTCGACCCCAGGGAAGAATGGAAATTCTTTCATATAAGGTTCAAACCTTGACTAGATGTAGCCACAGTATCTTCAGACACGAGCAAGGGGAATTCGATAATTTCGTCCTCGAGTCGGAAGAGTTTGTAGCTACAGTATCCGCTTATTCAGCCTAATCAAGATACTAACATTACCTTTGCAGAATTGGTCAAGAAGCTAGACGAATTTTGTGCTCCCAAACGGTTCAAGGAATTTGAGGGAGCGACGCTGTTTTCAACCAAACAGAGCGACGGGGAGACTGTTTCGGATTTCTTGGCAAGGCAAGAGTGATTATGGCAACTTGTGTATAAGAGAGCGAGACAGACTTCAGAGCATCGTCTTTGCTCACAGCATTCATAGTCGTGTTGAAGGCTCGACGTCTGCGCGCAAGGTTGGTGCTCGAGAAACACCTCATCATTGAAATGGCGCTTCGGCTATCTGAAAACGGTATGCATGCCGAACAGGTGTCACGACAACTGGAAACACTAGCGGCACTGCCTACGCTTTCGCCTGTAGCAAAGGTTCAGGCAAGCCCAGAGCACACCGATGTTGGAGATGTGGGAACACAAATCACGTGGACAATGCATGTCGTTTCAAGGACGAAGCATGTAATACTTGTGGAAAGACAGGTCACATTGCTCGAATATGCAAGACGAAGACTGACAAATGAAATAGACGTCATAAGAGTACAGTTAAAGCAGTTTCGCGCGTTTTTCTAGCCGATGGTAGAGATGGAACGTTTATTCACTGTGTCGTTCAAGTTCAGAATGTTGAAATACAAGTGGATACGGATTCCAAGCATACGCTCCTGGATCAGAGGACTTTGTCTCAACTTGGGAAACCGAAGTTGGAGGAGCAACAGTACCGGGCATGTCAGGACATTGCTCAACGAGCACTGTCACACGAGGAAAATCGCACGACTGCTGGGCAACAAAGGAAAGCAAGCACAGAAACACACTTGAACAAAGTGAAAAAGGCACTCTCCAGCATTGATGTATTTTGACGTACATTGCACTCCCTCAGAGTAAATCCACTCGACACAAAATACACCAGAATCATCGCACACCACCCACCAGTGACGAGCCAAACATCCGTACCCCGTGAGAGGCAAACTGAATCCCTACGCTACACGTTTCCTAATGGCCAACGCCATTCCTAGGAACATAATCAACGCGCGCCATCCACCAGTAACACCCCACAGAACCAGTAACCGCCCTTGGAGATCCGACAAGGGTCCGAGCATCCGCAACCTAACGTGAACATCCATTGAACGCCTCCTGGACGCGTTAGTTCGGATGGTCCAACGAGTATACGCAGCAGACGTCCCACATATATCACCCCGTGGACACCACGCACACCCCATCCGCACTGTGTCTACTAGTGATGTGTCGTTCGCGAATGAACAGTTCGGAATGAACGAATCCCGTGCACAAACTGAATGAACTCCTTCACTATTGTCGATCGTACTCGTTCACCAGTTCACTTAGACGTCCCCGTTTCGTCAGGTTTCGCTGCGTTCGCTTCACAGTTTCTCGTTTCACACTCCTCCAGTCGATGGTGCGCGTGTCGCCATCTATGGTCGCCGCTGTAAAGCAGTGTTGAACGCATGCGCAGTAGTTAGCCAGGCGAAGCTCAGCGCGCGTGGCCCGAATATCTGATGTGTTCGTTCAAATCAGTGAACATTAGGGGCTCGTTCGAAAGATTCGTTCGCGAATCATTGACGCCAGTGGGTCATGTGACCCTTATCATTACTAGTTTTTTATGCGGAGCCTCTACCGTAGCCACTGAGGCGCCAAATTCGAAGTAGGCAGGCACCAGGGGACTGGTTTAAGATTTCTAAGTACTGATCATTACTAAATACGTACATGAAAAAGATGTCCGCCATCTCGCACACTAGCCAGAAAGGGCCTTTTCCGGTATACCTGACAAATAACTTGGATTTATCGAGTGCAGATCACCACCAGCGATACGTATAGCGAGCCGATCATAAACAAAAAATCAGAAAACGCGTTTTTGATTCTGAATACTTCCACCCATACGACGTCCGCCACAGAGCTCGATATCGACGCGCCGTAGTGAACCAACGCTGAGATTCCAAAGGAGACCAGCAAGAACAACGCAGCGAGTCGCGGAGAACGCGAAGAACGCAGCGAGTCGCGGAGAACCGAAGAACCAGTGCGCCGTTTGAGAGCAAACGATTCCGTTGCTCTTCGATTCAGCTCGCGAGTGAACGGCTCTCCTTGTTCTGCTATTCCTTCGATTCAGTTGAGTTCTCTATCGTTCTTCGATCCCCGGCTTTGCGACTCGCCTTCAGTGCTCTCCGATTCATCCCAGATCGTGGGGCTTGGCGAATGACAAACCGGTAAGCTCTCAGTGTGGCCAATCGAGCTCGTGGCCTGTCATATTCAAGCTTCAGAGGTATGCCGACAGATGGCGCCCGCACCGGAATAGTTTAGTGTTGATTCATCCGACCGCCGGGAACGGCGGAAACACTACCTCGAGCGGGAAGTAAGCTCGATCGTGGGTGGCTTTCGATTCTTACAAACAGGTCGCAGTGAGTCTCGCTGTTTCCCGTAGACTAAGTTCATTCTTTTCGAAAGAAAAGTGCTGCACAGGTCCATCACCAGTTCTTAAATACATGAGAGGTCCATGGCGAAAAGAATGTGAGAGGGTTGCACTGCTTGAACTAGTTCAGGGCCGGGGTGCAGGCAAAAAGAATGGACCTACTATATGAAAGGGACCATAAAGTAACTATGAAAGTGAATTTGCGTGACCAAAGAAAGCCCTGCCAAGAGGCGGAAGCAAGCGGAAAGTGGACTGAAGAAACTGTAAACTACGAGAGAAATACAGTGTGGCAGAATGAATTGTTTATTTTCTTCATGACAGCGAGAGACGGTCCCATAAACATGCATTCGCTTATCGCAACATATGACCAATATGCCCGGCAGGTGACTGTCAGATTTAACGCGGTAATGTGTCGTACGAACATCATCATGGAACACACTCGCTCACAAAACAGAACTCTTACTCAGTTACTGTCTACAACCTACAACCCTGCACATAAGCAGATGCCGGTTCGCCGTTGAGATCGGTCACATGATGTGATGACGTCACGGAAAGATGAACGAAAGAACGAATCTTTTGAACGGTTCAGTGAACCAAACTGAACTGTACGAACGAGTTCACCAAAGCGAACTGGATTGCCCATCACTAGTGTCTACAAAGAGCCGTTTGAGCACCCCTGTTCGCTCTTGACCCTCCGCCTCCTTTTCTCTCCCGCTCTGCCGTCCGACTGCGTCGCCGCCAAAGGAGAAATCTGCGCAGAAGGCTTGTTTTTTCGCAACGCGCAGGAAAGAGGGTCACGTGATGCCATAGCCCGTTGCGCGGATGATTTCAATCCCCGCTGGAGAGGCTGGAGAAACATGGTGGCTCTGCAATGGCTTGGAGTAATACGGTAATTTTCAACGCGAAAAGCACCAGTACAGCTTGGATTTTGTGAAGAGTTAGGTGAATATGCCTTGTAGGTAACGGATTTTCCAACGGGGGCCACTATCTATGACAGCAACAGGTAAACGGCAGTGGTGCCTCTGTTTGTTAGCGCTCGCGTTTTAGACTCCTTTGTTCTTCAACTCGGTGCAAGATGATAAGTGTTCAGATCGGTGAAATAATGTTCGTACCACCCTCTGTTTGTGCTCCTTGGGATGGTGTGAGTCAAAACCAAGGAAACTGCCGGTATCACAAGGCTTTCGGTAGACACACGTTTGAGTGCCTCCCGAGCTATATCGGCGCCCACACACATCCAAGAAAGGAAGCTTGCTAGTTTGTTCCATCTCGTAAGTGAAACTGATCGAAGGCTCAATTCTGTTTAGAACCGAGTGGAACTCGTTAACGTGGTCATTGTTGAGAATCACGAACGTGTCGTCGACGTAGCGGCGATAGAACTTGACCTGGTGGCAAAATCGTTCCATGGCGGTTCCTTCAATATGCTTGGACAAATGTGGCTACCCACGCAGGTTTATTGAGGACACTCGCAAACGCATGCAAGCATCTGGACCGCAGGACGGGAACCGCACCCGTCAGACACGTGTCGTCATCCCCTATGTCAAAGGCGTTTCTGAATGTATCCGCCGGGCTTTGCTTCCGTTGGATATCAGGACTACGTTCAAACCGCATGTTAGACTCCGAAGTCTCATATCAAAACCGAAGGACCCAGGACCCCGGAAGACCAGTCTGGAGTAGTCTACAAACTACAATACCAAGTCTGCGACACGTGCATTGGCGAGACCGGCAGGAAACTGAACACTCGTTTCAAAGAGCATAAGCTGGACATAAAGAGCGCGACGCACGCCACACGGTTTAAGGCGGAGCTTACGGAATTTTGTTTTGACTTCGACAACGCAGTGACATTGGCTCAAGAACAAAGATGGGGACACAGAAAGGTTATTGAGTCTTGGCACATACGCGGTGACCCCTCGGTTTGTAACAAAAACCGTGGCCCCCTTCCCGAACAATACTCCCATCTCCTTAAATAGCGACCGGTTGTGTAATATCTCATTCAGTTTGCATGTCGTCGCATGTCGGACGAAACGTCTGCGTAAACCTTGTTATTTTGTTATGTTAAGTCGGAGTTCTCTACTTTTTGTCTAGTTATATCGTCTCCCGGCTTTTGGAGTATTTTGCAATGTCATTCCAGTTCACAAGTCAGGTAGCAAATACGACCCAGCTAACTATAGGCCCATTTCATTCCTTGCAAGTAACAACAGCATGTAGTTTACTCTAACTTCATTAAAATTCCTTGAATCCAATTCATTCTTTAACGTACAACACGGATTTCGCCGTGGTCTCTCTTGCGAAACGCAACTAGCTTACTTCACCTATGACTTATTTTCATCTATCCACGCTGGTTCCCAGATAGATGGCATATTCATTGACTTCCGCAAAGCCTTCGATAACCTTTCTCACGACCTTCTCCTTCATAAACTGTCTCTCTTAAGAATTGATCCGAATTTAGTTGCATGGATTTAGGACTTTCTTCACAACAGAACCCAATTTGTCTATTATGCAAATAACACCACTTCCTCCATTACATGTGTCTTATCAGGAGCTCCGCAAGGTTCTGTTCTCGGCCCACTTCTGTTCTCAATTTGCATTAATAACTTACCACACCCCATTTCATCAACCATTAGACTCTTTGCAGACGACTGCGTTATATCTCGTGTAGCTACAGCCCCATCTGATAAATCCTCCTTGCAAAGGGTTCTGCATGCCATTTCTTCCTGGTGTAACACTTGACATATGCCACTGGACACTAACTAGTGCAAACACATGTCGCTATGTCGCACTAATCATCCCAGCAGAAAAAAAGGAAATGACCCAGTTGGAATTTCTAATTGGTTCGAATTGGGCCCACAGGCCCCATGTCAAAACCTGTTGGATCGTTCAGTTCCAATTGGACTGTCCAGTTGGTAGTTGAGCACCAATTGGAAGGTCCATTTGGTTTCATGCACTCAAACTGGACACTCAATTGGACATCATGGGTCCAATTGGTCGTTCTAATAGGGAACTCCAGTTCCATTTGGTCTCTCGGTCTCCAACTGGTCCGCCCAATTAGCAGACAATTAGCAGCTGTTGGCCCAATTGGCAACTGTTTCCAATGTAGAGTTGTAAAGTAAGTGATGTTACTGACTATTTTCAATACAATTAGTCAGTGCATGTGTACCTAAACTAATAGTGCTATCAATAAGCATCAGTAATTTATATTAACAGTATTTTATATTTTAAGGATTAATTCGTCCCTTGGAGAGCGATATTTTTCGGTATAAATGGCCGAAAATGCGAAAATTACGTTTCACAGCCACAGCTGGATAGAATATAACATGATAGCGGCAAAGAAAGTTCGTGGTTCTACATCGCACAAGTAGAGCTTTCGGTGCCATCACTTCAGCTTGACACCGAAATTTGATGCTTTCATCGTCACGTCTGATGCAGCGCATCGGCATCACCCCAGAATCTGTTAGAACAAGTTTCCGTTTGCGTCGGTCGCGTCGATTGTGTAGCTCCGTGAATGAAGCGTTTCGTCTGGTTTTTCAAACCGTATAAGAACGCGAACATAACTGCATCTGTGTCGTGAGCTGCTGTGTTATGCGTAGAATTTTCTCTTCGCACCCGTGCACCAGCTGAGTTACGAGAAAGGACGAGCAGCCCGTGCATGACAGTTGTGAATTTCCTGAACTCTCAAATCCGAACTATGGTGGGTGATAGTAACTCCATAGATATGTATATTTATCTGAACCTCCCTCATGACGTGTCATCGACTTGCGCCAGATAGCTAATAGCTTTTTAATAAAGGTCTCTTGCATTGTTTTCGTTTGGAAATGACCATTGCAAAGTACTTTGTTCTGAGCAGTTCTAGTCAACAAGACTAGTCCGAAACGTACAATAAACAACCAGTCGTTACCTCCTGCATATGTTCGCATGTGATATTCTCTGATGAAACCGTAGCTGTAACCCTGTGTGGCAGACCCGGCAGGGCTACCTGCTTCCAATTGAAGACCCTATTGAGTCCACCTGGACCATTTGATGTAACCATTTGGATTCAGTTGGTTGGCTAGTTGGTTGGAGTTTGCCAGTTCTTTGTGATGGGGGGACCAATTGATTTCAAATGGTTTCAGTCCAATGGCTGACAAAAACACAACTGGAATTCCAATTGATTTGAATGGGAAAATGTCCAATTGGACCAATTCCTTTTTTTCGACTGGGATACGCTCAGCACTTATTCTCTAGATAATATCATACTTGACTCTGTTGGTTCAAAAAAATGTTTGAGTGTTCATATCACTAACAACGTCAAATGAGATCTTCACATTATCATGTATATTCGAAATCTAAACAGATGCTAGGCTTCATCACACGTAACTACTCCGAAGCACCTATCGAACTAAAGATTCAACTGTACACCACACTAGTTCGCTCCAAAATTGAATACGCGGTGTCTATTTGCGATCCTTACCAGAATCACCTCATTCGGAAATTCGAATTGGTACTGAACAGGGCTGCTCGCTTCATTTTTTCAGGTTACTCACGTCATTCTAGCGTCACGCCCCTCTACGACATTTTTCTCTACGCCCTAAAATATATAGTCTGTTGCTATTTCATAAAATCTGCTATAATGACATTCTTCCCAGGTATTCCCTTTTTTCTCCTCCTCACCGTATATCTAGGAACTTGTATCATCCTGGAAAAGTCCCCATTCCGTTTGGCTAATCATTTCCAGAACCCATTCGTTCCCAAGACAGCTAATGACTGGAATGCCTTACCTGCGACCATCGCAGTGGTCCAGGACACACGTGGCCCCGCCAGTGATGACATGTCATAAGTACCGCAAACAAAGACCTTGTTCAACGTCAAAAAGTGGGATGTGCTTTTCCGGCACACCTACATCAGGATTTATCAAACCAGGCAAACACTGGAGAATTCAGGAGGAAGTAGCAATAGTAGTAGTAGCACTGTAACCGTTCAACGGACAGTAATGATCCAGGAGAAACGCATCCCGAGTGACCACATGAACTTAAGTCACAAAATGTCTGTTAGCCGCGTTTACCAAAAACTGCTGCAGTGCTTGCTGATGCTGCGTTAGCCAAAGATCCAGAATTTCCCGACACAACATAGTGATGCGTTGAATACAGCATCAAGTAAAGGTCCCGACTTGCCTGGATATATGTAATTTCCATCGCTGTTCCATTTCGTAAGAAGAATGTGTTTCGGAACAGGGCCAACAACTGGAGAAGTACAATTGCCTATGTAATCCAGCGCTGCTTGCTTCTCCGACTCGGAGACGAGGAAGGACGCTCCTCCGAGTACCCATTCACCACCCAACCAGCCTAACCTAGAAGTGCAGCCATAAAGAGTTCCAATGAGTACATTCGGGTGCCGGACAAATAATTAGACAGTATTGAAAGCGCGTGTATTTCAATGCAATTTCAATGCAAGCATGAAAGTTATTATCATTCGTATCAATGTCTTTTAGGCGGATAGTTCCTTAGCGTTTGTCGTTTGCTCGAAGGGTGTTATCCAACAGTAACTTACACAGAACTCGCGCCGGTCGTGGCTTCTTTCAGTTTCTCGCATTTCTGTACCAAGTCGTCACCTGTCGTCAAATCGCACCCGTCAGGCGCAACCCTGAAGGATGAAGAGACATAGTTGGTATAGGAATGAAGAACCATATTCATATCGATGTGACAAGACAAGGAAGCCAAGGCAGCGGCAAAAAATTATACCTCCAGGTGGGGTACAATAATTGATCCGTCCTGCAAGTCATACCTCATGATATGCATTTAATTCCAGGAACACGGTATAGCAACGGTATAAAAATAAGGCGTAAAAGATATGCCATTTACCAGGTGTAGTCTAAACACCTTATGAACTTAATATACCTTAATAAACTTATATCTTAAGTTTATTACCAGGAACAATGTATTGCAAAGGTATAGCAAAGTACCATGTAAAATATACAAAAATAAAAATATATACCATGCCAAAGGTTCAGATTATATACCCCGAGGGCATAACAAAAAATGATCTCTGTACATCTCTGTTTTCTCCCTCTTATCCCGTGATGCGGCCCTATTCGAATAGAGGAATATGAAACCGTGCATCCTGGATATAAAACTGAAAATGGGGCTAGTCCACAGCATTGTGTATGCTCAAATTTGCGACACAAGGTGCGAAGCTTCGCGTCCATAGCAAAATCACAGGAGGATGTGTAGCTGTCAACGGGTGGGTGCTCATCATATACTTTAATTTATTTACTCATTTATTTATCTATTTTGTTATTTGCGTAGGGCACACGATTCTCCGAATCTTTGCGCTGTTTTTTAAACTCTTTTGCGACTACAAGGTCCCGAGGGTGGGCTTGGAGTACCTCTTGGAGTTGTTGGGGTACCCCAACGACGTCGCCATAGAAGAGTAAATTGTATTCGCCTCGCGTATTACATCGTCATCGCCCTGATCAGATTTTCTCTGTTGTACCCCGGAACTTGGAGGATGCTCACACCGACATCCAATTGGATGTCGATGAGGGCATTCTCCTGACCCCTGGAGAGATCCACCGACTCATGTGGACACCGATCTCCATGTGTGATATGTAACGCAAGATGTAAGGGAGTTCCACATCAAGATCGCGTAAGATTCCCCCCCTCCATTTGTTCAAAAGAAGTGTGAATTACTCTCGTGATTCTATTTTAGGCTGTCCAGGTTAGTCACCCTCGACGTGTATGACGAGGACACTAGGTTCAAATATTTTTAAAAAGGTGTCTTCCTAACGTTCCTTATGATATCATTTTGCAGCCTCTTTGTTGAGCACGCCGATTAAACCGAAACAACGTGCCTCGAAAAAAAAAAGACAGCAGAAAGATTACCACAAAAAGAAAATAGGAGGAGATTGGAAAGATGTCGCAAATCGACGTCGTACATCGACGTACACGACACCGTAGAGTACATCGCCACTCCAGCAACACAAAAAAATTAGGGCAGAAATCGCTGTGCAGATTGGCATTGAGATGCGATAGCATTTAAGAGTCCATCGCGGGCATTCTGCGACAATGGCCAGTGAAGACTGAAGTAGCTGACATACGTGGCCACCACTAGCTTGGCTATGCTCCCTGACGAAGACACAGTCCATAGAACTTTCCGTACGGGTCGTGATAAAGTCCGCGAACCAGTTGCCCGGAGCTTCTTAGTGGGCGTATTGAAGTACACATGACAGTCATGGGCGTGTTGTGTTCCTTCACGTTTTATACGAAGGTGTTGCTCCAAGAGCAACTGAAGTGTTTTACTAGAAGTAACTTCTTGACCTTGCCTTTAGTTAGGGGATCCCGGCGTAGCGTATACCATCACGATGAGGGAGGGGGCATCCATGTATAACACTACTTACTAATAATAATATTTAATGTTAATAATAATACTTCTAGACGCGTAGGACTGGGGGTAACTTCGCGAATCATGCTGGTAGTTACCGCGGTACAGAGAGCATCCCAATGAAAGCTACTGAGAAATACTCGTGTGTTTTCAGCGATGGGTAGTTCGCTACTATCCTAATATCAGATCAGAATGTACTTCACACTCTCCCTCTACTGCACCACCACCACATTCTCCTTTTTTTCACCCTTTCCTCTACTACCCTCGAGCGGGATGACCGCACCTCCCTGAAACATCATTCCCCCGCCTGTACGGCGCATACGAGGGTGGTTCCATAAGTTTACGGCCCGAGGTAGAAAATGCGAGCGAATTTGAAAATACGATTAAGGACGCATGGCGCCATCTGTTGGAGGGCTGGAGCACCACCCTCAACCCTCTCCATGCTTTTGTCGGTTGGAGAGCGGCATTTCAAACAGCCAGGGTGCACTCTTCAGTTAAAATGGAAAAAATCGAGTACCGTGCTGTGATAAAATTCTTGATAAAAGAGGGACTTTCGCCTAGAGAAATTAAAGCGCGACTGGACAACGTATACAGAGAAGCCTCTCCGTCGTACACAACGGTAGAAGACTCGGCTAAGCAGTTTCGATTTGGGGCGAGGGTCCACTGAAGATGATCCACGCGATGGTCGTCCAGTGGAAGTGGTGACACAAGGAAATTTGTCTCTTGTCGAGGAGGAAGTGCTGAGCGACAGGCGTCTGGAGGTGAAGGAAATCTCAGAAAGGCTGGGGCTTTCCAAAACAACTGTTTTTCGCATCATCGGCGAGGGCCTTCACATGAAAAAGGTCAGTGCGAGATGGGTGCCATGACTTCTCTCGTCAGTTCAAAAGCAACCGCACGTCGTCTGTGCCAAAGAGTTTCTGGAGCTCTGTCAAGAGAACGAAGAAGAAATATTGAAGTCAATTGTCACAAGGGATGAGACTATGGTGCTCTACTATGATCCTCTTTCGAAAACAGAGTCGATGGAATGGCGCAAACCAGGAGAAGCACCCCCATGAAGAGCAAAGGTCACACAATCCACAAAGAAGATCATGGCAACAATATTTTGAGATTGTCACGGGATCCTCCTCATCGACTTCAAAGAGAGGAACACCACAGTGAATGCGACTTATTATGCTTCACTCCTGCACCGACTGCGAGACGCCATCAAAGAAGAGAGGCGCAGCAGGTTGAGTCGACGTGTCCGGCTCCTCCAGGACAATGCCCCTGTCCACACGGCTTCTGTTGCCAAGGCTGCACTGAAGGAGTGCGGCTTCGAAGAAATCCACCACCCGCCCTACAGTCCAGACTTGGCACCGAGTAACTACTTCCTATTCTTTTGAAGAGGGATCTCAGAGGACGGAGATTTCAAAACGATAGTGAGGTGCAAGAGGCAGTTTTCTAGCATTTTGCGGACAAAACTTCGGACTATTTTTTCAACGGTATAAGAATGCTGGTTGAAAGGTGTCAAAAGTGCATCGAAGTTAAGGGTGACTATGTCGAAAAGTGATACACATGTTTCGCCTCTATGACTATTAAAAGTTGGTCGGGCCGGAAACTTATGGAACCAACTTCGTTTCCAGCGGCTAGGTAGTGTTCTACCTTGTCTATAATTTGACCGTGAGTATCTTGGTAGCTAAGATAGTTTCGTTATTTCTCGAGTGGATGGCGGCACCGGCACTTCGGTTGTCTTCTTTCTTGGTAACGGAAACGCATCACATGACGTCAATGTCGCGGTGTTGGACAATGTCTCCGATAGGGCCTGGACCTTGCACTTGGTCAGTACTAGACCAGTCAATATGTCGGTAACATGTGCATTGGGGTTGTACACATTAAGGACCTCTATGTTTGTCGTTCTCCTTGCCCGCTGCACCATCCTTTTCTCGAAAGGAAATCCTGAGACTAGTAGTTACTTGACTTTTCTTTTTTTCTGTTTTTTTGTTGTTGTTGATGTTGTTCTCGTTGTCTAACGCGCGGCCTCCTTGCATTGTACGCGTAGATAAAGTTAGTGGTAACTTGTCCGTTTCGTGAGTCACTCTCTCGCGCTAGAAGAAGGAGGGGGGGGGGCAGGGGGGGGCACAGAGCGGCCTGTCAGCCTAGGCTAGCGGCACGTTGCTTGGGGGAGAGGTCTGTACGAGGGAAGGGCAAGCGAGGACGGTTATACGTTATTTGCTGGAAAGCGCATTATCCTTAAGTTAGGGTTCAGGGGTGCTGGTGGGCTGCTTAGCTCGCTGCAGCCTGCATCTTGCATCCGTCTTGTATCGCATGCTTAGCTTGTCGCATTTTGTCGCCCACACACAGTTGTCGCTGCATTTAGACACACTTACGCTTCAAATGGACAAGCGGCGCCGCTGACAACGCTGCTTGCGCCTGCGTTCGTGCGTGGATGTCCAGGTTGTGGCATCTGAAAACTCGCCACCCTCTCTCGTGGTGGTTTTGTGCGCGCGCTCGAGCACGTATATTAATTTCCACACCCCAGAATCACGAGGACCTCTCTGACTATAACCGCTTCCAAAGAGATCACAGCAGCGCTTAAATTAACGAACAGCAAAGTTTTTTTATGCAGTTCTGCCATGCTTGAGCAGTGCACTGTCCTCTCGCCGCACTGTGCAATGCTGCTGTTGTGAATGAGCCACTCCTTCAGTTTCGTCTTGTCTCTTCTTTTTCTCTGTGCTTCGTGCTGTTGGCACAACCCACTGCCAAATTCGACGGCATCGCTGCATCGTCCCTGCGACGGAGTTTTTCCACGTTTCGTGGCCATGTTTGTTATCGCCGAGGAAAATTTCTGCGTTATCGCCACACACGTGTTCTCCAAGTAGCAGCTAATGAGTGCAGGTATTACACGGCGACATACCTGCCGCAAGAAAAGGCAGTGGGTTCGCTCACCAACGCTATCTGATGTAATGATGGACGCAAATCTGTATTTGGAACTAAATACTGAAGAAAAAATGCTTGCATGTGCTCAAATCTTTTAGTGATGAAATCGGTGCCTTAAACCGCTGCACAGTTGGCAATGACCCTAGCGGACTGCCTTCATCACCAAACCTCAACACACCGCGAATATTATAGCACAGAGCTGAACGAGAGTTTAAGGAAGGTGTCGCATCACGATCGCACCTGCTTGGTAGAACCCGATTCCTGAACTTTTGTCGCGATGCCGCGTAAGGCTTGTAGCCTTGCATGTCACAACACCTACCAACTCGTCATATCCGCATACACCTTGCAATACCATTTGAGTACGTTTCTCCGTCACATGCACATTCTAAAGCTGGGAGAACACTAGAGTGTACAAACTGTCAATATAAGGGGTTTTTATATTTTCGACCTGCATTTCCGCGATACCTCACAGTTCTTCAACCTCTCTTTGTTTCGTCTAGACGGAACATTGCTCGCTAACGGTGGAGAAGACACTTTTCTTTGTTCCCGTCAAATGCTTGGTGGCCCTTTCCCCTCTCTCCTGAGGAAAGGCATTTATTCATACACCTCCGTCGACACTCTATAGAAGCAAACGAGTTTCCCACAATACTGCCAAAGGAAGCCTTCAAAAGCGACCTGAATGACGGAGAGAACTCGTACGAGGAAGGGGCTCAAGTAGACCTTCGCTTTGAGGGCAGACGGTTTGCTTGCCGAAGTCCGTAACTGGGGAGAGAAGGAAAATGATAAGCGATACTTTTCAACTACCGTGCCTTTCCCTAGGGAGTAGCTTATAGGTGTCGCGTAGTCCAATGTGTCTAAAGGCTGCGCAATATTCATGTTCTCTCACATATCCAGCATGCACCAAAAGGTATACCATTAATTACAGCCAGGATATACTGCCACATATGGAGCATGTCAGCAATGGGGTAGAGTATCGCCCCTGCCAATGAGACTTCCCATTCTTCATCTCGCAATAAAGCTGTTGTTGACCTTGAGATGTAGCATTTAAGGCAATTTAATGCACAAAGCCCATTAGCACATTTAAAAATTTGTTTCGCGGCGGATTGTTTCGAACACAGTCCTGTGTTTCTGTAATAACAATTATTTTCTTCGAGATGGTTGCGAATGCCGACCTTAAAGTTTTTCGTCCTTTGCTTAATGTGAATGGATTGATCAGTTTTTCCTATGGTCGACCGCAACTGCCATCATAGGCGGCCATTCATCGAGTCATCAATAACTAGTTCTATGGTCGTAAAAGAATGGAATTGAATTTTGTTTGTTGAATTAAATTAAATTAAAAGAAGAGCATGCACAAAAGAAAAGCATGCAATAATGTTTGGTCATATGCTTTCGTCAGTGCCAACGCCTACAAGAAGAATAGACAACTTTTTGAGTGCTCTTGGCATTCTTCTCCAAAGCTTAAGATCTCACAGGAGTTACTGTTGTTACGTACACACCTGCTTCCATACTTCCATGCACACAGCGACTTCTCTTGCAAATGGTTTGATTGCATGAAACACTATGTTTAATACGCTTCTCTCGAATGTATGAGTTCCTCGTGATGTGTCTACCGGTGGGAGATTGCGGGAAAAAAAAATATTACCTAACTTTACCTAAAGATGTCAAATGATGTAAACTATTTATTGCTTTATATTAATCGCCTCTGTACCACCACAAAGCGAGTGTGTAAGGAACATTATTAAGAATGTTGGCATAATCTGGTTCCCGAATAATATTATTCTTTCTGCATTTTGTGTGACTTAAATACCTACACAGTGTAACGTATTCAATATGAGAAAATAACTAGATCACGTCAGTCATCCTGTGTAAGCTTCGGTAATTCTATCTTACCGAAATGTTTCACTTGCAGCAAAAACACCTCAAAGAAAAGTTGGCTGTATGCTTGCAGTGCACTGACTACGGTGCTATATCATCGTTTCGGCTACATTTTCGTATTCCTGTTTCAAAAGACAGGACGCTTTGTTTCTCTGCTGCGACAACAACAACAATAAATGAAGAAGTAACGATCACACGGGATGTTTCCCTGTGGTAGCCACGGGACCCTACCCCATTTCACAGTGGTTAATATGAGCGGATGAATTATGGTGAGATTGAAGCGACGACAGGTCGGAGTTCTGTTTAGAGCTCTTCGAGAAGTCCAGTGGCTTGCATGAAAGCAAAAAGGGAGCGAAGAGCCCGGCACTGATGGGCAGGGGAGCTCCATGGGCCAAGTACTTTGGACAGGCTGAATGGTCTATGGTCGAGGAGTTCAAGTTGGCGTCGATGTACCCGGCATTCACACGTGTACCGCTCACAGTCCTCGATGATATGGGGTATCGTACCTGGGGTGCGGCAAGCTAGGCACAGCGCCGTGTTACTGTAACCCAGCTTAACACGGAACACAGGGGTGAAGGCGACGTTAAGTCGTAGACGCCGCAGGAGTGTCGTAAAGCTGCGAGGGAAGCCCCCTGGCATCCTAAATGATAATGATGGGTCCACTGCATGGACGAGCGACCATTGAGTGATGTCATGCTGCCATTGCTGGCGGGCCAAGGGTGACACCAACGCAGACAAGTAGGAGCGCCTATCTCTGTTGGAGAGGATAATGGGCACGGCTCTGGAGATACGGCGGGCCGCAGCAGCCGCCAAATCTGCCCCTTCGTTGCCCTGAATTCCGGTGTGGCCGGGGACCCACTGTAGGGTCACCCGGTGTCCCTGTTCGCCGAGAACCTTGAGCGCCGTCAGGATACTAACAACCACCGGGGCCAACGAGCCGCGGATGTCCATGGTTCCTACACATTGCAGGGCTGATTTTGAGTCAGATTATATCATCCAGGAGCGGGGAGGGTATTTGGAGACAGACTTTAGAGATAACAAGATGGCATACAGCTCCGCAGAGGTCGACGAAGTGCGATGTGACAGGCGGAACCCACATGATAATGACTCCTCCGGTATGACAAAGGCAGCGGAGGAGCGATCCGACGTAGACAAACCATATGTGAACACAGCCGTGCGACCTCTGTACTTGGTATCCAACATTTCCAAAGTAGACTGCTTGAGAACCGAAACGGGGATCTGGCTCTTCGGCCCCAGGAGGCCAGGGATGTGGGTCGAGAGAGATGGGCTCGGCAGTGTCCATGGTGCCACTGAAGGGGCGGTCGGGGCAACAGTGAAGCCAGGGATGTTTCCAGATGTTGCTGTAACACATAGCGAGAGTTTACTGTTCTTCCGCCTACGTAGCTTTTGAACAAGAGGATGACGCCGGTGGTGAGCGAGCAACCGTAGGTAGTGTCGGATGGTTTCTCTTCGGAGGAGGACATCGATGGGTATTTCCCCGGTGTCAGCGATCACCATCCGTGTCTCAGCGCTGCGCGAGACACCAAGGCACGTCCGCAGGCTGCGTGCCAGTGTACACCGAAGCTTGTGTTGAGACGTGGCTGATATACCGTGCAATACGGGCAAGCTGTATAGCAGGGAGCCGCGAACTAGAGTTTTGTGGAGGACAAGAAGATCCCGCTCAGTGCAGCCCCAGCGCACGCCGGCAAAGTGGCGAATCACATTCCCCCAGCGCTGAGCCTTTGAGATGATGAAGTCAATGTGCCTTCGCCACGACAGGTTGCGGTCCAGGATAACACACAGGAACCTGTGAAACGTGACTTGTATGAGGGGGCAATCACCAATCCGCAGTTGGAACCTCCGCATATCTCTTCGAGTAAAAGGAAGGACAGCGCTTTTTTCCGTGGAGATATCCATCCCCGCGTTCAACAAGAAGTTGTTGATGGCATCCAGTGCTCTTTGCAACCGATGTTGAATTGCAGGCCGGGACTTTCCGACAGTCCAGATACACACATCGTCCGCATATATGGAGAGATTTACTCTCCTCGGTAGACATTCCTTGAGGTCAACCATGACAATATTAAATAGTAACGGGCTTAGGACACTTCCTTGCGGGACACCCTGGGGAACAGCAGTCTTTTCTGTGTCACCCTCGCCTGTTCTGACAAAAATTTTCCTTTGGCTCAGGAAGTCGGAAAGCCATGTAAGCGCTTTCCCAGGCACTTGCGACCGGAGTAACGCATGAAGAACACCGGGCTGACTTACGGTGTCATACGCCCGCTTGACGTTCAGGAAGACAGCCATCAATAAACAGCAATGAAGTTGCAAAACACAGTCCGAAATGTGGTATCAGCACACTCGCGCTAGTTTTGCAAGTGGCCGTATGACGGGAACTTGCAACGGAACTTGTAGCTTGTACACTTGTAACGGGTTGTATGACGTTGCCCATATCATTCAGTATGTTACAGATACCTGCTTGTGTTTCGCAAATGCAAACCTCCGTAACTTTAGTGCTGCTGCTATGTCCTGCCTTCTTTATGTGTACAATGCGTCGTGGAACAACAGCGTGGTGTCCAGGGGCTGGAAAGAAGCCCTGGTTGTTCCTTTTGTAAAGCCTCGGAAGGATCCCTCACACCTTGCATCGTTTCGCCCTGTCAGCTTGACAACTTGCCTCGGTAATGCACTGGAGAGCATGGCACTTCATCGACAAAAATTTGGCTAGAACGGCATAGTGTATTCCCGAAGACGTCTGACTTTCGTCGGCACCGGAGTTCAATGGAGTCTGCCCCTTACCTTGTCACCACTGTCGAACAAGCAAAGTTCTATAAGAAAATCGTAATGGCGTTGCTTTTTTTTTTACGTGAAGAGAGTGTAGACGCCGTCAGCCATGCTGTGGTGTCGCATGAGCCTATTACAACCTAGTGTTCCCGCTAAACTTTTCCGGTGGCTTGCTGACTCTCTATATAGATGAGATCTTTATCGGTGCGCACACGTGATGGAGCCACACCGGAAATCGTGGTAACGCACGGGTTACCACAAGGTGGTGTGTTAAGCCCTACAGTACTTAACCTCGTCATGGTGGGTTTGAAGTCCTGCATAACATCCAAGGTCAATATCTCGATGTATGCTAATGATGTTTGTATCTGCACGCTTGGAAAATCAAGACCTGCAATTCGGCGTCGTCTGTAGATTTCACTGAACAGAATTACGCAGTTTGCCACAAAAGTTGGCTTGGATATATCGGGGGACAAATCTGCAGCTGTCGACTTCACAAGGAAGCATATGCACCGATATCAGCTGTTTCTTGCTGGCTCGCCGATCAAGCAGGTGAAACATCCCAGGCTTCTGGGTGTCGTCTTCGACAGCAACTTGTCCTGTAAAAAACACATCGATCACCTTGACAAGAAGGCTCAGCGGTAGACCTCCGTCCTTCGTCATTTCGGTGGCGCCAAGTTGGGTGTGGGTGACCAATCACTCCTTGCTGTTTGTAAGGTACTTGTTCGTGGTTCACTTGTGTATAACCTTCCTGTCCTTCACTGCATTTCTGAGACGCAAGTTCAGCGGCTTCGGTGCTTTCTTGCACGCAGCCCGAGGTTTCAGTCTTGACGTCCCCAGAGCTGCAGAAACGCGGATGGTCATAGCAGAAGCTCATGACATACCAGTTGAAGTCCTCAGGACGAGGGAGACTGTACGTGACTATTTACGCCTTATAGCTCATCACCACCGTCACCCATTAGAAGCAAAACTTTATTAGCGCAAGCAGAGCAACATGTACAAAATCATCGCTAAAGTAAAGCTTAAATTTCTCTCGTTTGTAGTAAAGCCAACAGTGTCTTCGTCTCCCCCGTGGGCTCTGTCACTGCCCTTGATCTCCGCAGGCATTCCGGGACTCAACGTTGAAAAAATCTGCCACCGTCAATCCTACGCCAGCTGTCATTGGGCATGATGTTAAGCGTCTACGCTGAGCACACTGCCGTCTACACTGACGGGTCCTCTACAGCTGTAAGTCAATCAGTCACCTTCGTTACTCCATCGATCCAGGTGTCTCACGGGTATAGCCGGGCACATTGGTATCGCCTGGCACACTCTCACGGGTATCGACACACTTCCGGAGAGGTTTACGATATCTTGTCGTTCCTGCGGTATGCTCTACACGAAACTCCGCGAATGTGGGTTGTATGCACGGACTCCAGGGCGGCCCTGCAGTGCACAGAGAACGTGGGTGCACGTGGTACGTTAGCTCCAATTGTCACGGACATACTCAGCGACGCTCAGCGTCTCTGGGACCCAGGTCCCTCCATCGCTTTTGAGTGGACCCCAGGTGACTGTGGACTAAGCGGAAATGAGGAGTCTGACAGAGTGGCTCCTGTTGCCAGAAAATGCCAAGCGGTGATACCGAATATGTTGACCCGTGGTGACACGAAGGCATTCTTGTCGGCGATGGTCCAACCAATGGCGTCCCATTAATATCACCGGGACATTACAGACAGGTCCTTGTTGCACGCCGGCGATCGAACTTTGTCGTTTTCCCTCCCAGGCTGTTTGCCCCGCTGTCTCACCTCCCTTCTGCATCGACTTCGCCTCAATGTGGCCTTCACTCCGCAGTTCAGACACAGAATACGGTATGCTTCAACCAGGTCATGTTTTAACCGATACACACTCATATACGCGATAGAAGATAGACCCATTGAGAACATCGGATCCCGCCATTGGTTAAAACTGGGAAAAAGTGATTTTTCTATTTTTAAATATTATTGTTAAGGTGGACACCCTGCATATACAACACTGGACTGTGGAGTGTCTCGAGGTACGATTCTCTGCCTGCTTCTTTGCTTTCCAATTAAGAATTCTAGAGTCTTGCTGTTAGGTAGGCAACATCAAGATATTCCGTTGGCTTGAGAATATTTATGATTGTGACTTGCTCAAAGACGATACAAATTCTGTGCATCATTGCTTTTTTTATTCCGACTTAGCGCCGCAAAGCAACTGTGGCTATGAGCGGCGTACAGATGTGCACAGATGGAGAGAGTACAGCAGGAAGGAGTGGGGGACATGAGTTACTGTGCGTCCTGTGCCGACTTTAGGGCGAACTGTGCCAACATTCGTCTGAACAGTATTCGGAAAACCCATGGAAAAAGTCAGACAGCACGGCCGCTAGTAGGATTCGAACTCCCCAGCTCCCAGTCTTCAGCATATGATTTGTGTAATGCTAATATGGTACGTATCAACCTTGGGAGGATTGTACACATGACATTAAGTCAGAAACTGTTGCGTTTCATACAAAGTAATTACACTTTGTACAATCAAGTTCTTAAGGAAGTCGATTGTACAAGGGTCTTTGGTGTACACATGGATTCCTCACTGAAATTCGATCGACACATCAGCTTCATTGTCAGTGCAAGTTACCATACGTGCTTAGTATTAGAGAGTTCTAGTACATCGTACGGTATCGCCTTTGCGTACGTACGGAATAATAAAAACTTTTAGTGCATCGCACGGCAAGGCGATAGCGCACGTAACAGGTAGCGTTGATGGCTCTGCGCACTGCGCGAAGCTCTTTTTCTGTTGTGCGCGTGCGCAGAGCCATCAACGCTATCTCTTACGTACGCAAAGGCGATAGCGTACGATGTACTAAAACTCTCTAGTGTTGATGGTCCTGCGCATAGTCATAAGCCTAAAGAGAACTTCGCGCAGTGGCCAGTGGGCAGAGCCACCAACGCTATCGCTTAGATGCCAAAAAAGCTGGGAAGCTCAAAACGAAACCGAAACTTCTGAAGCTTCCCTTTCCTACCTCCTATACAATGCGTGACGTTTCCGGTAGCCTCGTGTGGGCCACCGGACGTTTTTCGTGCACATGCATTGTAAATTCTTCATGCCACATCCATGACCAGTCATCTGCTTCCTCGATTTAATTCTAAAACATTCGCCAGCAGTAAAAGCAAAGCCTACAGAAAGCCGTACACGTGGAATACCGGTGAAGTAAAGCCAAGGGTTGATGGACTGCTTTTCCTTTGAGGAGCGCCTAATCATTCAAAGGAAAATATTCATCTTCTAATTATCTATGCCGCTTGGGGATGAGAAATTGTATTCACTGTAATATAATACAGTACTGATTGACGTCGCACTGTTACCTGAACACGTTTTTAGTGCCGAGTCTCCCTGTAATGACGGAAATGTATCGTGTAGACACCAGAAACCCTGTCCCCCCAAGAACTCTCTGCTGTGTCTTCCAATGCACGATGAGTTGCTTACGCGGCGATATGTGGAGCGGGTAGCAAATTCACAGGCGAGTACTTTACGCTACAATTCTACGTCTATTACGCCACAGGACGTACCCTGCGACGGCAACAACGAGCATCAGAAAGTTATCTCTAAGTCGCCCACCCGCACGATAACGAATGAGAAAAACTGGATAGACAAGATACCAGAACGTTTCTGACACATCATCTAAGAATAATATAGAGCATGGTTTCAAAGGTCGGAGAGTTAGGAAAAGCGAGGTTCTCTTAACACCCCAGCGAGTTAGGCGAAAAGAAAAAAAAAAACAATCAGCTTTTCGTAAGACATGGCAAACATCATGGGGCAAGCCATCGGACCAGGTATCTACGCATTGCAAACCTAGGCAGTCTAATCCCACACATCCAAGAAGGAACCACGAACGTCCATACTTGAGCCGAACGTCTTTGCCGATCGGGGACCAGCTGTGAACAACCCTGTTGAATCCCGTTTCGCGCTACCTCAATAGTACGGAAGAGGTGAGTGTGAGCGTTCGGATGATAGTATCGTGAACGTACAGCGGATTGACGGCGCCCGGCATCCCGCTCCTCAGTAGATCATCAGTGGTGCTCCTGCTCCTGAGTGGTGCTCGCACTGAGGAGCACTGCTCTGACTACTCGATTCCATCGAGTGTTTCCCTGAAGAAATATGATCTGGGCCTTCCAAAGTTGTGTAAAAAAAGAAAGTTCTTTTCTATTTTGCCTCTACCACAAGTTCTTCCACACAACTTGATTACAGCGATTGTACACCACATGGGCATACATCAACCCGTCGACTACACCTTCGAAGTATCACCTTGCGTTTATCACTCAGAGTTCTTCAGAAAGTCATTTTTCCCATGAGCCGAAGTCGAGAGGAACGCCCTCTCAGTCCATAGTGGATAGTGTTGCTCGCATTGTCTTTCGGAAACATCTCCATAATCATTTATATTGCTAGTAACCAACTTCCATTTCTGTTCGTCATGTTTTCTTAATAAATAATAATAATAACAATAATAATAATTAATAACTCTTACTTGTATGAAGCGACTATTAGTAATATCTATTCACTGTTCTTAATAATGTATTACCACGTACTGTGGTCAGCCTCAGCGATCTTCGTAATAATGTCCAGAATTTCTGACAAAGTAACTTGGGAACGCAGCGGTTCACTAAAATAGTAAAATGTCATTAGGTAAGCCGCCAAGCGCTTGAAGCGCGCTCTGGACACACGTGTACGGAATGTACGTCGGAAGAAAACTACCAAGAACATTGACCACCCTGTGATCCACTGGTACGATCTCTACCTTTGATTACCAGCAATGCAACCAGATCTTCTTCACGGTATTCGCTGAACACATCCTTTGGTATGAACCGACGAAATGAACCGCAATTGCCTCGTTGAAATGACCTCAAAAACGGGTTACGGTCCATCAGAAAATGCGGCGCACTGATCACGCGATATTTTCACCAAAGGGGAATAAAGTGGTATGATAAGATTCTTACGTGCTAGATAATGCGTCAACGTAGGCACTTCCGCCAAGCAACACGGCTAGAAGAACGAACCTCGTACTCGTAAGTGACATCTGGAGAGGAGAAACGCTTTAGCAATAAGACAGTAACTCTACTGAACACATATTCAATTCAAATCGTTCAAAGTGTGAGTGGTGTTGTCTTTAATATTGAGTTGCTTTCTTGTCCGATAATGAGTCACTCAAGACTTTCGTCTCATGACCTCACCCGCTGACAGCACTATGCACCATTTCTTCTCACTTTAGTCTTACTTGCAGCAAACTGTGCAACACGTATGCTAGAAGTTACAACGCGATGAAGCCGCTTTGACTGCCTCCGAAAGTTCGCATAGCTGCGCCAGGCCTGCCACACACGGAAAACGCAGGCAATTGAGTGATTCCAGCACTTCTTCTAAATACATGTCTGGGAAACCGAAAGGTATTTCGTGTATAATGATAATTTTTGTTTGTATAATCTCAGAATAGATGTCAGAACATATATCCTCGGGAATATTACGATACCTTAAATAAAACAGCCCCCGCTAGAGCACTTTTCTATAGTATTGACCGCAAATTTCACTAAACGGCCGCGAGAGGGCGCGAAGCGTCGCTTTCCACGAAAGCTAGGAATTAGCGGAAAAGTTCTGGCGGTATTGCCTTTCAACCAGGAGCCAGCACAAGCAACAAAAAACCACCCATCGCCATTGCTACACTGACTGACATACTGTATTGTCCGGAGAAGGAACGTGCTCTCAATGATTCGAACAGTTCCATAGAGTAAGGCAAAAGATCATACACAAAATGATATCTCCGGTTCCTCTACTTGCCTGGAGAGGACAAAATATACCCACCCAAGCAGCTCTTCCGACGAAATCAAACGCAAACATGAGCACTGAAGGCAGCAACTGTCCAGTGAAGTCATGGGATACATCGCGCCACGTCATGCCATTAACGCTACGCCTGCGCTGTGAGGGAAGGACGCACGGAGGTCTTGCATTTCCGCCACATCAGCGGTTTCCATCTTTTCGGATCCCAGGGCTCTGTTACTGCACATCATTATAATTTAAGTCGCCCACACAACTTTTTTAACCCTTCCAGCTCTGACTTTCCCTCTTGAAGCCAATTATTTATACATTTTTTATATGTTTTATTATTTTTAAGATGATTCATTAAACGTCGTTAAGGTTGGTGCTGTCTGCTAAAACAATATAGCATCAAAATTTGCTGTACATAAATGGGAACATGCAGCGCAGTTTGAGAACGAAAAATTAAACGCGAATTTAAGGTAATATTGGCCCGGCCTTCTTGATGCCCGATGTACATATTGTAACACCGCATATTGTAACCCGTAAAATTATATCAACCGCGTCCTCTACTTGCCTCGAGAGGACAAAATATATTCACCCAAGCAGCTCTTCCGACGAAATCAAACGCAAACATGAGCAGTGAAGGCAGCAACTGTCCAGTGAGGTCATGGGATACATCGCGCCACGTCATGCCATTAACGCGACGCCTGCGCTGTGAGGAAAGAGAGTTGCCACGAGGTATAAGAGTCGCCATGTCTGTCCTCACAGCATTCCGTCGTATTTAAAAAGCGTCGTTCAGCGTTTGTCGGTTGAGCTGTGAAGCCAACGGCAAAAGCGTTAACGTGAAAAAGACATGTGAATTGTAAATGAAGAACCGTCAATCGTCTGTTGAGCGTACAGTGTCGATGATGTTCTGCGGAAGCTCCAACGTCACAGGCGCCCCGCGCATGACGGTAAACGGCGGAGAAAGCAAACGTTGCGCATTAGCGAATATGTAAAAATCGCACTGTAATAGCTATGAGCACCTTCAGCATGTCTCTGCTCAGGGAATAAATGGAACGCATCACTCACCTGTTTGTTTCGCTTCCACGTCCACATCGAGCAGTACACACATACACACACCTGGCGCTTTCGTCTAATGATCTGCGCGATCTCTCGCCGCCTGGTACAAGAACCTTGGGGGCGCTGGCGTTATTTCAGCTGAAATGCCTCCCTCCTTCTCTCTATTTCTTTTCCACTTTGCTCCGCCCCAGACCAATTAGAAACAATAATATGAAGTTGCACTGAGATTTACAATGCAGCAACTGTAGGATATTACTGTAAGTGCATGATGTAGATGAGCTTCCAGTTCGATACTGCCATACTGTGGTAATAGAGGGTAGAGGCTGTGAGAGAAATTCGGTGGCGATTTAGCGAGAAATGCGAGAGAAATGCACTAGCATTAAGCGGTCTATACTTGGCCTCCAAGTATCGACTTCCGGTTCAAACCCCACATTCTGTTGTCCACTAGCCTAATCTGACATTCGGTTGTCCTCTCAATATACTCCTATTTTCTGGGAGCAGTTTGAGTAAAATCTCAATGATCAGCAGGAAATGACATGATGTAATGCCGGTGAGGCAAACCGAGTTTTGTTTGCACGCGTGCAAAGAAAACCCGTTTTGCCTCACCGCCATTGCATCGCGTCCTTTTATGCTCATCATCGACATTTCGAGCCATAAAGGAAACCTATTTGTGCAAGAAGCTGTGCAAGATGTTGGCTGGTATACTTTGAAACATGCTGAGGCAACGCTACGCAGAGAGGACGAACATGAACAACGTACTTGTTGTCGATGCATTTGACGTGGTGATAAATTTCAGCGTTCTAAGCACTTAGATTTTACTTCCTAGAAGTAGTATTCGATGACACCTCCGTGACATGCGTGTGAGTCCTCTTTCTGTGTATCCGTCGCATTGCATCATCATGTTCCGACCTACTGTGTGTTACTTATATTTAATTGAATGCTGTTCTCCTATAGCCACAAAGCAAGTGTACTCGTTAGCTCATTTGTTTTCGTTCTAGCTGTTGTAAAGATGAATTTTAGATAAATATGTATTAGTATCATCGGCATACAATACAAAATTTGCCACCTTAAAATACTGACAGCCTCATTAAAACGGCACGAACAAAGTAGGTCCTAAAATGGATGCCCGGGATACACAAGAAACAGCGGCCGTCACATCAGCACATGTGCCATTAACGACCATGTATTCGTGTCGCCCAAAAGAGCCGCCCGTGAAGAGATCGTTGGTTTCAACCCGAATACCACTGATCTAGCCCATCACGTAAGGTAACGTGTTATAAACTATCAGCAGCTTTTCGAACATCAACTACCAATTCGCCAGCGTAGCAGCCGTTTTGAAAAGCATTCAGAATTGTTCTTTAACGTCAAGAACTGTCGACTCAGTTGGCCTCCCTGTTATTTCAAATGTCTGGCGTGAAGGAAAACAGGAAAGTAAGAAGGAGATAGGAGGGATGCATTTCAGGAATTATCACATCAGGGCCTGCAATCCAGACAGTGAGACAGTCGGCCGACACCTGCGCGAAAACGCCAGGTGCATGTCTGCGGTGCATGTCTGCGGTGCATGTCTGCGGTTCAGGGAACTGGCAACGTGGAAGCGAAAGAAAGTTCACGGTGATGAGTTTCATTTAATATTTCAGAGCACAACATATGCTTATATTATTCCTTCATAGTAGTGCGCTTTTAAAGTTCACAAAGGCCGCTGGTCACTATACCGTTGCTTTTGCACAGTTTCTAAGCTGCATTCAGGTGACACCTGGGATGCTGAAGTCATGACTTTCTGGTAATGTTTTGCATTGCTCACTACTAGGACCCTTGAGTTCATGCAAAATGTATATTTTAGAATACATTCTAATGGGTGCCCCTGCGTTTCTCCACACATCACCATTCATGGATCTGTTTTCATGTGTCATATAATTGCAGATTGCGGCACATTTCTTCTGGGCGGGGTGGCCAAGCCGAACCGGGACGGGAGTCGCGATACCATGGTCGGACCGCATGCTTCACCTCGTCATCACAGCTGAAATGCTGGCCAGCGAGCAACTCTATAGTGGACCAAACAGATGGAAATCATTCCGCGCGAGTTCTAGAGAGTAAGGGGGGGGGGAGAGGAAGGGTAGTATCTCCAACCCAGCTCACTTCCTGTGATGCGCCTGTCGTGCGATGCGCACCATGCGGGCGTGCATTGCCCTGTAAGCACATGACTCCCTTGGTGATAATGCCCGGATGATATTTCTTCAGCGCCTTTTGCACACCTCTGAGGACTTCGTAGTGGTAGGCGCTGTTGATCGCCACACCAGTCGGCAGAAAGTCCATATGAACTACCCCAGCGTCATCCCAGACGATCGTGGCCATTATTTTTCCAGTAGAGCGAATGCTTCGGAACTTCTTGGGAGGTGGCGAGTTGACATCCTTCCACTGTTTTGATGCGCGTTTCGACTAAGGGATGAAATGATGACCCCACGTTTCATTGCATGCGATGATCCGGTCAAGCAATGCATGGCCTTCTGTGTTAAAACGATTATTGAACTCGTGGGAGATTTCCGGTCCAGTCTTCTGTGGCGGTCGAACACAGGGCTGTCTCGGCACCAAGCGTGCACTAAATTTCCAGAACTGAAGGTGTGATGATGATGATGATGCTTCAGGTTTTCTTGGCGCATAAGCAACGAAGGCCATAATGCGCCAAGACAATGATAAGGAAAGTACTAGTTAAAAGTTTAGTGATTCAGCTAAGAAAAAACTGTACAGTTAGAGAATAAAAGGACATAAAGCTAAAACTACAGTGCGTTTAAAACACCAACGTCTTCAAAAAAAAAAAAACTAACCACCCGTTCAAATGGTAGAAGAGCCTCATCCCCCAACAAAAGGCATGGATGTAGAGGTGTGTGGTATGTGTAGAGCTCATGGAAATGGTGAAGTCGGTGTGTTTCATGTGATGGACATGTAATAAGCATGTGGAGGACAGACTTCATCTCGTCGCATCGAGTGCAATGTGGAGCCTCTTCATTGCAGAGGAGGTGACTGTGGGTCAAATGAGTGTGCCCAATTCTCAACCTGGCAGAAACAACTTCATGAAGACGACTGTTAAAAATCTGTGTCGGTTTTACAATGGTGGGCTTAACCAGGTGAAGTTTGTTGGTGTATAGTGTATCCCAGTGCTGCTGCCATCTGCTATTGATGGCCCTCATAAGTGTAGGTCGGAGGTCTTGGGACAGTACATCCATGGGAAAGGATTCACCTCAGATGAAAGAGCAGCTGTAGCAGCTGCATCAGCGAGTTCATTACCGGCTATACCCACATAACTGGGTACCCAGCAGAATGTCAAAGATAGGCCGTTTTTTATTCCCTTAGCAGCAAGTCACTGTGCCTTTACAAGAAGGTTTTTTCACATCCCTATGTTGCCTATTGCTTGAAAAGAACTGAGAGAATCTGTGTAAATGACCGATGACTTGGTGTCACTTTCTAAGATGTAGTTCAGTGCCAGGATTATTCCGTATGCTTCGGCATAAAAAACTGAGAGCGTGTGAGGTAGACGATATGACTGTGTGAATCCATCGGTTACCATTGCACGTGGGACTGAGGTGCGTGTTTTGGAACCGTCAGTGTAAAAGGCTCTGTGTTGCCCAAGACTTTCTTTAAGGGGCTCAGACTCCTGCTGGAGCACAACAGGTGGTGGGTTCTGTTTCTTAAACATAGTCAGGGAGCTATTGAAACATGGAGGCGATTGCCACGGCGGGACCCGTG
The DNA here is from genome assembly GCF_037126465.1 of Ornithodoros turicata. Classification (NCBI taxonomy): domain Eukaryota; kingdom Metazoa; phylum Arthropoda; class Arachnida; order Ixodida; family Argasidae; genus Ornithodoros; species Ornithodoros turicata. The sequence goes on from NC_088201.1 coordinate 185,279,993, forward strand.
GGCTAGCCTGTACTGTGGTGAAGTCATCATCATGTGGGAAATTGTAATCTTCACATCCCTGGCGAACGCGCATGCTAAATGGGGGAATAACGCTGGTTTATTAAGAAAGAGCTGCTTGAAGCGTGGCCCTTTCACGCAGGAAATGACTGCGTTATTGAGATAACCTCTTACCCTCAACGAGTACGAAACAGACAAGTAAAATCTCCTCCTTTCCACTGACCATTCGTTACTCTCAACATAGAGGCTTTCCACTGGCGACGTGCGGAAAGCACGAGTTATCAAACGCAGTCCCTGGTGATGTACTGGGTCTAAGATCTTCAGGACAGATTTCCGAGCAGATCCAATGACAACACATCCATAGTCCATTCTAGACAGCACTGTGGACACATAGACCCTGTGCAGAGTGTCACGATCTGCACCCCAAGATTTGTGGGACAGCACTTTCAATAGGTTTAGGGATTTCATGCATTTTGTTTTAAGGCTCTTGATGTGAGGTAAGAAGGTGAGCTTTCTATCAAGGATGACCCCAAGAAATTTGTGTTCACCCTTAATAGCGAGGTCCTGTCCGTTCAGCTTAAGAGTGGGTGGGGGAAACAGTCCTCTCACCCTCGAAAAATGAACACAAACGGTTTTGTCATGTGAGAACCTGAATCCATTCTCATGGGACCATTTGGTAAGCTTATTTAAAGTTAGCTGCAACTGTCGTTCACATGTTGCTAGATTCGTGGAAAAAAAGGAAACCTGAATGTCATCAACGTACAGTGAATAAGACATGGAAGGTGGGATTATACTTGTTACCGAATTTATTTTCACGAGAAATAGAGTGACGCTACGGACGCATCCCTGCGGCACTCCATTCTCTTGGATGAAGGGACGGGATAGCGTTGTTCCGAGCCGCACTCGGAATGTCCTGTCTTCGAGGAAGTTTGTTATACACCTAAGGAGGCGCCCCCTGATCTCAACAACAACAACAACTTTATTTGTGACCTTGGAGAGTGGGGAGTTTCATCGCCACAGGCGATACTCTACCCCATTGCTGGTTGGAATGGGGGGAATAAAATAACGAGGTCCTTCACAATAACGATCGAAGTCCGATGGTGTCCAGAAATGTCAGAAGAGCTTTGAGCGCAGAGCGTTGCTGGGCTGGATTGGACCAGGGACCAAGGAATTTCGATAGGGAGAAAGGGCGAGAGTCCAGCTGACGAAGAGACTCGGAGAGTGTGGTTCGGGAAGGTTGGTAGTGAGGGCAATGAAGAAGAATATGGTCCAGATCCTCAAGAGCACCACAGTGGCAGCAGGTTGGAGAGTCAACTTGTCTCAAGCGGTAACGCCACTGAGCTGTAAAGGCCACATCGAGGCGCATTCGGTGGATTAATGCAGCATCTTGACGAGAGGTGTTTCGTGGCATGCGGAAAGCGAGCGTTGGATCAACTCTGCTCAACACAGAGGGGGGAAGAATGTCCGTTGTCCGTTGGCGGGAAGCCAGGGGTGTCACTAGGCGTCGCAGAATTGAACGGCGGTCTCCTCTCAGCAGAACAATACGGGTCCGTTTCCGATACGAGAGTGCTGCTTCTGCGGCGCTGTCGGCCTGCTCGTTCCCCACGACACCACAATGGGCTGGAACCCACTGGAGAACTATCCTGTGGCGTAGATAGTGTGGTAAGCCATTAACATATCTGTGACGAGCGCTGCGGATGGGCTTTGTATGCCGGAATTTTCAATTGCCTGAAGTGCAGACTTGGAGTCTGTAAAGACTTCCCATTCCCGGGGTGTAAAATCAGCGATGTGTTGTAGAAAGAAAAGGATGGCATAGAGTTCCGCAGCTGTGGAGGAGGTTGGATGTGAAAGGTGTCTTCCGTGCACTACGCCTTCGGATGGTATGACGAATGCTGAGGCGGACTTGTTGTTTCGGGATGCGCCATCGGTATATGCTGCCGTAAACGTAGAAAACTTCTCGTCTACCAGAGCATGAAAATGGGCTCGGAGGACTTGAAGGGGAACCTGATCTCTTCTTTCCAGAAGGTTTGGGAGGCGTACAAAAGTGGGCGGTACCGGTTGAGACCAGGGGGCTTCCGGCGGTATAGTGTCCTTACCCAGGTAGCACCAAAAGTTGCCGCAACATTGCCTCAACGTACACAATGTGAGCGCAAAGTAGTCAACAAAAAACCACTGTACCCTCAACGTTCCCTCTGAAACGTTACGAATTCAACACATGGAAACGTTCTAATGATGTTTTCCCTGAAATGTTGTGTCTAGAATTGTTCCGCAACATCGCTGCGACGTTTCACATGTGACATCTCGGAATGTCGTAAGTTTATTCAGTTTATGCTTTAAAAGACGCGTCCTTGGAACACAGAAACCGAAAAAAAGTGTTGGGATTGACCTTTCACGTTCGAAGCATATCCAGTTCAGTGAGACTCATGGATTCGCGTGCCTACGGACAGACGCAGCCACATTTGCCTGGCTGTCCTTTCGTTGACTGGTCCTTAAGCTTACATGAAGCATCCGCTGGACAGAAAAGGCATTTCTAGGCCGATTTCACAATGAGAAATGCGGCTGACCTGCGTAGAGGACGATCGCATGAATAGCAGACGACTCCGGGACATCGTGCGCCATGTCGCGGGACATGTAATATGCAAGGCAAAGACTGCACGGATACTTTAAATTCCGTGCTTTATATTAATCTTTGCCATGGCCTTGACAGCTACCAGCGATACCTTAGCTTACTGAACTCCTTTTGTTCATGGCACAAAAGCTTTATTTTGTTGTACATTGTGATGCTCGTATTGGTAACTTTCTCATTGCAGCAGATGAGGCAAAGCCCACACCAAAAACGTGGAGGCACTGTCATGGGTTCAGCTTGTGCCAGAAGACTGCAGAATACGCAAATCTTGTATTTCAGTTCTCCCAGTTACCCTGACGGCCTTAGGGGAATGTATGTTGAACAGAACCGTTCATCAGCTCACAGAATCTGTTCAACTAGTGTTCCCATAAAGCTGCCAGGGTGGCTGGGAGAATTTAAATGCAAAATTTGCGTGCTCTGTAGGCTTCCAGTACAGGTTCGACATCAGCAATAGAATGTGGCAAACACCTGGGGGATATTACGAATGCAAAATGTATGAAATGTTCAGTGTGGATGACGATGCAACATTGCAAAATGAATGTTGTGACAACATTGCATTTACAAAAATTACCATTGACATAATGTTACACACAATGTTGTAGCAACGTTAAAATGGCGGACATTATCAACATTCTGGCAACGTTTCTCGGGAACATTCAGGCAACGTTGTTCTGACATTTGGTGCTACCTGGGTAGTTATGAAGCCAGTGAGAGTCTGGCGTGTCCTCTGCGCTACTCGATAGAAGTCGCTTTCAGGGCGGTATCGAATTTTCCTGAGGAGCGGGTGGCGGGGAATGTGAGCACGCAAACGGAGGTAGTGCCGAGCCGTCTCCCGTTCACGGAGAACTTCAATCGGGAGCTCACCTGCTTCAGCCAGTACTTGCCGTGTTTCAGCCATTCTTGGAACTCCGAGGCATCGACGAAGGCTTCGAGCAAACAGGGACCGAAGTGTATTTAATGAAGTTGTTGATATCCCGTGCAGAATAGGAAGGCTGTAAAGCACAGTCGCCCTCATCAATGCAGCGTGAACCGCGAGCAGGGAACGCTGATCACAGCCCCATCCTGAGCCAGAAAGATGTTGAATTGCGGGGAGCCATCGCTGCACTTTAGTTTCAAGGTGTTTAATGTGCCGAGCCCAGCGCAAATCCAAGTCGATTACCACGCCAAGGAAGCGGTGAAAGCGTACCGGTTCAAGCTTCTTTGTACCAAGCCAAAGAGGGAAATTGGCCATAGCTTTTCGCGTGAAAGGGAGCTCGACACACTTTTCGGGAGAAAGATCCATCCCGAGGTGCGTGAGGTACGTATGGATATTGTTTAAAGCGAGCTGCAGGCGGCGCTGGAGAGCTGGGCGTGATTTTCCTACTGTCCAAAGGGCGACGTCATCTGCATACACGGAAAACGACACTTTGCGAGGAATTACTGATTGTAGGCCGGCCATCACCACGTTAAAGGGTGTCGGGCTGAGAATGCTTCCTTGGGGGACTCCTTGAGGAACAGGATGCTGAGGGCTTTGGCCTTGGGACGTACGGACAGCGACAGTTCGGTCCGTAAGGAAGTCTGGGAGCCAGATGAAGACCCGACCGGATACTCCAAACGAGCGCAAGGCGTGCAGCACACAAATGTGCGAGACGGTATCATATGCGCGCTTGATGTCGAGGAAAACCGATCGGACGATCCGTCAATGGGCACGAGCATGTTAACTGTAGAGACTAGACCGAGAACTGGATCCATGGATCTTCGGTGGCGACGAAATCCAGCCATTTCGTAAGGGAACGCACGTTGTTTTTCGAGCCACCAGTCGAGGCGATGCAAAACCGTTCTCTCCATCAGTTTCCCCATACAGCTTGTCAGGCTCACCGGGCGAAAGGAGAATAGGGCATTTGGGGGCTTGCCTGGGTCAGGATGGGAACAACCAATGCCTCCTTCCATGTATGTGGTAAAAATCCTTGTTGCCAAGACGTATTATACACATGAAGGAGGGCTTGGAGTGACCGCCCATCAAGGTTTCGTAGGGCGGCATAGGTGATTTTATCGGGTCCAGGCTACGAGCCGGCGTTCACAAGCTTCAACGCTGCCTTTAGCTCGATTAGTGTGAAGTCGCGGTCCATAACTTCCGGGGGACGGGGCCAGTCTTGGTGAAGTTCAGCCGCCAAACTGCATACAAAACTGCGGTGTAGTGGCGTGGTCGAGGCAGCCGCCGGAGTCATTAGTACCACACAGAAGTCCGTCGCAAGGGTGTTTTCGTCTACACCCTTAACGATAGCCAAGGCCGCGAGAGGATTCTTTTGAGGGGGCGCCTCCTTCAGAGATCGGATTGTCCGCCAGATCTTTGTGGCCGGATCAAACGGTGAAAGGTGGTTGCAAAACTTACGCCAACGCTTCCTGTCCTCTTTCTTAAGTTCTCGTGTTACTTTAGCTTTCATTCGGCGGTATTCCACAATGTCCGTAAGTTGCCCTGTCCGACGAGCCGTTCTTTCTGTTCGGCGACGTGATGCTCTAATGTGGTTAATTGCTGGGGAATGACCGACATGGCCTGTTACCCTTTTAGACATGACCACCGCGTCCTGAATACCGCCGGTAATTGCTTGAGAGAGAGCCTCTGGGGACATACCGGTGTGGACAGATGTTCTGAGGCCCGCACGAAAAAGTCTGCATTTGTGAAAGAAATCAGTCCAGTAGTGGCTGAGAGGAGCAGTCTGTCGTGCGAAATATATAGAGGAAAATGATCGCTACCTCTAGTGTCGGCGCCCGTAGCGCACGACAAGTGGCGAATTATGTCGGTTGAGCACCACGAGAGGTCCAATACATCAAGTGACGTTGGGGATCGCATGTAAGTGGGCTCGCAGTTGTTCAGCAGGCACATGTTATTATTCTCCATTGCCTCCAACAACCTCCTTCCCCTACCGTCCGTCCTTCGGCTTCACGATCCCTGATCCCAAAAAAGTACATGTCTTGTAGGATACCATACCTCCAAGCGGTGTCATATGCCTTTTCAAGGTCAAAGAACACCGACAGACAGTGTTACCTACGGAAAAAGGTTTCACGGACCATTGCTTCTAGTCGTACGAGGTGGTCAGTTGTAGAACATCCAGCGCGAAAACCACACTGGAGTTCCGAAAGATATTTGTGTTCTTCACGGAAATGGACCAGCCGAGCATTGACCATACGCTCAAACGTTTTGCCGATGCAACTCGTGAGAGCAATGAATCGATAACTGGCCGGGCTTGAAGGTTCCTTTCCAGGTTTTAACAAAGGAATTACGGTGGAAATTTTCCAGGCTTAGGGTAATTTACACTGAACCCAAACCAGGTTAAAAAATTGCAGTAAAACCTCTTTGGATGCCTCAGACAGATGGATCAGCATACAATATGGGCCTGGTGAAGTTGTCTTTGTACGCTTTAAGGAACGATTTAGTTCTACTTTGGTGAAGGGCTGATTATATATCAAACTGTCTCCACAATGCATTAAAATTTTCTTCCTCTCTGCACTACGTTTTACTTTGAGGAACTCATTGCTGTAGTTGGAGGAAGATGGAACACTTTCAAAATGCTCACCAAGAGTATCAGCTTTTTCCTGTAAGCTTTGTACTGGCTGACCGTTAACTACTAAAAGAGGAGTATCACGGCTCATGTGTACACCTCCGATCTTATGAAGTCGATCCCAAATAAGTATAGAAGAAGAATTGGAAGACAGGGATGATACAAAACTGTGCAAAGAGGACCGCTTTGCTTGCTTTAGCGTCCACCTGGCTGTGGCTCTTGCCTTTTTGAAGAGAACAAGGTTTTCACTGGTGGGGTATCTCCGAAATCTACCCCCACGCCAGATTTTGGGCTTTTCGTATTTCTTCACACTCCTTGTTCCACCAGGGTTTTGGTTGCTTAGGCAAGCGGCCAGAAGTTTCGGGAATACATTGTGTTGCTGCGTCAAGGATGACATTATTTATGACGTGGTTTGCTTCGTCAGTTGTCATCCTATCAACCGGGGTTAAAGACACGTCGCATTTTTGAGAAAAAGTGTTCCAGTCGTCTTGTTCAAGTTTCCACCTGGGGGGACACGTTGTCAAGATATCTACTTGAGGCAGGTACTTCAATACCACTGGAAAGTGGTCACTTCCCAATGGATTCTCTTTTACTGACCACTCTAAATCTCCAAAAAGAGATGGACTACATAGAGAAAGATCTAATGCCGAGAAATGTCGTGTAGCGGAATGTACATACGTAGGAGATCCTGTATTCAAAAGACAGACGGAAGATGATAGCAAGACTTTTTCTATCATCTTTCCCCGACAGTCAGTCCTTGTACTACCCCAGAATGGGTTGTGCGCGTTAAAATCGCCTAAAAGAATGAAAGGAGTTTGAAGATGGCTGCATAGACCTTCTATGTCGTTTTGCGTGATGGATGCTGTTGGTGGCAGATAAACAGAGCAGACAGTGACCACTCTGTCCAGGCACACCTGCACTGCTACAGCTTCCAACTGTGTATTGAGGTTAACTGCCCTGGATGGAACAGACGCTCGTGTGACAATCGCCACACCTCCAGATGAACGATTCGTGTCATTTCGATCCTTTCGGACCCAGGCAAAAATCTGGAGTGGGACCACTTCAAAGTGGATTATCGGACAGGAACCTCTTTGAAAAGGGGACCAGTTCCCGAATGGTCCCCTTAAAGTGGGCCCACTTACCGAATGGTCCCCTACTCAAAGTGGTTCCTGTCCGATAATCCACTTTGAAGTGGTCCCAGTTACCGAATGGTCCCATTTTCAAAGTGGTTCCTGTCCGATAATCCACTCTGAAGTGGTCCCATTTTTGAATGGTCCCCTCTGCTAGGGGTCTGCCGCTTGACCATCCTAGCAGCTGGGATCATGATGGAAACGTGTGCATATTAAAGCAGACTCACTTTAAAGCAAATGAACTGTTTATTTCTAAACAGTGTACTGCATACAACTAAACACTTCAGCATGTCTTGACTATAATGTATGAACAAACTTACACTGGTCACTGCCACAGATAAAGCGAGAAGCTTTTTAACAGAATATATATCAAAATATATTCAAAGAAACAGCACTTCTTGGCTGGGTACTGTATCCATGTGTGTCCATATACATAACTGGCTGCTGCCATGCATAGAGTGAGATGTTTTTTGAAAGCATAACAAAAATGAAATGAAACATTCAACACATCTTGACTAGGTGTCGTATCTATGCGCTTGCTTGCTACATCACTGGCTAACGCCATGCATAAATTTAGATATTTCTAACAGGATAACAAAAATGTAATGAAACATTCAGCACGTCTTGACTAGATGTTGTATATGTGCGTTCTTTACACATAAATGGATGTTGTCGCACACAGGGTGAAATGTTCTTTAACATCATAACAAATCTGTAATGTAACACTAAATCTAAGAGATTGCTTGTACAGTGCTGGACGAAAGTTTACGAAACATCCTCTGGCACATTCCTTCGTCGGATTGACACGTTAGCAGCAAATGGTACTGTACGGACGTGCAAACAGGTGACTGGGTTATCTAGGCACATGTCTGTAAGTCAATACGATCCCATTCACTGCCAGCATGTCGTTCTGAGGAAGGAGTGCGCCGGAGCGTGTTCCGTAAACTTTTGTCCAGCACTGTGCATCACTGGCTACTGCCATGCATAAGAAAAATGTAATGAAACATTCAGCTCGTCTTGACTAGATGTTGTATATTTCTTTACTTTGTTGTATATATAGACTTTTTCTTATCACAGCATGACCCATATACAATGAAGCATTTGGCACGTTTGCTTTACATGTTGTATCATGGTGTGTGCTTACAACACAACTCTCTCTCGCTACTGCCCGGCATACAGTGAGATATTCCTTTTAAATTTCCTAACATGTGTTGGCACATGCGTTGGGAGTGTTTTATAATGAGCCACCATCAAAGAGGAAACGGAAAGCCAGAACACTCCAGAGCAAAAATATGAATGCGACCTGCACGCAGGAGGACATTGTGGTGCCACTCTGAGCTGTCATCTGTTGCCAGTCCCTGTCTTTACCATGACCGGCACACAAATGTTGGAAGTCATTTTTGCACAGAGGCTTGTCACCACAAACTATTTGTGTTACACAATATGCAGGTCATAATTTCCATTAAGGTTCTTTTCACGGCCTATTTCAATGGAGAACCTGATCTACAGGGTGAATTTAGCAAGGGTTACACGTTTCGATCGAGCCATAAAAATACAAGATGACGTCACTGGCGCTTCAAACTTTGCACACTGATAGTTATTCTCCAGAAGTTTTATCATTAATTTTTTCATCTCCTATCACTTTAGAAACAAGCAAACTCATGCCCCACGCATTTCCTATGGCCTATACCGCCCGCAAACTGCCATTTTTTTCCTCTGTCTGCTCACGTTCACATCAAGTATAGGCGGCGCTGCCTGGACACAAAGAAAACCACAACCTATTGAACAACCCAGATGGACCAGATGCACAGTTTCGAGGTAGCGCCACCGACACGTGGGAATGTCAACGTGAAGCAGACAGAGCAAAACATAGCGGTTTGTGGGAGGTATACACTATAGGAAATGCATGGGGTGAAAATTTGCTTCCCTTTTAACTTTTTTTATACAAAGTGACAGCATCTGACAAAAATATGGATAAACTTCAGGTGGATGACTATCAGTCCACACAGTTTGAAGTGCCAGAAACTTCATAATCTACTTTTACGACGCGATCAAAATGTGTAACTCTGCTAAATTAACCCTGTAATAATCAAATAATTTCTTCAAGCCTAATCACTTAGCTTCCATCTAAATGGGCCATGAAATGATGCTTGATATAAATTAAGACCTTTATAACACGTGTCATAAATAATTGTGGTCCGAAGCCTCCACAAGCAACCCACTTTCCAAATTTCTCAGCTGGTCTACGGTCAAGACACACACTTGTAAGCAAACAATGGCCGGGAGTAATGCCACAATATTCTCCCTCGTGCAGGCTGCATCCATATGTTTGCTCCCAATTGTTCCAGTTTTGCCCCTTACCAAAACAAAGCATTTAGCACCTTTCAGCGTTAAATGTGCATGTTTTCAGCTGGTCCAACTAGGTGTGCATCCAATGCGTGTACAGGCATTTACAGTGCATCACTCACGAACTGCAGAGAGGAAGGCGACGCTTGGTTGACTTTCTTAAGTCTTGAATTTTCTCCGAAAGAATCACCCCTCTCTTCTCTATGTGTGAAGTAACATCAACGGCATTCTGGCTTCCCCAGTATGTCACTGCATCTGAAAATTTGATATAGAAGGTCAACTGAGTAGCCAGAAACACGAGCTCAAATGGTCAGAAAACACACCACTTGTTTTAGAATAACACACAGAAGAACAATGCTGAGAAAGGTCTCGAATGCCGCAGAGGAACTGAATCACTCCAGGGATGCTTTTATTGGGATTTCATGCGTTCTCACTATGCAAACACTAAAACGCTATGCAAAGCAGCAAGAATTAAGAGCAAAATAAGAATTAAGGGGATGGTTACACCTGTAACTCAAAATGCTGCATCAGCTATGTGTGCACACACAGCTGTCCGCAATCAACCATGATTAACTGCGGACACATTAAAGTTTATGGACAAATTATCTATGCAAATTCTGGCACGTTTGACCTGATACAGATGAGGCTAGTGTTGCTAATGGATACCCTGCATGGTAGTGAAATACATAACTAAGATATCGCCAAACATGAAAATGAGAGGCGCATAAGAAGCCGAACACATTTGCAGTTCCCATCTTAGTTTGCAGCAACAAAACCAATGTCACCCAACCATCAACTGTTGTCAATCAATGCTGCAACAACCTATACTTGAGGACGTCGCCCCTCGGTTTTATGTGGACGACCACGAGATTTTCGCGGTCTGCCCTGAACAGGTGGCGGTGTAAAAATACAACCAATGAAAAAAAATAGTAAATACTTCCAGTGCTTCTTGCACACGTTCAACTTCATATTTCCTGCATGCATCGGCTGCAAGCACCACATAAAAACAGCAAAACTAATGGTAGACGCTGTATTTCACTGATAATGTCACATCCAAAATAAGGACACATCAGATTTATGCAAGGGATAAAATGACTCAATGCAGCAACCAGTCTGTGTAATTTAGGCAATGATTACGGAATTCCAGAGGGATATGTGTAGGAATAGGATGTGCAAACCGTCACCTACTGAGTATGCCTAAAACCTTTTGGATAAATAAGGTGCATAAAGCAATAAACAGCAGCTTAACTGATGCACATGGTTAGCTGGGAACACATCATTGTACATACCAATAACAAGGGCCACTTTGGTTGGTGTCGGTTCCTTTCTGGCCTGTATGTCAGTGTCACGACTGTCTTTCGGTGCAGTTCTGCCACTGTAAGTGCGTGCAGCAAGGACCTCATTTCCCCAGATGGCTTGTGCCATATCCTTCATCACTAATGTAGGCCTCTTATTCTTAAAGATCTTTGTAGCTTGGGATTCCGTGAGCACAAAGCCGTTCCTGATGTGAAACTGTAAAGAGGGTGTGAATAAATAAATAAAGACAGGTCTGTGCTGCAACATCTGTTAATTAATCCTCCAATTAAAAAGTACAAAGTAAATAAATAAATAAAGACAGGTTTGTGCAAAGTAGAATTGCTCCTCATTTACTTACCCTCCCATCATCCAATTTTGTCAGGGGCTTCAGGTGGCTCAAATTTATGTCGAATGTGCCTACAAAAAAAGAAGAAAAGCAAAAAAAAAAGAATCAGAACAAAACCCTGCTACCTAACAATGGGGTTATTGTTATTCCAAGTGGCTAAACAAACTCTATTCATTGGCTTTTTACCAATAAAGGAAGGAGGTCTGTAGGCGAGCTCCATGTAACCGAAACAACCTTTGCAAGTAAAACAAACATCGCAGCTGTCATTTAATTTGAGCTTTTACTGGTGTTGTCATGCATCCCATTCAGGGGCAAATCCAGGATCTTTCTGAGAGGGGGGTCCAGCCTTGGCCAGCACAGTAGATCAATTAAATCTAGATCAATCATCTAGATCAGATCATCTAGATCAATCATCTAGATCAATCATCTAGATCAATTAAACACTATGTGAAGACGGGAATTTAGAAGGGGGTGACTACATCCTAACCCCCCTAGATCCACCCCTGATCCCAATACGACTTAGCTATGATGAAATGAAGTCAGTGAGAACATCTTCACAATACAGATAGAGTAATGAAAGGATCATATGATGCATGATTAGGTAGACACCCGTGTGCTTGCACATTGCTATCTCCATATGATACATATCTTTTTGAGATTTGCTGTCATTGATGCAGTTACCAGCTCATTACCTTCAGCAGAAATTAAGCATGAAATACCAAAAGTCGCTTTTGAATTCTAAGATTCATTTACCTTGTAATTTATTAATATAGGTACCCAGTGACCACATTGCTATGCTGCATGGCTTGTAAGCCAAAAGCCTGTTTTGAGAATTATAGGTCTATAGCCCAGCCAATAGTTTTACTTAGACGATTACTCTGTCTCTAGAGCCTTTGACATGAGAAATTACAATCCAAACGAACATGCAGTCATTGTGAGAACCAGATACACCTTAGCAAAGGCCAGTAATGGAAGAGCCTCGAAGCGTTCTGACACAGAAAAAATCGAGTTTTGGCGCAGCTTCGCGATCCACTGTCGGAGGGCCCCGTGCGTGTATGGTTACTAATGTATAATGTGGAATGAGTGATTTCCACATTAATTCCAGTTTCATTGCATCTTGGCCAATTTTCTACTCAACTTAGAGGTGCGAGATCGGGGAGCCAAAAGCCTAGCCTGCTTCTGCGGAGTCTGTGCGTAGCGGGCATGAACTACGTGTCCACATACGCAATGTGTTTCGTTATCTGAGAGCCTAGCAATCCTTAAAGGTAGCAAGTTACAGTGACCGTCACCAGTAGGTCTAAACGATATCGTTAGACACACACCAGGCTACACTTAGGAATCGAAAAGCGGTCTTCATTTTCATTTCATTTTCTCATGATCCATGCGACCTCATTGGACTATAAAGGAATTGCAGGATCCGCGCTTTGGCACAAATGCAGCAAAAACACCTTCTACAGCGCAAGGTTGCGCAGCAGTTCCATCACTGAAGTCTTTCTGCACAACATCATCTCGTACATGCAGGCTCAGCAATTAATTTTTTTTGTACAGAAACAATGTTTCAACTGAAGAAAACAGACCAAATGTTTTTTATAAATATTCATATCACATTTATAAATATGCCCACTGTGTGTGCCAGCTGACACACAAAAAATGTATTACCACAATAATTTACGAGGGAGCACATTGATCACGGCATGCGAGTGCTGCTGGTACAAAAGATTACTTGTATTAAGAGCAGTGATGGCCACTAACTACTTCTACAGTAGTTTAACTATAACTACTAACTACTTTGCGATTGAGTAGTTTAACTAGTAGTTCAACTACTTTTCAGGGGAGTAGTTAAAACTACTTCTTTAACTACTGCAATGTAGTTTAACTACATCTATAACTACTTAACGTTGTCCATCAACACCAATCCCTTGTAGTGTTCCTGGAGACCTAAATATGAATAACAAGCAATGAACTTTGGCTCAAGCCATTGCTACGATCGTCAAATACAAAGCTTGCGGCGAAATTCTTTCTGTGCCTACGCGATAAACTGAATTGCAGAATTATTTCACAGCAAATGAGGCTTCACTAGACAAGCACTATTTATTTATTTATTTACATACCCCAAAGGCCATACCCTGGGGAACAGCAGATGATACGTGACAAAAGGACGACGAATGGTTGTTCACGAAAGTGGACTGGAGGCGGTCAGTTAAGAACATATGAATCCAGGAGAGAACATGTGCATCAAGGCCTAGTTGTGAGAGTTTTATCATTAATCTAGCGTGCGGTACATAATCAAAGGCTTTAGCAAAGTCCAGGAACACGGCATCTGTTTGAGTAGAACTGTCCATATTTGTGTGGAGGTCGCGGATAAAACCAGCTAGTTGTGTTTCACACGAGAAATTTTTACGGAAGCCATGCTGGCAGGGGGAAAAGTAAGCATTTGACTCTAGGAAGTTGATTACCTGCGAATATATAATGTGTTCCATGATTTTGCAGGGGACGCTGGTAATGGAGATTGGTCTATAGTTCAGCGGTGAATGAGTGACACCCCTTTTATGCACTGTTATTATCATTCCCCGACGCCAGTCTTCTGGCAGAACTGAACTGTTAAGTAGGAAGGGAGTTGCCTCTGGACAGAAGCCGCCGATATTTCGAACAGAGACTGTTCTTTTTCTGGGGACCGTCCTCATCATTGGCATGGTATTTAAAGGGTTAGGTGTGACGTGTTTAAAGGTTCATGCGAATTGTCCCTTTAAACCATGCCAATGATGAGGACGGTGCACAGAAGAAGAACAGTCTCCGTTCGAAATATCGGCGGCTTCTGTCCTGAGGCAACTCCCTTCCTACATCTCTACCGGTTCGCTGGATTTCTACCCATCTATGAACTATTAAGTGATTGTTGGAATATTGCAGTAAGAAATCTGCTCGAGTGAGCCTTTGTGTTTTTAAGAATTTTGCTGTTTATCCCATCGAAACCAGCAGAGGAGGAAACCTTGATGGAAGAGATAATCTTTTCAATGCCAGCAGGAGATATCGCTATCGGTGACATGCTATTGAAGATGGATGTGGGAGGCGCGGCAGGGGGAGTTGTGTCTTGGTTGGTGAACGCGCTTGCAAATGCGTTATTGAAGATAAGAGAACATTGGTTATCTCTAACAAAATTACCATCATGATCATTGAGTTGGATGTTTACCGATGGAGATTTTGGGTTTATAACTTTGTAGAATGCTTTGGGGTTGTGCTTCAAGAGGTTAACGAGGCCCTCGCTATAGAACATGCGTTTCGAGGAAGTCACCAATGATTTGTATTTCCGGGCGCACCCTTGATATTTTAGCAGTGATGATGCAGACTTAGAGCGCTTAGCAAGCCTGTACAGACGTTTCTTTTTACGGGCGAGCAGTTTGATTTCATGATTGTACCATGGGGCATGACAATGTGTCTGGATGAGAATGGAGGGTATATAGGCTTCAATAAGTGCATTAATCTTGGATTTGTTTAAATATCAGTTTCTGCGACTGTCCGTACTTCAAAATTAGCGAGAAAGTTAGCCAAGTAATTGGATAATTCAGAATTTATTTGGTCGTAGTTACCCTTATTGTATAATCTTACGCGTTTGCACGAGGAACGACGGGGCACGCTGGGGACAGATATTGCAAAGTGTAGCACTTTGTCCTCACTCAAGGCGCATGGAGAAAATACAGAACCTACTATACCTGGGTCGTTAGGGAGGATTTGGTCTAGGATGTTTGATGAGGTGGGAGTTACACGGGTGGGTTCATGAACCACCTGATGAAGGTCAAACACATCACACAAATCAATGAAAGAACGTTCTTCACTGCCAGAGGCTGAGGTGGATCTCCAATTAATTGAGGGGTAGTTGAAATCACCAAGAAGAATAACCTTTGAATTTGGAAATATGATGTAGTGATTTGTGTAATTCTGGGATGAATGCATCACAGCGATAGAAGGTAAAGCCAGGACACTCTGGTAACAGCTCACTGTCTCTTATATACGGCGATAACCATAAAGATATATATAACCAAATACGTTTCAGTAAGTGCAACAGGGTCACATTCACAGGATTGCAACAAACTACACAAATCCTTACGCTTTGGAATCAAACTGCGGACGTTACAAAAAACAACAGAAAAAGCATGTGCGGTAGTACAGTGGTGGGAAACAGAACAGATCAGCTATGGTGTACGTTCAACAACCTGTTTTAAACATTGTTTTAAAGCATTAAAAGTGAAGATTTAGTACACATGCACGACACAATTGCTCTGCACCTCCGTTCTCATCAAACAAGTAGCTCAATGTAAAAGTCGGAAGCGCAATCGTGCCGTAAAGGTTGCGGCAAAATCGGAAGTAGTTGGCGCCTTCAGTAACCTAACTACTGCAGTTAACTACTTAAAATAGTATTTTAACTAGTAGTTGCCACTACATTTCTGCAAGTAGTTGATAACTACTTTTTAACTACAATCAGGTAGTTTAACTAGTAGTTTAACTACATGTAGTTAACTACTGGCCATCACTGATTAAGAGCAATGCTCTGTCAGCAGTACCATGGGGTTGTTCCTTTTCCTTCTTATTCTCCTTTACTGCAATATCAAGCACCACAAGACATTCCTGTCTTACACAGAATATGAAGCATCCCTAAACTCAGCTCTAACATTCTCACCAATAGACTCAGGCGAAGGTGCTGCAGATACAGTGGTAATGACTTGGCACGCCTGGCTTGGTGGCGACGTCAGTGCTGTGAATAATACGATGCAGTTGTAGAAAAGAGTAAATTTGAGAACATTCACAATATATGTAGATGAATCACAAGCAGGATGTAGACAGGACACAAGAAGCAGGATGTAGACAGTTTTGACAAAGTGTGCCAGTAACCCTACAAAATAAGTACCAGTATTTACTCAAGTATTGCATGCACATTTTTACCCCAAAACGATGTCAACAACATTGAACAAGAATCAAAATTTGTGAAAAAGGAAACATTTTCGTGAAAGTTGCTTTTGGATTCTAAGATTCATTTCCGTTATATCTTGATATAGGGACCCAGCAGCCACATTACTACGCTGCATGACTTGCAAAGCCTTTGTTGAGGATTCTATAGTGCTCAACACAGCCCAGTCTATTTCAACAAGTACTCTGCTTCTACAGCCTTTGACATGTAAAAATGCCATCCAAACAATGATGCAATCACCTTATAATGATGAGGCCCATTACAGGAACATGGCTCTGCTTCACAGAGTACCCCTCGGCAAGCCTCCATGAGACAAGCAAGAAACATTATTTTTTGTGAACTAGAGGTCTCAAAAAAGGTAACAGATGCTTTTCCAAACGTTGTTTGTTCAATACATAATTCACTTGTTTGAGTCTCATCCTGTCTACTCTGTTGCCCATGCGTGCCTCAACTCCAAGCTCGGGAACATGTCATTACAAGCTCATTGTACTGATGATTTACACATTGGAAAACAAGCACCCAAACGAATGAAGAGCCACTACATTATTTTGCTGTCTTGTATTGAGGATAAGCTGTAATACCGGTATCTATGTGTCTGTCGTGGCGTAATCGTTCTGACGAAGACAGCTGGGAAGGGGTTTCACCAAAAGGATGTCCCGGTGGTTCTGTCCAAGTATCTGAAACTGCTTTTGTTAGGACTCACGCACAAAAAGACCGGGCTATGCAGCATACAGGTATCATGCACTTCACTTGACTCTTTTGCCTCTTCATCCGAAGCTCCAAATAGCACAGAATCATTCATATCAGTGGCTTGAGACGACCCTGCCAATGACGGTAAAACTTTCAACGGATCACGAGTACTTCGTCAAAAGCTTCTTAAGTCACTAGCAATTTACCAGTTTGTTCTGAATTGCCTGGGAGCATGGTGAGCTTTGACGCCACAGCTGTCAGCATGCTGTGCACTGCAAAGGAACCAGATTTAGCAAAATGCTATATTAATATCAGGTGCTCCTGTTAGCTTTGTCTTCAAGCTTGGATTCAAGGAACCTCACGTGCCCCAGAAGCTCAGAATTCTTTTCGCGCTCTGTTTGCAGGTCCCGTTTTAGCCTCTGTGCCTCTTTCTCTGCTTCTTTTACCTGTGATGCTAACACCACGCTTTCATCAGTGCCACTGTCGGTGTCATAGTTCGCTAAGGGCCGCTTCTTCAGTCTTGTCTTCTGCAACGGTAAAATGCCACGCAGTTGACATTACGAACTCAAGGGGGACGGGGGAAGCATACCCGGGCTGCCACTGGCGCAGATACGGCACTGTCACATTCCACAGGAGCCAAGCTAGAGCCCTGAAAGCAGCACATCTTGTTCACATCTGCTGGTTTATGGCCAGTAAATTACATACAGAACACCTGTGGCACTGACAGTAGGCATCGTATTCTAACGAAACAGAGTTTCTCAGATGTAGATATTAAGCAATAGGTCAAAGATACTTTTAATTGAGGTTTGGACTACTTCTGGGACAGCATACTGCACAAATGGCATTGAAACTGCTGAAGTAGTTCACATGCACATTCCAACTAAGTTTTCGGTTAAGTGCTCTTCGTATGAGACATTTTGTAAGTCAACAGAACCGTTTGAGCGAGCTCAAAAGTCATAAAAGTAAAACTTACATTTGATCGTGCAGCGTCAGATTTCTTCTTCCCAACCTCAAGAAAGCGTGACAAAACATTATCGTAGGCGTGGAACCGTGCTTCATCCCGGACATGTTTCTTCTTCTTCTTTTGACCCTGAATAAATAGGCAGACGCACGGCCGTAAAGGGAAGAGAAACGTGCACATCCCAAGCCGCGACTCCTTCAAGTTCGTTATTAATAAAAC
This sequence comes from Ornithodoros turicata, assembly GCF_037126465.1. Taxonomy (NCBI): domain Eukaryota; kingdom Metazoa; phylum Arthropoda; class Arachnida; order Ixodida; family Argasidae; genus Ornithodoros; species Ornithodoros turicata. Next base: position 185,298,103 of record NC_088201.1, read on the forward strand.
GATTCATAATACCAAGATCACACTTTAATCTGCAGCTGTGCAAACGGCGAGAAAAAAGTAAAACAACCTTGCATTCATGTGTCGTAGTAGCGTCCCCATCGGCGTCTTCTACTTCAGACGCTGGCACTTTTGGTATCCTCAGACGCTTCTTCTGTTGCATTTGTTTGAGCTCCTCTTCAGTTCCTGAGACAAAATACCTGCTGAATGGCAACTAAAGTACCACACTCCGCGCTCATATACCTGCTACCATTAAGACGAGAACCGAATAATGCCCGCTTAGCGTTTCATCCGGATCTTCCCAGTAGGCGGTATACACCTTGTTCGGGTAGAAGCTCGTGGAATTTTCGGGGAAGTCGATAATGTTCTTTACTGGAATTGTGTAATTTCTGTCATCAAACTGACGCAAAAAACGTACTAACGCGAACATCGTGCAGCATGTACTGCAACGAATTCCACGCAAACATGTAAGACGCACTCGACGAACGCAAACGACAGTTACACTCCCGCCTCGGTCGCATCAGCTCGACGGGCCTCTGGTGGAATCTGCGCGAAAGTGGCAAAAGGCGAAATTGCGCATTGGCACATATATATCAGGCGTACATACTTTTACATCTTTCAATTTTTCTAACGTCAAATAAAAATTCCGGCAGATCACTAAGTTGTTGGAAAAGGGAAACGGTGAAACACATCGCTGTCTTTTGTGGTGAGTGCGATCCAGGTCCCCCAAACTCACCTCGGAAAAGCGTGCAACGAAGAAGGCCGCCACTAGATACCCCACTGTTGCCGTTCCGGATCACTTCAGCGCGCTAAGTTTAGCGGCAAAATGTTTTTGTTGCTTCTACGAATGAATCTAGTCTTTATATGTCCAAATAAAACGCGTATAACAACTTTCTCTGTCGTGTTTCACTTTTTGGTCCGTTTTTAAACGTGTTGAGCGATCGGAAGGATCTAGTGCACGGCTGCGTGCATCACATAGCGCACCTGTCGTACCAGGCGCCGCAGGCGCTGCAGTCGTCCATTTCTCCTTCGGTGACTTGGTCTGGCTTGGATTGTGCTTCATCTGGATCTTTAGCGCGCTACAATCCACGCAAGCCAACGTCTGGTAACAATGGGGTATCTAAGGGCGGCCTCCGGCATTGCACGCATCGGGATAGGAACAAATACATGGGAAAATGGCGACCTTGGGGGACCTGGTGCGATCGAACGGCGACGACATCCGTGCCGTTGGCACTCCCCATGTAAAAGCTGCTCTCATTCGGTAGTTGTCTTTGCTTCACTTATAAATTATAAACGATGAGCATTAGATGACACACATATATATATACATATATATGTTGAGATAGCAATGGTCGGCTAGTGGTAGCCCTTTGGCTTTGGCCATTCACCAAGCCAATCGACTCAATAGCCGCTGTATAGACAATTCGTTTGCCATACTCGTGTCGTGGACATCGTGTCGGTTCGCTATAACGCGGGAAGGCGATGCTGTTTTTCGGTAGTAGCAACTGAGACATATCTGAACGATGTCCACACAGGGACGTAAGCTTCGTAAGACGTACTTAGAACCAAGTGCCTCAAATGTGCAGATGCCAAGGTCCACGAGGCATGGGCTCGGAAGTTCCCAACCTTCGGCCGCGTCCGGATCAACATTTGGTTCGCGCTGTTCTGCACAGGTAGGGACTTCATCAGAAGAAAACGCCTCTCAAGACAATGGAGGCATGTCGAGGACACATGAGAACCAACAGAGCAGGTGTCAGTTTGCGCCGCTATTTAGTATACCGCTACAGGAAAATAGCACATTCTCTGTGGGGGATGCTCTCGTTTTGCTTATGGATTTCGTCATAAAGCACCGGTTAACATGGTCAGCATCCGAAGACCTCCTGAAATTGGTGAACAAGTTTATTGGAAAGGACAGCTTGCCCGAGTCTGCATACCTGTTCAAAAAGTTTTGTGGGGCGTCGCCGAGAGACATGGCTTTCCACTTTTATTGCAACACTTGTGAAACTATACTGTGCACGACAAGTGGGGACTTAAATGAGAGAAACAACATCGCAGAAACATGTTCTATCTGCAAGGAGCAACACCTTGGCAGGAACTTGATGGCAAAGGGCCACTTCTTTGTAAGTCTGCCCTTGAAGACTCAGTTGGAGTCACTTCTTGCTGATGGGGACTTGTCGCGGCAGTTGAAACAGTCATTAGAAAGGCTAGAAGTGAGTAACGCAGATGAACCTATGCGTGACATCACCGACGGGACCTTCTACAAAGACCAGCGGGCAAAGCTGGGCTTCAACAACTACGACTTTACCCTTACCCTCAACACGGATGGAAGTACCACATTTAAAACTTCAAATTTCTCCGTTTGGCCTGTACAAGTCCTCATAAACGAGCTGCCGCCATACCACCGATGGACAAGTCCTTCAGTGCCGCTTCTATGGTACGGGGATAAGCATCCAAACATGTTTCTTCTGCTTAATGTATTTGCAAGACAGATGGAGGCCCTCGCAGAAAATGGAGTACAGTGGAGCAGTGAGGGACAGTGCATCACCTCAAAGGTATAGCACTTCATACAATTGTTCTCTTGAGTGAGAATGAGAGGCTTTTTCTCCAGTGTTCATATATATGCGCTATGTTTCAGGTCTACTGCATTACATGTGTCGCTGATGCACCTGCCAGAGCTGCAATGCTGAATATGGTACAGTTCAATGGCTACTTTTCATGTCCCTGGTGTTTCCATCCTGGGACATGCATTGAGGGTAAGGGCCGATTTCAATTTGAGGTACTCTGATGACTGTTACTTGCCTGGTGTCTCTGGTCCCATACTGGGCACAGAATTGTGGTGCTCTCCTGTTTACTGTACAGTGAGACTTCTGTAAGTTGTACAGGTAATGTGTAGGCAAAAGCTTTTTTAGTTTGGGGGTGTCTAAGTTCCAGTACAGGACCGAAAAATGAAATTTTTGCCTCCATGTGGCCATTCTAGTGCACTCTCTGCAACATTTTCTCATGATAAGACATTTGGGAAAGAGGCAGTGTTCGTGTCGTCTTAACTGTTGTGTAGCCTCTTCAATCCATGTTTCCCCACAAATTCCATGTAGCCTCATAGGCTTTAGGCAATCTGAACACAACAGTTGATACTAAAGTAATGACAATAACCGGAAATAACCATGTACAACTTAGAAATAACCTGCTTCAGGTTTCAAGGAGAAAAATGCTCAGAAGACTGACCGGACTGGGACGGCATCAAAGAAGCCGAAAACAAAATAAAAAGCTTACCCACTTTTCTCCCGATATGTTCACAGAAATCCTCTCCAACTTACAGAGAGGGAGGTGCCCAACATAGAAAATATACTGTTTGTTTGATAAGAGCCTGCTGGTGCAATGAAATCTTGACACTCAAGTGTCCAGGGTATGGAGATATCTGACTGAAGCAATTCTAGTGTGTTTCTAAATGCTGTCTGCACACGACCTATTCATGATTATTTGTCACATGGACAGGTACGTTCTTATGAGGTATGCGTTTCATATCCATAGTAACAAGACATATTTTATACATTACACTGAAACAATATCTAGAACAGTAAGCCAGGGGCACACTAACAATAATGTGATTTACAACATTTCAGGGTACGTGAAATTTCCAGTGTCAGAAGGGCCAGCTGCTGAAAGGACAGACCGTTCAATGATTCAGGACATGAGATCAGCTGCATCATCGGGTCAAATTGTGCGCGGCGTAAAGGGGCCGTCACCACTTCTGACAGTACCAGGCATAAGCATTATCCAGAGTGTAGTGCCGGACTATATGCATGCGTGTTTACTTGGAACAGTACGACAAATCACAGACATGTGGTTTCGTGATGTGGGAACAGATTATTACATTGGCGCACCACAGAAAAGACAACTGGTTGATGAAAGACTCCAGAGTTTAAAACCACCATTGTGCTTCACACGATGCCCAAAATCTGTGAAACAGAGGGGATTTTCGAAAGCAGGGGAGTGGCAATCATGGCTGCTTTACTTTTCTCTTCCTTGTCTTCAGAATATCTTACCCAGTACCTATCATGAGCATTTTGCGTTACTAGTTTCTGGCATTTACTTGTTGTTACAAAGTGAGGTAACACAAGCTGATGTGAAAGAAAGCGGTGAGAAGCTGACCAGGTTTGTTGTCATGACACAGTACCTGTACCATGAAAGAGAAATGAAATCAAACATTCACACCCTGCTTCATTTGACAAACAGTGCCATCTTACATGGCCCGCTTTGGGGGATATCATGCTTTGCTTTCGAAACAAACATGGGCCATCTTCTGGATCTTGTGTCGTCGTCAAACGGAGTTGCACTGCAAATTTTTTCACGCATCCTAATGCGCAATAACTTCTACGAGCTGAGAAGTCTGGCATCAGAAGGAGCACAGAGCATGTGCTGCCATAGGAAGCCTGTGATGGACAATATTCAACCACTAGGCAAACCGAAGCAAGTTGCTCAAGAAATGACTGATTGGTTGTGTGCCCATTTTGATCACGTAGAGGACATTAAGGAGTATGACCGTGTTTCAGTTTGTGGCTGCATTATTCACAGCACAAGGTACCGTCGGGCTTCTAAGAGAGACTCTACGTCGTTTCGAGATGGAGACAACTACCTTAGAGCCGAACATATCCTTGTGCATTCCTCTCCACACGGGACAACTGTTTACGTAGTATCACATAAGTACGATACAGCCACATCCTGTGGTGTGAGTCATGTAATGAGAGCTCGGAAGTGTCCAACAAAGGTGCTGCATAAACTTGGCCAACGCATTGTTCCTTGCATATGCCTAAACATTGAAAAAGGAATATATTTTGTGCAGTTATGCAACAGATATGAGTGGACATGATGTGTACTGTGTAGGTAGAGTATAATTGAACATCTGTATGCAATAAGGGGATAAGTTGCTCTGTGTAGTACTTTTGCTCCAATGACATCTACATAACAGCATGTATCTGCCAAGGAAATTTTAGGAACGCATTGGAATTTTTTTTGTCCCGCTACTTGGGGGGCGGGTAAGGAACAGGAAGTGTATATATGTGTCAGTGAGACGGGACAGTCAGATCGGGCCCCTGTGTATGTGGTGTTACATTGAAAAAGGTGATATGTCATGGTCCTGGAGCTTGTTCAATTTCTGCTAAGTCTATGTTGCTTCATCTTTTTCACCATAGTATTGTGGCCATCTGTGAATCCCCCCTCACTGCTGCCTTTTGAGTGCTTTGACACGTGCTTTCTCCAACATTTCTGTTCTCTCATGTGCAGAGACGTACTGTCGTAGCATATTGCATACAGAAGTTCAATTATAAACTACTGTAAATGGATGTAGGGGTTCAGTGTACTACAGCTAGAACGTACTGTAATTTTGCAAATTTTACTAAGCCAGTTTAATTGCATGTATGTGCTTCTCATACTGTTTGTTGTAGTTGTTGGAAGCCTGTGTTGTGCTGCTTCATCATTTCTTGTGACTCGCACATTTCTGCAGGGCGTAGAACCTTCAATAAAAATGTGGTTAAATGTGACCTAGACTAGTATTTCAGTGGATGATTCTTGTCATCATGTTGTGATGCAGTTTGGAGAAAAGCACCACATTACTTTGCACGGGACATGCACACGGCTATATATGAATTTCAGGCTGTATAATTTAAAAATATTACCCCATACATACTCTGTGTGTTGATATTTTCTGTCCTGTATGCACATCATGTAATATATGCAGCAGGTGCACAAACTTGCGTTACTCCATTATTTATTTGCTTTTTTTATTTTCAGTGCCCACTGAAGGGCATTACAGAACAGAGTGGATGGTACAACACAAATATGGAGAAGATGAAAAGATAATGAAAGAAATAGACAACTATTTTAGGGTGCCAGAAAAAAGCACCAGAAATGAAGAATTATCTGCATTACGTACAGAACTATGAAAGAAGTGGGAGTGTGCCTGTTTCAATCGCTTAAGTGTTGGCGCAGAATTTACAGTGGATACTCGCGACACCGAAAGACGACGGAAACGATTCTCATACTGAAGACCAGACTTGATTAATGACAGATACAGAAGTGTGTTGTATAATTCGAGGGAACTTATAAAGACAAACAAAATTACAAAATAAACAAGGTAAAAGGAAAAGCAATTAAACTTATTTTGACAAAGACGTTAAATTTTCAATATAGAGATTCAATTACCATGGAAAAAAATGCTACCATTGAGGCTGCAACTGGAACCTGTTGGACCACTCTGGGCCAGAATGGTACCACAGGAGGACAAAACTGGAACCAGTCATCCCAGTTTGGGACCCAGCTGGGACCTTTTAAACCACTGGAAGGGAACGATGGGACCACTTGAAAACCAAAGTGGAACCGGCCACCCCACTTGGGAACCCGGCTGGGGCCATCCATGTTGAACTGGAACCATTCTGGGACCATCCACATTCAACTGGAACCATTCTGGGACCAGTCCAGATTTTTGCCTGGGGAATATGTTGTGTCTACGTAAAGGAGTCGGGGAGGTTGTATTCAAGTACGTTTCCTGGAGACAAAAGCATGCTGCATTATAGGTATCAAAAAGATCATTTACATAATCTAGATTTGAAAACAAACCACGGCAATTCCACTGGAGGAAGTGGTTCATAATGGCGGCAATTCCAAGAAGAAACAAAACGAAGCGCAGCACTTGGTTATGCCGACTGAGTAGCACTTGTTTCATTTAGGAGGTTGGACCCTTCGCAGGGGTGGCTTCTGTGATTTGCTTGTCTTTACTCCTCTTCCTCTCGCTTTTTCTCGTTTTTCTCTTGGATGCATTTCACGGAGGCTTGATGATGACTTTTGCGACATTCTGTCGTCATCATCAACCTCCATGCTTTGAGTGTTTTTTTGGGTGGGGGCTGCCACACCTCCGTCCCAAATCGACTGCAGACCATCGGCTTTAGGAGGAGCCGCGGCTGCTTCTTTTTGGCCAGTTGGACGGCTGACCTCCGTCGCAGCTAGAGACACCTGGGTGCCCCCAGCTTCCTGTTGGGGAGAGTGGTGTGGAGGCTCAATAACATGCGAGCAGGTTTGAGTCTCCACGGATTTCCTCCGTGGTGCCACTCCCCTGCGCACCACTTCGGAGAAACTGCCTTTCTTTTGAAATTCGTGTTGCGTTCTAGCCGCTTTATAGGAAATATTCTGCTCTGTTTTGATTCTGATTACTTCTTTTTCATCTTTCCAGCGCGTGCATGATCTTGAGTATACTGGATGGTTACCTTGGCAGTTAGCACAACGGTATTCATTGCTGCAAGACTCTCCTGTGTGGTCTTTGCCAGCGCACTTTGGGCGTGTCAGATGTCCGCGACATGCAAGTGAGCTGTGCCCAAAACGCTGGCATTTAAAACAACGCCTCGGATTTGGCACGTAGGGTCTAACATTACAACTCAGGTAACCTGCCTTTATGTTAGTGGGTATCCTGTGGAGTTTGAAAGACAGAATAATGTGTTTGGTAGCAATTTCCTTGCCGTCCCTTCTGATCATGATTCGTTTTGCGGATATTACGCCTTGCTCACTCAAACCATCTTGGATGTCAGCCTCTGTACATTCGATCAGCTCGTCCTCTGAGGTCACGCCCTTCGTCGTGTTCAATGTGCGATGTGTGGTAATAGTTACAGTAATATCCCCAATGTTTTTCAATGTTTGCAATGCAGTGCTTTGTCGTTGGTTCTGAACTTCAACCTGGATGTCCCGAGTGTTGAGTTTTTTTGCCTTATATGATTTATTTACCTATGACTTTTTCCAGCTCCTTTCCCACGGCAAAAGGAGAGATTTTTGGCAGTGATTTTCCGCCTTCATTTGACTGAATGACAAGAAACTTGGGGAACCAGGGACCTGGGGTATGGTCAAGAAAATTCTGCGTAAGCCTTTCGGTGCGGCTCCTTTTCAGGCGCCGATCAGTTTTGTTGGAGTTTTCTTTATCCATATATTTTGGTTTTCCATTCAGTGCGGTAGGTGTGTCGGCCACCACCGACCCCAACCAAGGGAACGTGCTCTGCACATTAACACATCCTTCTGCACTATACCCAAGTGCAGTATCAACGGAGACTGAAAGAACCGCCCAAGGTTGACCCTTGCCGCCAAAGAAGGTGAGTAGGGAAAATACAGGAAGGAAGAGGAGATGAAAGGAGAAAGTAAGGAAATAGGAGATGGCGACTAGCTCAATAATCCTGGCCGGGCCTTCCAGGACCACCCGACTATGGGAAGCAGGGGCCAAAGCGGTGTGTTGCTTTCCCGGAGGGGCCCCGAAGGGTCCTAAACAACCTCCGGGTCCACTCAACCACCAGGATTCCCCTTTCCCCAGACACGGGACAGCCACACACAGCTATACAGGGAGTCCGAGAAAACGTGTCATTGAATTATAATAAAAAAACTACGCCACCTAGAATCATGCGGTCAACAGCATCTGTTCTTATTAGGTTTTTGCCACTTCCTAATGTGAATGTCATGTACTCCAAGTTTAATTATGTAAATATTTGCGAACTGAACTCGGAAATTTGCCAAGTAAATGTCACTTTTTTACCCCACCAATATGAAGAGCGTGCCGAACTCACTCAAATTCATGACAATTCACAGTGATATTCACGAGCTATCCCATCGGAAAAAATAGCCGAATATCATGCTTTTCGGAGCACCGGACCATAACGCGCGATGACTTTTCGAGCGCAATCGCTCTCAGCGCGACGAAAGGAGGTTCTGAAGCCAGCCCACAGAGTGATGCTAGAAAATGTAACAGTTCCGAAAATTGGGAGAGGGAAAGCATTATTCCAGCGAAAGTCGGACGTGATAAGCCGTGCCTGTTTTATCTCTTTCTGCGATGTCGGGGAGAGCTGGGATTCCAACCTCCTTTCGTCGGACTGACAAAGATTGCGCTGAAAAATTCATCGTGCGCTATTCTGTGCGACCCCCGTAGAGCATGATGTTCGGCTATTTTTTTCTGATGGGATAGCTCCTGAATATCCCTGTCAATTATCATTAATTTGACTAAATTAGACATGCTCTTCACATTGGTGGGGTAAAAAAGTGACCTTTACTAGGCAAATTTCCGACTTAAGCTCGCGAAAATTTACAGTAAGAAAAACCCAGTAAGAACAACTGTCATTGACCACATGATTCTAGGTGGTGTAGTTTTTTTTTATTATAATTCAATGACATGTTTTCTGGGACACCCTGTATGTGGGGGTCTCCCTCCTGTGGCGACCCAACCGTGAAAACAGGAGAGGGCTACTGTGGCTGCTGCCGGGCGATGGGGGCGCCAATTTCCCGACACCGGGAACTGAAGGTGTTCATGACTAGAAGTCTTCAAGGTTCCCAGAGAAAGATCCGTCTTTTGAGCAATGTTCGCTAATCGTTATCCGTCGGTTTTCGAAGGTCAGGTACCGCACGCGTCCAATGTTCTCAGGAACAGTGGCATTGGGGCTCTGAGACGTCGTGGCCAGGATCATCCTGCACTGAGGTGCGACCCCCCCCCCCCCATAAACAGTCTGCACAACTCAGAAGTTTTGCTGCGCCTGATCGTATCTCGGCCGTACTAAGCCTAAAGGCTACTGTGAATTTCACGCGATTTTTCACCTTTATTCACGAGAGAGTTCATCACAATTCGCTGTTCGAAGCGCGTGCTCACCGTGTGCTCTTACCGCCGTCTTATTCAGATCGTAACTACAGTTTCACACAGGCTTTGGTCTACGACGCTGCGAGAGCGGATGACGCATCCCATGGCGTCCCATGTGTGGATGACGAACAAGAAGTGGCAGGATCCCTTTTAACACTCACCAGAAAAAAAAGGTCCGGAACTCCCCTCGCATAATATGGCGACACCATATTACGTCATATTTCGACGCCCTTTCCTCCCTTTCTTTTTAGCAAGTGCATTCCCTCAGTTCTAATCAGCTTTTTAAAGGGACTCTGACCAGAAGTTGTGGGAGCTCTTTCGTACTTACTGTCGATAAAGCACCCACCAAGGACTCTCCATGCGAAAATTCACGCATTAAGGCCCCACTATTTCTCTAAACTCGAATGTAAAACATTCGACTTCATCCAAGTGCAGCACGCCTAGCGTCAAACTAATAAAACATACGTTTATATAGAATATCTACCCCGGCCCACCATCAAAATGACGTCAACATGAGGGACACTGGCAACACCCACAATTGCCTCAAACGCGTCACGTGGTCACACAATACCCTGTCGATTCCCTTTATGAAATGGCATTTATATGTTATTTATATGTATATGTATAGTTTATGTATATGTTTTTGTTACAGAGTGTCAAAAACAAAAATATGCCCTGCATTTAACATATGTAGTAGGTTCTACGATTCCCTTTTCAATCTGCGTTCTGTTGTCTTGCGTTCCATATGGTTCCGTATCTGGTCAGCTGTAATGGATGCCATATTACGACCTTGCGAACTTGTGTGATTCCCGGCTCATCCTGCCCTTTTTGGGTCATTGGGTTGGTGTTGTTCGCCATATTCTGAACGTTCCACCTATCATACTGTTCTTCTTGGCGTACTGTTCTTTATCTGCTGCGAAGCAACGGACCGCAAAGCAGTCACTCGCCTCACCGAAATTCTGTCTGCTGCGCATGAAAGGAGCATCGGGACCTGATGATGTACAGCAAATGCTGAAGTTGGATTCCTTGAACCTTCATTCAAAGAAACCAAGTGTGCTCTCGTGTGGTTCTGACGGAAAAGCAGTTTCAACAAGGTTAGCACATTTATTTTTCAGTTCCAAGTCTACGCACTCAAAACCATGCAAGTGCATCCAATCATTCTCGTAGCTGTTCTGTAACACGTATACTTTGTTACGTATCCCACAGAACTCTCCGCTTAATGAGCCCAGTTATACTTTATGTGACCCTTCTGATGGCTCCTTACAAGGCTATGCCGTTCTGAAGCGTTGAGATGACGAAAGGTCGTGGGGGCTTCACCTCTGCATTCGAAAGATGAATCAGTCATTCCACACTGTGATTACTGGCTTTGCATCGACTCTAACAAATCCGACAGACCTGAACTGCCTTTTCCAAGGTAGTTCCCCATGGTATCCCCACCACATATTGAGTGTGTATATCGCTGTACTTTTGATGCTATAGCATATCTATCGTACATTATTATTGAACACCTAGTGTGGAAAACTCAACACCAGCCACACAATTCCAACAATTGTTCCTGCCTTTACCTCGACAGCTTATTTTTATTCTAATATCATTTTAGTATAATCGTCTGATTTTTAATAGTCACAATTTTTCCATGGTTTTGGCGCACTATAACCTGAGTTGCTTATGCGCCATTGAAATTGAATCATCATCATCATCTTTAACTGCCAATATTCAATTGACGTGCCATGTTTCAGTTGGATACACTGATACGGCCAGAGTATTTTTTACTTTTGTTCATGAGTTGCTCATTTCAGAAGAATAGTGACTGTGAAGTTTCTTTTCGGAAACATTAAGAGGACTAAAACCAAACACTTTCCTTTCAGAGCATCCTTTATGCACCCGCGTTTCAATTAAGATCCGTGTTACATGAATGACAGACCACTCAACAGTGATGAACATTTGAAGGTGTAAGTGCTGGAACAAACAGGCATTAATCTGTGTGAAAGGTGCCTTGTATGTGTCTGACTCCAGGGCATAGGTCACAAGCTAATTTCTGTCTTCAGAAGAGGTGTCAACTATGTTCCTTCTATCTACTAACCAGCTCCACTTTTTAGGGTTCCCTGTAAACTAATGGAGCACATGATATACCAGCACATTGTTAACCATGTTGAGTCTGAGTTTTTTTTTTTAATTCCAGCATGACACTAGAAAAGGGTATTAAGGCAAAACTAACATAATTCGGTCACAGCATTTGAAACTGTCTTGATTTCTGGGTCCACGTAGATGCAGTATTTTTTTTATTTTGTAAGGACTTTTGACACTGCTTTATGCTCGCTTACTGGCCAAACTAGCCTAATTAAAATTTGATCCTGCCATTTGATCCTGCCTGAACCATTAACTGGATATGCAGTTTTTGGACAAATCGCAACCGTGCCAACAATTCGTGAGGAGAACCTATCATATCTCAACCATGCAGCGTTTGTCACGTTACATTTGCATCACATTTTAATCTAGTGTGAAGTAAGGCCTTTGGGTGATCGGTCTTGTATAATTACACGCGCCTCCGTTATGTAACACAACAACTTATGACAGATACATAAATATATTGCCAGGTAAATTCTTTACAGGGCTCATTACCCCATTTCACTACATTACCGCAAGCAATTGTTAGAGTAGTGGCCCAGGGTATAAAGCTCGCAACTGGTCATCATTCAAACAAAGTTCAAAATGTAGAATCCTTTACTGAAAACACCGACTTAACACAACGACTGAGAACAAAGAGAGTGAACGTTTCGTCGCCTATCCAGATGGCCTCATCGCTACAACCGAGAACAGTCAAAAACAACATCGAAGGAGTCAAATCAGTGGTGTGCATTCCTTTCATCCAAGGTGTTTCATACGCCATTTGAAGGGCACTCGACCCATCAGGCATTAAGACTGTGCATATAAAGTGCATAGATTGTGATGCCACCTACATTGGCGAGACAGACAAATGACGTGGGACAAGACAAAAAGAGCACACAAAGGACGTTGCCAAGGCTACTCAAACCAGGACCGAATTAGTCTACCATTGTTGGCCTAAGGGACATGCATTTAATTTTGATGGTGCGGTAACCTTTGCACATGACTAGCGATGCGGCCCTAGAAAGTTCTTAGAGTCCTGGCTTATCAGACGTGGTGCATCAGCCTGTGATACAAACCGTGGCCCCCTATCGGATGTGTGTGACGCCCTCTTATATAAGTAGGCTGATGTGCTAGTCCTTGGCCTCTGTTGCGCTGATGATGCCACCCTGATAGGCGGCGAAACGTTTACGCTCTGTTTTTAATCGTTGTGTTATGCGGCGTTTGCAGTAAAGGATGTTACATTATGAGGTCGTCATCTGGCATTTGGAATATATTTTCAAATAAAATTGTTGTTTTTTAAAGCTCATTGCATTGTACAACCCATTCTTATTGCCTATTGTTTAGGGGATACCATGTTCCTCTCATAAGGTGCTCTCTATGGAACTGACTCCCAATTCTGGATGCACTGCCTGAGGTAACTTCAGCATGCTTTCCCAACATGAATGGTCGCAACCTTCTATGAGCAGTGTTGTACTTACTGAAAGCAATATGAAATGCTATGCCTTGACAGGTTATGTTGATATCCTTCTTCAGACCGTAGAGAGATGTTCCTTGCTCCCTTTATTCCAAACCGCACTATCAGACGCAAGCCCACTTGCCACCAAGCCGATGAGTATTGCCTCACAGTCAGAGCAATCAAGGGAATCAATCACTGAGGCTCAGAAAAGCTGTTTTCTATGGGGATCTGATCCAGGACTGAAACATGAGTAGCCCCGAGAAAGCACCAGGGTTTCTTTGAATTTTAGATGTGTCAGCTTTTAATTTCTTCCTTCCCCCTTTTTTATGTAGTACCTGATTACTTTAGATGTGGAGATGATGTAAGACGTGGAATTAGGCTTTAGGCACAATGAGGCAAAGTGTGACAACATACATTCTGAGAACGTTTATTTACGTATCATTCACACAAAGAGAGGATAGGTATTACAATAGATGCTACATATTTTTCTGGTTTTGATATTTATTTATTCATGAATATACCTCAAAGGCCCTTGCGGGCATTACATGAGGGGGACATCAACATGGGTCACTTCACAAATACAGAAGCTACAAGGAACATGCATATTAGGAAGACATTCTCTGCTTTTCATTTGGTCATCAGTCTTGCTCAAGAAATTGTTCAGTGTAGCAACGGTACACAATGTCACGAAAGGAGTGCTCATCTATCGTTCCGCAAGACTCATTAAAAAGGACTAGTGTTGTGTTTCAACACAGCATATTGAAGTCATGAACCATACATGATCCTGAAAGCTATAAGTCATCCTAAATACAGATGCTGAATTATTTGAAATGCGATAGACGAGCTGTGCGAAGAGGTACCTCCAGTTAGGTCGTTGGATACTGGAAGCCTGTGGCAGTTTCTGTGTGGAAGGCTCGCCAGATCCTGTTCACTGCACAGGCTGGGATGACCATGCTCTTGTTTTTCCCAAGCTTGTGGTAATATAGTTTAGGCAAATAGGTAACCGGTCAGGGTACAGGGTGTGTGTCGTAGCATTTCCACATGTACTTGAGAGCGACTGCAATTTATCTGCACACACCTTTTATATTACTACACATGCTGTATTCTTTTAGAGACTAACATTTTTTTACTTTTCAGTGAATCGAAAATAACATCACTCAACATTGCTAAAAGCCTACGCTAAAAACCTAGGCACAGTACAATACATAAAACGCGACTTAAAGGGACGGTCTCGTACACCCTGGCCTATCCACAAAGCGTACCATTCGATTCCTCATATCTGAAAACGTGATACTGTGAATTCGCTCGTCCAGAATCGCCACGGTTATTAAATAAACGAATTAAGTGAATAAGAACAGCGCCAGCACATTGCGATTTATGTTGGCAACAGCGATATCCGCTACGATGGCAGACCGCTTATTGGATGAACAAATCGTCTGCTCTCGCGCCTTCTTGCAGCGGTGAGAGCAGACGACTTCCAAAAGGTGCTCGAGGATCACGGCGACGGCAATAAATTTGCTGCATGTGGTCTGGTCAAACGAAAGACGCGTATTGTAAAATGTGGCCGAACAACAATGTCAATACGTCTCGCATCTTCATTTCGAGCGGCAGTTTACGTGGATGACTCCACCTAATAAAGGCAGTTGACGCTTATATACTAACTTGTCTCGTATCGTTCGGTATTTTGAGCACTTCTAGTTCGTCTTACCTGCGAAAAGAATATTCCGTATGGAAGTGGTGAAAACGTAACCCGGGTGTATAACAACTCTTTTGTCGACGACAATGTGACGAAAGTCGGTATAGAAAAGCACCTGTTGGGAGTCACACACTCGAAACATCTTCAACAAAAGGTCTGACTGTCACACGCGCATGCGTGTACGCCGCACGTTTCGTTCACGATGCATATGAGGTAAGAGACGTTCTGCGGGCACGATATGTATGGGACGGCGCCGGACGCAGCTCGAACTAAAAGATGTCGGCCGTCACGCAGTCAACTGTTAGCGGCAATGGTGTCCAAAGAACTGGATACGCGCAATATTGAAATGTAGGTATTACTTTGTTGATAATAGCCAAAAGTGATGTGTACAGAAATTGTCGGCACCGCACGCAACGGCAGTCCCGCGTACCTCGGAAGGAAGTGCTTGATCCAGCAGGCTACATCAGTTTGTTTTGCATATAGCCTCTCTAAGGTATTATCCCTACCGGAGCAGTATATCGCCAAACTATGCTCAATAATGTTGTCTTGTACCCCTTCAGTAGCTGACACTAACTGATGAGAGTGGCACTCCTTCCTGTGCCAGAATCAACACCTATTAATGGGTCACAAATATAACAACTCCAATTCACAGGCTTCACAGCTCTATTTAATTTTTCCCTGCACATTGCTGATGTGAGAAAAGTATTGCATAATATAAATATGTAAGTTATATCCACAAATCAGTGTTGTGATTATATGATGTTCAAGCAGCAAAAGACAAGACAACGTTGTTGACAGGACAGGACGACAGGTTGCTCAGAGCTTGCTGCTTGAACATCATTATGACTACCCGATACCAACAACCCAATTTTAACACAATTGGTCAGTCCTGTGGACGTACATTACAATAAGGGACAATAAAAGATGACTACATAAACACTCAACTTCCGCAAACTTTATATTCAACGTGCTGGACATGTTAGTCTGCAACCCCTGATATCGAATACAAATGTGCGCCAGTATGGGCTCATGAACACACCGGTGTAACATGAGCAAAAATAAGACTGACGACATGTCGACAAGTTGCAAACCGCTGTTCCATCTTACAAATTTGTCATGCACATCTAGGTATTTTTCATATTTTTTAAACATTTACACATCTTTCATATTCAACGTGCTGGACATCTTAGTGTGCAACCCCTGACACAATCATAATCTGAGCCAGTATGGGCTCATGAACACACCGGTGGAACATGAGCAACAATAAGCCAGACGACATGTAAACATGTTGCAAACCGCTGTTCCATCTTCCAAATTTGTCATGGATGTCTAGGTATTTTTGATATTTTTGAAAGTTTTTAAACATTTCCAAATCTTTTATATTCAATGTGCTGGACATCTTAGTGTGCAACCCCTGACACAATCAAAATCTGAGCCAGTATGGGCTCATGAACACACCGGTGTAACATGAGCAACAATAAGCCAGACGACATGTAAACATGTTGCAAACCGCTGTTCCATCTTACAAATTTGTCATGTACGTCCAGGTATTTTTGATATTTTTGAAAGTTTTTAAACATTTCCAAATCTTTTATATTCAACTTGCTGGACATCTTAGTGTGCAACCCCTGACACAATCAAAATCTGAGCCAGTATGGGCTCATGAGCACACCGGTGTAACATGAGCAACAATAAGCCAGACGACATGTAAACATGTAGCAAACCGCTGTTCCATCTTCCAAATTTGTCATGGATGTCTAGGTATTTTTGATATTTTTGAAAGTTTTTAAACATTTCCAAATCTTTTATATTCAACGTGCTGGACAGCTTAGTGTGCAACCCCTGATATCGAATCAAAATGTGAGCCGGTACCCAGTAAACCACCGATGTCCCATGGACGTCCTGAAAAGATCCCGAAGTCCTGATCCGGGAAAAATGTCCAAATGATGTAAATAAGACGTCATTCGAAACGTCCTAGCGTTGTCTAGCCAGGATGCATTTTAATGATATCGCTGGGACTTCGAAATGGCGTCCCGACCGGATGTTGATTTAGAAGTAGAATACAAACATGCTTTCGATGCTCATTATATTTTTGTATCCTTATGATAACGTTCAACAGCGTTCAGCAAGAAACTGAAACAGTGACACTAATTTTTATCCGTGTTACCGAAGTGGCAACACACGAAAATTACTCATCTGAATTTACAAAGAAACTCCCGACATGGTCCGAGCTTAGCAGATGTACCACAGTATCTAGCTTCTGTTTCCTTTTACTTTAGTGCTAATAAAGGTAGTTGGGAAGGCCGAGAAGACCTCGATATCTCTTGCAATATCTCCATGTAGAACGGAACACACACAACTACATCTCCAGATGTGCTTCCCTGCCGGAACGAGAAGACATAACATCATTGAATTGTCGCCACAATTCCAACGAGATCCAAAGACAAATCAGACAGTCAATTCGTTCATTATGTAGCCGTCAGGTACAAGTTCCTCACTGACAGAATCAGGGTTTTTGAAGAGAAGCTATACCTTCGCGACATCATGTTCCACTATGTTGTGTGGCGAAGACCGTACCCACGGAATAAAGAAGCAATTCAATGAATTGGCTTAATGGATATAAATGCTAAACGCTGATTTCCACTTGATTTAATGTAATCCAACATGTTTTGTACACACTGCACCAGTTCAAAGAATGCGAAACCACACTGTAAAAAAATACTGTGATTTCTACGGGTGTTTAGTAGTATCTGACGACGGCGTGTTACCGTAATCACAAATACTGCGAAAACTACGTAAAATGGTGGCGCCATCATCATGCGCCGGCCAAAAACTTCAATGCGGAGGCAAGGCCAAGCCAAGTACGGGTCATTGCCGTCATTCACAACAGCCGGACGCCGAACATCGTGCGCGGACGATCGTTGAGGAAGAAGAACGAAGTGGTCGTTGTAAATCTCGTGAATGCACGTAGCCAGGTAAGCACATTTCTGTTCGCACATCCTGTTCTTTGCGATTTGAGCGTGGTGCACCGTATGCCTTGTTTTTGTTGAACTTATGGGACACCAGTAAATCGTGGCGTTTGCTGTGAGGCTTCTCCCTAGTTTCAGATCTCCGTGTGTCATGCGTCCTGGCTCGTAGGGTGATCAAGGCGCTCTTATTGTAATGTATCGTTGCGGAAGGTGCCCTTGTGTTTTTAACACTCTGATGGGCTACGTTGACCACTGTAGACATGTACATGAAGCGAGCAGAATACCGTGTTGTCATGCATTATGTGTGTACACGGCGGCGAACTATGCAACACTCAGATGTCACATTTTGGGACGTTACAAGAACACATCAGGACGGTCGCCTCGAATCGATTTGCTCTCCAAAACCACGAAAGTATGTCACGTCCATTCGTGCTCGCGTCAGTTCACTACGAATATAGAGATAGTGTCACATATGAAGCAGCACATACGAGAGGGTCATGATCAGATGTCCTTATGAACGCTGCCAGAAGAAGTTCCGTGCCGTCTCCGCGTTTTGTGTGCACCTTCATATGTTCTTCCATTGAAAAAATAAAACTGTGAGTATAATCTCCTTTCTCTTTGCAGTGTTTTGATGCCAGAGCTGACTGATGGGTGCACATGGCTCCTTCGAATGTTCTTCCTTTGAAAAAATAAACAGTGAGTATAACTGCATGTCAAATGCCCTGCTCCCTGTAACAGCTTCCTTTCTCTTTACAGTGTTTTGATGCCAGAGCTGACTGATGGGTGCACATGGCTCCTTCGAATGTTCTTCCTTTGAAAAAATAAACAGTGAGTATAACTGCATGTCAAATGCCCTGCTCCCTGTAACAATTTCCTTTCTCTTTGCAGGGTTTTGATGCCAGAGGTGATTGGCGCATTTTCATCACTATGTACATAGAAAATAAATCCCGATGTGACAAACATCACAATGTGTTACGCATGGTCATTACTTAAACTGCTCTCATTGCTACGACTGTATGTAGAAAAAAAAAAAAGTGGGGCTCCAGGGATGGGCACAGCACGATAAGGGTACACGGCATATGCCAGTTAAAATTACTGGCCAATGCAGTTTTTTTAACGACCACAGCACAGTAATGCTACACGGCGTATGCCTGTTAAAATTACTGGCCAATGCAGTATTTTTCACGGGCACAACTTATACGGGGCCACCGTAAAAAAAACGGCCAATGTTTGGCAGCCAACTTTCCTTGCATTTGCCCGTTTTTTTTACGGTGAAATTTTTTACAGTGCAATTGAAGGAATTGGCCTAGAGTATCAATAAAACAACAACTTTATTTCTAAGGTTAATAATGAGGAGTTTCGCCGCTAGTGTGGATACCCGAGCCCACTGGCATAAAATGCGATGAAATGTGCCCCTTCACCATAAGGATCGAAGTCCTGACGTGTCTAAAAAGACCAAAAAAGCTCTCATCACACAGTGTTGATGGGCTGGATTTCACCAGGGGCCAAGCAATTTTCATAGAGATAGAAAGGGTGAAATTCCAACTGACTAAGGATCTGAGAGAGCGCGGTTCGGGAAGGTTGGTAGCATGGACAAATAAGAAGAATGTGCCCAGGTCCCCTACGGCACCGTAGTGACATCATCGGTCAGAATAGATCAGATATGCATAGAGATTCCAACTGAGCACTGCACATGCCACTTGAGGTGGCGGTTGATACCGCGGCGTCTTTTAGCCATCCAGTGATGGTTTAACCCCATCAGAGTGACATCGTGGTGTTTCGCGATGGGTTCCCGTGTCTAATATCTTGGCCTGCAGCGGCGATATCGGGATGCTGTTTCTTGTGACGAATTTCCCTTCCATCCCCCTACGCGTGCACCTTGCTGCTTGTGAGAAATCCTGGCGGTTGCCCAGATATTTGAAAATTCTTGGCAACCGTCGGTGCTTCTGACACCTTTAAAGTCTTGTAAATCCCGCCCGGACTGTTGGATCGAGACCAAAATTCAGGTCCGAACGGGCCTGGATTAGCTGTGTGATCGCGCAAATTACACAGGAACTGATCTGTAGTGGTTTCGAACTCGTAGGCGGAGACGCGTTAGTAAAATTCGTTTTTCCGAACTTCAGTGCCCTTGTTGGAAAGAAGTTCGCCTCGGACAGGGTTCATACTTGGAGAACGCACTGTTCTCGACGCGGAGCACGTGATAAAATTCACCGCGTCTCTCTAAATTTAGCAGTTCCAGAGTTAGAGGATTCCGCGTTCACACTCCTCCCAATACATGGGACCAGCGGCTTCCCCCCCCCCCAAAAAAAGCCTTCCCGTTCCTGCCACATGGTCATGTTTGCCTTCGTTATGAAGGTCTCAATGTGCTCTTCCCAACAGCGTTTGTCCCGCAGGCGCGCGATGTTCCGTTCTCCCGATATCGGCTTAAGAGCATGACGAGCTGCGAGGCTGGCTAGAGCCACCCTGAAACGCTTCCCACTTTTCGGTGTCGTAAGTCGATTACCCGATATCCGATTTAGTCGAAATTTTGTGTGCGCGTGCTCTGTTCCCTGCTCTACAACTTTCCAATTGAGACCAGCCGTCGATTTCCAGTGGTTAAGACGTCATTCTCGAAATTCCTGACACCGACCACCGTTCACCGATTTTTGTCCCTGTCTTCAGGCTTGAAGCCCACGGCGGATCCGACTTCCTTTTAATGGGCACACGCACTCGACATGGGAAACGCGTAGAAACTTGCCGCATCTTTCTATCCCTGTCGGTTCTCGAGTTAGAACACCGTGGCAACGGCGGTTCTCTGATACATGGGCCTCGGGCATTTTTTTCGATATCGGGTTCTTGCTGGCGTAGGAAGGTGATTGAGATGTGTTTTTGAAGAGGAAAACGTCCTCTTTCCGATAGCGTTGGTCCCGTCTTCGCGCGACTTTCCGTTCCCTTGCTACATTCCGAGGAGCGCCTGGGCGCTGGGGCATGGCCTGGCGGGCAGGTGGCCTTCCTGCCGTTTCTGCGCTGCGGGCAGCGTCCATTTCGCTTGCAAGCTTCGTTGCGTTCGCACGCCTTTTTCTGGCTCCCGTTGTCTCGCGTTCCGTCGTTGCTCTGGTGCCCTGGACTGCTGTGAATGTGTTTTTATGCCCTACTAGTGTTGCCTGGGGGTGCTTTTATGTGTGCACCCTGGAAGATAGGTCCAGAAGCCTTGCGATTTCTTAGATTAAAGGTTAGTTCTATGTTTGTACGATTCGTGCAACTTTTGTTTGGTATCATTCCTAGCGTGTGGGTTCTATTACTTTATGCTAGCAGTGTGATTATTACCCTTTTGATTCCTATTACCCTATGCTTTATCTTTCAGCTAAGTGTACTCGTGACCCTACCAGCACTTTTCAAGGTGAAGATGCAACATCGTCAGTGGCCCCGTTACTAATGTCTAATCTATGGATTTCAGATACTTTCGACGTATTCATTGCGGTGAACAACGCGGTTGGGACAGCACACTCACGACGTGGGAAGGTCACAGAAATGTTGAAAGACATCAGGTAAGTTACGCTAAAGTGCGTTTCAGAGCTCTTCAGTGACTTGTGTTTACTGCGAAACAGATAGGGCATACGCTTCACCCGTGCAACTTCGTCATGTGCTCCACGGCAGCACAAGCCTTTACGGCTGTGCCACTGTATGTAAAAAATGCTGAGTTATTTTAATAAAGAATTTGCAGGGAAGTACAATGTGTCGCACCTTGTTGACTCTTTTACAGATGTGTGGAAACGTCGTAGCGGATGAATGTGAATTATGGATCTCCAAGTGGCGTCGCCCGCGTCATTTTCAAGATTTTACCCGTTTTGAAGGTACGTATAGTGAATGTGCGAGGCATTCACGTTCCTACTACGTGGTTATCCATGCGTTTACTGTCTTCGCAGGCAATAGGGCTGTTGATAGGGAGAATGCTAAGCTACTGCAGACTGCAAC
The DNA here is from genome assembly GCF_037126465.1 of Ornithodoros turicata. Taxonomy (NCBI): domain Eukaryota; kingdom Metazoa; phylum Arthropoda; class Arachnida; order Ixodida; family Argasidae; genus Ornithodoros; species Ornithodoros turicata. The sequence goes on from NC_088201.1 coordinate 185,319,933, forward strand.
CATAGGCGCTGTGTCTAAAGGTATGCGTATACGTCGATGCGTACTTCACAGTGACATTTTGCTGTAGCAGTGTTTTTGAAATTACATTTCTTGCAGGTTAAGCTCACATGACGCGGCAGGGAAGGGAGTCCATGGCGAAAAGTGAATATAGCCGAAGTTGGATAGCGTTAATTTTTGCGCACGAAAGGCAAGCTGGACACATCGCAAATCTCCAGTTGTACGAAACACAGTGCAGCATGGTCGTCGGTTATGCCAGTGCTTCAACATATGTTTCAGCGTCGCACTTCGGACATTGCGGGCATATACCTTTAAGTTTTTCCCCTTGTGGACCGATGCTGTGTGTGTTCATGGACATCATGTTTTCGAAGACATGTAAGTTCTCAATAATAATGCGAAAAAAATGCTGGTCATGTTACGCTGTGATATAATACCTGGTGAGGTAATACGATGCTATGACGCTCAGTTTCATACGAAATAAAGTGTTTGATCTAATGTTGCTTATTTGTGCCACTGATACGCACTGCTGTGCGGTGTTGATGTAATGTTCAGAGAACGCCAGTAAGCCTGGCTAAGGCACGGGAAAAAGGTCCACTAGAGGTCCGTAAAAGGTCGTCATTGACGTACTATGGACTTCCTTGGGACGTGCGCGGATGTTATTTTGGCAGTTCTGAGTACGTCCCAAGTATGTCAAAATTATGTTTCAGGATGTCCTCAGGATGTCTTCATCGTCCTGAGGGTAACATCATGTAGACGTCCTTGGGACATCGGTGGTTTACTGGGTATGGGCTCATGAACACACCGGTGTAACATGAGCAACAATAAGCCAGACGACATGTAAACATGTTGCAAACCGCTGTTCCATCTTACAAATTTGTCATGTACGTCTAGGTATTTTTGATATTTTTGAAAGTTTTTAAACATTTCCATATCTTTTATATTCAACGTGCTGGACACCTTAGTGTGCAACCCCTGATATCGAATCAAAATGTGAGCCAGTATGGGCTCATGAACACACCGGTGTAACATGAGCAACAATAAGCCAGACGACATGTAAACATGTTGCAAACCGCTGTTCCATCTTACAAATTTGTCATGTACGTCTAGGTATTTTTGATATTTTTGAAAGTTTTTAAACATTTCCATATCTTTTATATTCAACGTGCTGGACACCTTAGTGTGCAACCCCTGATATCGAATCAAAATGTGAGCCAGTATGGGCTCATGAACACACCGGTGTAACATGAGCAACAATAAGCCAGACGACATGTAAACATGTTGCAAACCGCTGTTCCATGTTACAAATTTGTCATGCACGTCTAGGTATTTTTGATATTTTTTAAACATTTACACATCTTTCATATTCAACGTGCTGGGCATCTTAGTGTGCAACCCCTGACACAATCAAAATCTGAGCCAGTATGGGCTCACAAACACACCGGTGTAACATGAGCAACAATAAACCAGACGACATGTAAACATATTGCAAACAGCTGTTCCATCTTACAAATTTGTCATGTACGTCTAGGTATTTTTGATATTTTTGAAAGTTTTTAAACAATTCCATATCTTTAATATTCAACGTGCTGGACATCTTAGTGTGCAACCCCTGACACAATCAAAATCTGAGCCATGGGCTCATGAACACACCGCCATAACATTAGCAAAAATACGGCTGATCCATCTTGCACATTCGTAATGCACGTCTAGATATTTTTGATATGAAATACTATAATCATCCATGATGATAAGAGCTTATTCGATGCAGAAGCATGGTCTTTGATGCAGATATGTTGGATGGTCCTGAAAAGGGCTTTTTTTTTTCATAGGCCAGGGGTAATTGAAGACGTTGACGTAGATCAGCTTATCCTTGATTTTGTCATTTGCTCCAGGTGTAATGACATGAATGGAAAGCCTTCACTTATCACGTTGACAACCTCCTGCCGCTTGCGGGAATGGATAGAGAGAGCAGCTTTCTTCAGCAGTCTATCCAAGTTCTGATACATATATGACCAAATCTGAAATTTTGCATAACGTACCATGAAACACACATTTTTATATGCAAATAAAAAGCTGCGCAACAAAAACAAACCTTACAACACCTTTCAGGAGAATACAATACCATGTGTACGTGACTGATCGAAACAGGTTCCGGATTGTGCGCACAACACATGCTGGTATTGGCGAGCAGTGTCTACAAACACACCTGCAATAGAACACACAAACACACCTGCAACAGAGAGCCCTGGACCGGCAATCCAGAAGATGTGGGTTCGATCCCTACAGCTGGCTAACCTTTTCAGTGGCTTTCATCTTTCATTTTACACCTGCAATGTTTGTACAATTTAGAATGGTGTCATGATCAAGCGGAACATATATACGCAAAAAAGTGCGCTTTTATGGATGAGCCTTACCCGCGTCAATCGATTCCGGATCATCCACTACTTTCACTGGCTAACCACGTTGTTGTGGCAAAGGGTCAGTAGCTAAAGGTTCATCGACGTCCCCGGTTCTTCAATCGATCGGCGCCGATGAGCTCATCTTCACCGCTTAGTGACAGGGACCCGTCACTATCGCTAAATTTGCTATTAGACATTACGACGTCGCGCGTGACAACTTTCAAGCGCAAAGCACATACACCTCCGACTGTATTGTGCATTGCGCTTCGGTCGCCCAATGGGCGAGCTGCCACCATAAATACCATAACCACGTCACATGCGGCGTTGCATGAGAGGGAGTTGAATCCAGCTGCGACTTCCGTCGTCTGCTGTCACGGCATATTCCTTCAAATTTCTCGAAAACCACTTCGTTGTTCTGGTTGAAACTTCGCGACTGTATTTCTGTAGCACTCTTGAATATAATTTCAGCTAAGTTTCGGAATCGCTCGATCTGTACGAGACCGTCCCTTTAAGACATAAGAGTGACAATTACACAGTTGCCTATATTGCTTTTCTCAAATTCACAGTTCTGTATTGTGCCGTCTTTTCTGTGCTGCGCCCTGTACTGGAGTTTTTAGCGACTTCTGTGCAGGACCAAACCGATTTTCAGCGCCGAAATTTTAACATCGTTCGACAGGGCCACATCTGACTTACTTGTGAATATGTAAGAAGGGAGTTGCCTCAAGACAGAAACCGCGGCTTCTGTTCTGAGGCAACTCCCTTCCTGGCGGCTTCTGTCCTGAGGCAACTCCCTTCCTACATCTCTACCGGTTCGCTGGATTTCTGCCCACTTATATTGTGAATATGGTCGCTCATAGGCTCGCGCTGCCCACGGATTTCAAAATATGCCACCTTCAAGACAGTCGTACTGGGGATAGAAGTTGGAAATCTTCGTGGGTTGTAATGCACTCATATTGCTGTCATTCGGCTTCGATTTCAACTCCTTGCAGCACAAGCATTCGATCTCCTTCCTCATTATGACAGGCCAGCCGCACCGGCACCTTAAACACCAAGTACGCATTAAATATGAGAACACGAAATTTCAGAGAACGTTTGCATATTCGATCACAGTGCGCGTTAAAAAGCTTAACGCTTACCTGTCTGTCGAAGACAGGCGTCTGATCCTGTTTGCTTCATCTGTGACCGATGTTCGTAGAGCTTTGACTTCGGCTCGCATTTGCGGCATCGGCGACGTTTCGAAAGCGAGGCTCCCGAACTGTCGAACTGTTCAGCACGCAGAATTTCCTTCTCGGTCTCAGAAAGGTCAGAAAAAAGTTCCGGGCTCGAAGTCTCCGCATTTCTTGCTTCGACGTCCATATTGAAGATCGCTTTCCGGATGCCGCCGCCCTCACAAACTCACTAACAACAGAACTTCCGGTCCGGGCCACCAATGAAACATGAACCTCATGTCTTCGTCACCCACACGGAAATTGGCGGATATCCACAACAAAGAGGCTAGATTTCGGCGCCGATCGCGCGAGTTGAGGAGCCAAGCTCGTCTTCAGCTCCCCGTTTGGCAAACTTTGCCGCCGCGCACAGCCAAAATATTTCGCGTGTGGCTTGTAGGCGTATTATACCTTCGTAGTAGATGCAAACGAAAGATTTGTTGAACTTCTCGTCAGAGTTCCTTTAAAGCTTGCCGTTTCGTAAGCCTTTTCTTGTTCTCTCTCTGTCTTTTATTTGCGCTGTTCACGCTCTTTCAAAACGGAATTCGTGGACCTATATATCCCTTGTTCCAGCTACACACTTCTGAGCGGCTAACGCTGCTTTTAGACTTGTTTGCGCTACGCAATCAGTGGGTTCTGCAATTCCACCCAGAGCACCCAAAACATATTCAAATAGAACGCGCAACAAGGAATCAGATAGATAAAAAAAAAAAACTACGTCGTAAGCATTCGTTTATCCCGTTGGAGTAATTGGTGTGAAAAATGGCTTAGCGTCCAGTCGTGTTGAAGGAACTGTGAAGCAAATTTCAACCCAGGGTAACCTTATTATTTCATAAAATATTTTGGCGTACATGCCCTGTGATGTCGAATTTACCAAACCTCAATCCCCTCGAGCTTTGGATAGTCCAGCAGTCACGCCGGCCAAACTTTTGTTCTTACCAGGGCACGCCGGAGACACAGCATGACACAATGCCATCTGCAGAACCGTCGACGGAGAATGAATTGCCGTCATCGACGTCACCTGGCCGCGTAGCAAACCGCTTTCATGTGCAATGACAAGGTTGAGAGCCTCACCGCGGAAATATGGTATTGCTCCTTCAGTTCAGGTGTCCTTCCAGCAAATGCGTGCTGGTGCCGACGGCAGAGGAATGCCTATGTTGCCGTGAAATGAGACGTTACTGAAGCAGCGGAGCGGTTGCATTGCAAGAAATCAGTACTTTGAAATACTGTGGCTAGACACTGAGCTGTTCCAGGTGTCCTACTGCGACATGAGAGAACGCGACGATTACGCCTTTATCAGGAACAGCAAAGTGAACAAGTGAGTTCATTGACGTGTGCCTTCAGTTTGTTATCAGTAAAGTTACATATCATAATTTTACGCTGCCCATGGTACATGCAGGAAGTTTCGGTACGTCGCCTACAAACAGTTTACCAGGTGGTTCTGGGGACCATTAGGAAAGCCCTGCATAAAAGTCATCAAAACATCTGCTGTACATGCCACACGGGAGAACTTTCATTCTGAAGCATTCAAAGGGTTTTGCCTTTTTGATGTGTGATGCTGTAGGTGCTGTTTGACAATGTGTTTCTTTATTCCCGTTCACTTAGGTGAAACTTTCACTTTTCTTTCAGGTGCTTGTGGGCAAGATTGAATGCTTGCTATCTTGACAGAGGTAAACTGGATGGTTTGGCCGTGAGCACCGCAAGATCACAACAGTATCCCTTTCATGCACAAAAGCGGTCTGCCATATACCCTTCTGGAGTAACCAGGCAGCCACTACGCAGTCAAACACATTCTACAAACATCAAAGCTTGTAAATATTGCATTCTTGATCACTGCGTTAATGATTGAAGATATGAGTTATAGCAGTAAACAAAGGAAGGAAGGAGAACTGTGTCTGTGTCCATATGACTTTGCAAGTGCTTCACCTCCCACCAACCAGTGGTGCAATGAATGCATGCTTTTGTATTTTCTTTTCAGTGCACAGGTGTTTGCTACAAACACATTATAGGCCATAAGCTCTTAGAGGGCAAAGTCTTGCCTATCTGACATCACATGAGTTCATGACTTCTTCATCAGTATAAGAGCCTCAGGTGGGGACATGCCAATGTCTTCAACAGAGGTTTCTCTTCAGAGGCATCCCTATCATTGACTCCACAAGCATGTGAAGAAACATTTTAGATCTTTTCTGTGGACATCCATCTTTGTAACTCTTTCTGAATTTCTCATTATGAATCCCCCATGTTTTCCCTCAAACCCAGTCCAATTGCAGTCATTCGTGAGGGCTCGGTGCTTTTGCAAACCCCTAGTATTTGTCTGTCTGGGGTTTTTCGTGGGTTTTCCTCAGACGCTTTCAGACATATGTCAGCACAGTTCCCTTAGAAGTCGGCCCAGGACGCACATTCCCCCAGGGCGTCAGTCGTGACGTTGCCCACATACGTGAGGCCGACAACGGCAAGCCCGTTCACCATCACCACCACCACCACTACTATTTCACTGTAGCTAACATCTATGCAAGTTGTCGGTGTTTCACTCAGGAGATGATCTACATCCTCTGCCAAGAAAGGATGATATGGTCATGGCTAAATGTCTTCTTTATACTCGTTGCATGAAAACATGGTCCCCCAATGCTGTCATGGATGTTGATAGGGTACAGGGTCACACTTAGACCCCTTACTTCAAAGTGAGTATTGTGAGACAGACGATTGTTATCGTGTCACCGTATCCCGCTCGCTCGGTCGCTCCCGCGTCTTCGAGTTCCAGGATCCATCCCAATAAAGAGTTGCCCCTTTACCTGCTTCCTTGCCGCATTTGGTGAAGGTGCTGCACAACGTTCACGCAGTACTAGCTTCCAAAGGACTTGATGCTCCTTCCTGTCTCACGCCACTCACAGACGACCAGGCATACATTCCGATAACAATTTCCGCCGACGCGTCTGTTCTTTTACCCGCTGGATTCATTGTCGCAACTGCCGAAGACTGTGACACTCTCGACGTCATTCTTCCTTTCAACATTACGCCGGGCCCTGCTCGTTTGCACTCGACTGTTCTGATTCTACTGACCTGAGCACGATGATCGCTTCTAGCCTTTCCTCCGATGGACACATATCCCTCACTTCACTGTTAACGACGTATTCCCATCTCTTTGATCTTGACTGAAGACTACCCCTCACCCAACACACACACGCATACCTGTAAAGTGTTTGCAGAGCCTCCTGATGCGCCTCCTGATGAGGATGCGCAGACCTAACGCAGCCATTAACTTTGTTATTGTAAATAGATGTAAAACGGTTATGAGGCGAAGCATAAGAACGGACATTCGCCCCATTGATAAAGCGATTGCACAAAGAGCACCTCCGTGCCAGATCTGAGTCGCCGGTTTGTCCTGCGCGCTGGCGATTATGACCTTGGTGTGATCTTGTTCCAAGAGCACCGAGATCAACTCCATCCCGTGGCAAGTCGCAGGGTGACGTCTCCCGCGCGAAACTGAACCGTGGCTAAACAGGAGTGTCCAGCTATCATGTTTGCACTGGATAATTTCCACATGTACCTGGATGTGCACTTTCGTAGACGTGGGAGGAAACGCTGACTTTTTTTTTTTTGTGCCACCTCCGCACCCCTCATTCATGGATATCCAGTGCAAAACATTCCTGGCTACGCCCCTTGTTGCGAATTGTCCTGAATGAAAATCATTCCTGGCAGAAAGTGGTTGCCGACCTTATTCAATCCGCACTTTCCCATGTAAGCCTGACGGACACTCCTGTAGTCTTAAGGACTCGGAAGAGTTTCTTAGAATACTTTCTTGTAGATGGATGTGAAAGACTTGTACCATTTGTCAAAAATAAACCCGAGTTGCTCCTATACTTTCAGAGGGGGATATGTTTAATAGTGAAGAAGAAGATAAAGGGAAGCGTTAACCATACGAGATGCTACTGGGGTTCCCTATTCTAAAAAAAAAAACAGGCAAACAAAAGAAGTACTAAATAAATCAGAAGCAGAAAACTATAGAGAAACATCGAAAAAGACAGCGCCTTCCCTCGACATTTTTCAGGTAGTCATCATGGAGGTATAAAATAGTGTCCGTTAGCCCTGCTTCCAGAAGGAATCTTAGCAGCGCAGATGGTGATCCCGGCGTGCTCAGTAGAGCACAAGTCGCTCAAGGGAAAGCTCTCGGTAGCTGTCACGAAGCCCTGGCGGGAGCGCTCCGTTTGGTTAGCCAAGTGAATGTCACACGTGAATACGGGGACCAATTCCACGACATAAATTTCAACCTGTGCGGTTCAACAGAAGTGCACCCTACCTCGTTAGCAAGAACACAAAAGAAAGAGGTTGGAACGCCAATGCGTACCTTACGGCGCGTGTGAACACGAGACTATGAAATGAGGGGAGTCACAGAGACAATGTATCTTTAAACAAAACATACACTTACTAAGAAAGAGCAAAGTTTGAACTTACTCTGAACACAGAAAAAGAGGCAGTTACGTAGAAAATCTTGGACCGCTCTGAAGAGAAAGTTTGTTTAAACTTCATTTAGGGGAAATACAGAAAGCCTTAGCTTACGGCGTGCTTGGCTCGGTGGGGTCGTGTCCCTGTTGTAGTGGCGTCCTACCTGCTGGTGGGCGATGCACACGTGTACACTCACAAAGTCCCGGTTAACACTTGTGATGTAGTGTGGTGACGCGACACCCGTCATTGTCACCCGTGGATACAATCAACCGCCGCTAGCGGCCGCTGCTGACCACTCCTTCGTACACAAGAACCACAAAGCTCCGGCTTACCCCAGTCACTGTAAACCAATTCGAATAGCCTACATGCCCCGATCAAATCTCTCGCACGGCTATACACGGCTGCTTGCGTGGTTTCTTCGTCCCCATCTATGGCTTACATTTGCACCTCGAACCAGACAAAATAAGAACATGCAATTATAAACATTCGTAGGGTTGGCCACGACCCCTTCAAGATTTCCCCAAATTTATTGCTTCCTGTTTTTTGTCTCGCATGCGTGGGAAGGAAGAGCCCGAGTTGAGAAACCCAGCACCCATACGGGAACGTGTTTAGGTGCTCCGGGTCGCCATTGACCACCGGCGACAGAAACATGGGTGCCATTTCCCGGCGACTCCCACCGTTAACTGTAATACGATACCATGTGTTTTGGCGCCGAGTCTGGGGATTGTTTCCAGACCTCTGACACTTGGAGAAACAAAACTAAATTATTGCCGCCACATAAAATGGCGAGCTGTTTTTTGTAACTGGAGCACAGCTTAGCGAGACGGAGCCGGAGATTAGATCCTTCGTAGAGCTCGCAAGCGAGCAGAACCTGTTGCACGTCTGCCCCAACATGACACGTGCACTCTCAGAAAAAATCGGACAGTCAGAGTAAAAGAAAGGTGCGTTTTTACTTGAATCCCATATGTTAGCGTTGTACCGATGGGTACCGTGACGTTTATTAAAGGCAAAAAATTGAACCGATTGTTTACCCTTATTTTTGCAGCCAGTAACTGAGTGTTATTTTAGTGTTAGGTTATTTTAGTGTTATTAACTGAGTGTTAGCCAAGTGTTGGCGACGGGGAGGACACACCACGTGGGACCACGTGAGTGCATGGTTTCGGTTTGGACAACAACGGCGTCGTATATCTGCAGTGGAAATCGGCAGAAATATCTCGGAACGCAAATTTTCAGCGCTGGAGGAAGAGATGATGCGACACACACAGCGTCTAGGAATCGTTCCTTACGCAGCAGTTCATAAAAGGCCACTGACTGAGACAGTTGCTGACATAGTCTCTGAAGAGGTTCAGAGAGGGAAACGTGCTGCGGTAACCATGCTGACACTCAACGGTACATTACACCCCTTGTAGGATTATGTGTCAACGATGAGATACAATCTTATCTCCAGGAGAAATCGAAACATACCTCACGGCGACGTTTGCAAGCTTGCTTGCAAATTTTTGAATTTGCTCGCAAAAGGCGGTCCACGAATCGGCAACGCCCACGGTGTATGATGTCACGGCCAGTTCGTCTCGCAGACTGGTCGTAGCAGCTGCCGTTCGCGGCCGTGGTTAATATAGAATATTTTCGCCATTCGAACAATTTTCATCTTTATATTTGACAAAGTGAATGCCTTAGTTCAGACAAACTAATTGAAAATGATCGTAGGCTTGTTAAACATCGTCTCAAGGTCGCTTTAAGAGTACATAATAATGCGCTTGGTGGCATTGCCAAACGGCTACGCATGTCTGTGCAGCAGTATATACCAAAGATATGATACTGTTTCAAGTGTTTAAATGAGAAAGCTAATCTCGAAAATATGGTAGTGCCGTAATAAATCATGCCGTTACAGTGCTCTTCGCCATACCTGAGTCCATCTCCGCAGGGACCTCCTACATGAAACAGAAATAAACGTAACACCGACTACAAAACGCATGTAGCATGTAACTGGATATTGTTAAACACATAAATCGTTTTATTTCTCTAAGAAGTGGCATTCCACACGTGTTTTGCACCACCACTAACTGACACGATATAAAAAATCGTGGCCGCTCTTTACAAGTGAGAAAAATGACATTTGCTTCGTGTCAACACATCGTGCTGCGCTATAATCTACAATGATGATTTGAACTGCTATTACAAGAACGGATTGAAGAATACACCGATAACAAGATGCTTCAATGGCGGGCAACGCGCATCGGGGGAAAAAAAAGAAAGAAAAATCAAGAAAGAGTCGCACCCATAACAAAATGATCTGCTTCTAGATGACCACACATAAGACACAAGCTCGGTGGACAATGGCTGTACGCATATGAATTCTGCAGCGTGCTTTGCAGAGTAGAAATAGCCGGGGGACAAGCAACACTGTTTATGTAGCGTCCGCGAGCTTAGCCCACTAGATCGTGCGAAGGTACCTCGTTCGACGCCATTTCTTCCTGCCGTGCATTTGTCACAAATGTAATCCGTGAAATTTAATGAAACACAAAGCACCGAGCCCAAAACGTGACGACTTATATCGGTGTTGGACGGTGCATGATTGATGCCATCAGACACCTTAAGCCACGAGAATGACGGTTATCCCAGCAAACGCTTCCCAGGGAGCACATGGTGGGCTAGTAAACGTCTAAATGACGTCTAAAAAAAGAGATAAGGAATGTCTATAGAATGTCTAGGCAATTAGACCAAATGTCTAGTATCCGTCCACTAGACGTCAAATAACACGTCTAACGTTACGCCACCTAGCCATCTAGCCCTAGACATCCGATGTCTATGTACCTAGCCGTGATTTAGACATTCTTTTGACCTGGATGTCTGGAACAGGGTCAGACACTTAACCATGTATTAGACATGAAGTCTACACCTAGACCAATTTTATCCCTCCATTCAGGCGACAGGTCTAGGGTTATACATTTCCTGTACCTTACTTTAGCCACCTTTAGACCTACTTTAGACCATGACTAGTCCTGCTACCGTCCTGGCATGCATTCATGCAGAAATATGATATAATTGATAGCAACACGGATCTCAGCATAAACATTTATTCGCAGTAAACCACACACAAAGTCTACGGTACAAAACTCTTGTCTAAAACTGGATTGACTTTGCCGCCAAGCAGGCGTCTTGTGTTTTGACTGAGGAGTGTTGAACTGGCAGCAGGGTGTTGATGGCCACCTCATTCCTTTCTTCCAACGAGTGATTGTTGGTGCTGCAGCACTGCCTCCAATGACTCACTGTGGCTAGAAAATAGAACAAAACATGTCAGAAAGCATTATGTAGCCTGCTAGTTCTAACTAGTTTGTTTAGTGGCTATGCACACTCTTTTACGGGATGCTTGTCTGGCCACATAAGAGCAAAAGCTGTATCAACATTGATCTGAGAGACACAAAGAAAAGAAGCTGCACGTACAAAAATCACAGAACTGTTACAGCTACACAACACAAAGTGCAGCAAGAGCTGAAAATGTGTTTGCGCGTCACTACCTGATGTGGACGCTAGAACCCTGCACCATCCGCGGATGGAAGCGAATATCAGTAAGATACTTGCGGATTCGGATGAGAATTTATCACTTTCTGCGGTGTGCGGATCGGATGGCTCGAGGTCGGGTGCGGATATACCGCATGCTGTACTTTTTCTACTAGCAATTTATTTGTATTGCGCACCGACAGCGAGCACATGCCCAGGTTCACCTTTAACCATGCACGGCCAAGACGGGAGAGAAGGCATTTTGGCGTCCACACGAGCACCGGTGAGGAAGCGTTCCAGAAGTCTCTCCATATCGCGTTTGTTGAAAGGTTTACCTTTGCTTGTCGCCATGAGTCCTTCCATGAGAGCATGGAGGCATCCGAAATTATACCAACATTCTTCCGGCTGTGTTTACGCGTCCTTCGAAACTTGCGGATCTAAACGGTTGTGTATGCAACGGTGCGGATCAGATAACGTGTACGCGGATGCTAAAAATCTTATCTGCGCAGGGCTCTAGCGGACGCTGCCAGGATCTCAGTGAAATGAGGATGTAACAGCTGTCGCTGTGAAAGTACATCAATGTGACAGGCGTTTTCTCGTGACACACGACCTTACCTGGTCGAGCAGGCGACTGCTAAGCACTCCATGATTGGCGCAGCACTTCCATCACTCCATTACGCTAAAAAAAACATCTGTGCTGCTCTCATAACTTTGGTGCAAAACTTCTGTACAGGATAAAAATATACCAGCGGCATTGCCGAGTGGGCTAAGGCGTCCGCTCGTTGGTGGTAACCAAGGTCGTGCTGGAGACTGGGAGGTGGTGGGTTCGAATCCTACCGCCGGCTGTGCTGTCTGAGGTTTTCCCTGGGTTTTCCGAAGACTTTCCAGACGAATGTCGGCACAGTTCCCACTGAAGTCGGCCCAGGACGCATACTAACCCCCCTGTCCCCCACTCCTTCCTGCTATCCTCTCTCCGTCTGTCCACATCTGTACGTCGCTCATAGCCACAGTTGCTTCGCGGCGCTAACACCCAATAAAAAAAAAAAAAAAAAAGGATAAAAATAAACACTGTGTATATTATAAAAGACAATACAAAGCAAGCGCTGTATCACTACGTCAAATATTATAAGTACGTACAAGTAGCATACAAGTTTATTCACATGACATCATCCGCAGGAGACTGCCACTGTCGCTAGCAGGCAGATTTGCTGCCATCGGCCTTATTGTAGAATTCAGTCAAGCTGTTACCCATATTATACTCACCGTATATCTGGTGTTTAAAATTTGTTGCTCTGTGATTTGTAGAATCTCTGAGCAATTTCCATATTTTTTGTGTTAATAGTCACCTAAAAAGCATAATGCAGCGAACAAATGCAAGGACTAAACATTGAGGGACCTATAGTATGGCGCTGAGGTGACTTCAGTGAATAAACCTTTTAGGAACTCAAATCTTGCACTACTACCCGGTAGCTGTTTGGGTGAAGTAAGACGGAATGACATAGTCACGCTGTTCTCAATACAATACCAAGGATGTCTCAAAACGACCAAGTACAAAAATACTAGTTTTGTACCGTTTGATGAATATTTTGTCTGCTGCCCACACAGGTTGTGCGGTTCCTTAGCAAGCTTCTGGCAGTCATTTCTTCTACATCGCACTTCCCTGCTGACTTTCACAGCATCTGAAAAAAAGTTTGATTTCGTTAACCACAAGACAACCATGTAAATGGAAAGCAGTTAGAGTCTTCCACCAACTATATTTGCAATACTTTGTTGACAAAAAATTTAAAGAGGCTCCCTCCAGAGTAAGATTAGGGGGTACATCGAACACCAGGAAGATTGGAGGACAACACCAGTCACACGTCAGTGACAACTGCTTCCCCTCACCTCACAGGGAACTGTTAAGCTTATGTGCAAATAGCTGTTTCGTAGGGTAGGTTACCACTATTTTCATATCCACCGATGCAAGATAGTCCAAGCACCTATAAAAAGAAAAACCCAGTTGCTATGAAACCATGATATGCAAACAAAAGTACTTGCGCAAAATTTTCGGTGTGTAGTTTCACTACCAGCGAAAAATGCAACAACCGAAGTCGGGCTGACATCACAATCAACTAACCAGCATTTATGTTCCGGCATGTCCGCCCTGCAAACCGTAACTGTCGACTTTCGTTTACTCAAGACTTCAACAGTCATCGAAAACTCGTTAATCTCGATGGTTAATTAGTGATACCGTATTTATTTTAGCACCAAGACGAACCAAGGCACTTAATGAAACTTTGTACTGCCGAACATACAACGTAAATCACTACTTTGAATGCAAGTGCAGTCAGGTCAACCCACACTTCCAATATGCTTCAATCGGTGATACGAAGCCGAAATAAAGGAAACGATATTCCGATATTATGCCACGCATCTCTACTACATGCGATTTGGTGCACAGAAACAGGCACATACTTTAATGAAGAGTGAACTCACCCCTTAAACTTGAAAGCCAGAGAACAAAGAAACGTTGTCCACCACAGTACTCTGGCGCTGCGCTTAACAGCTTTTATCACTGGACAGTACGGCGTACGTTCTCGCTATGCTCAAAAATGACAAAACGCGCATCAGACAAAACGCGCGGGAGATTAGAACTTCGAAAGATTTTCGTATAACAACCAGTGGAATGCAGCATGCAGCCGCGAAGACCCCAACTGCTACCCGTTGCGCGTCCGGAAAGTTTGAAGTTTCAACCGTTGAAACTGAACTGGTTCAAACTGGTTGGATGGATGGATGATGGATGGTGATTGGGTAGACGGGCAGACGTCATTGTCATTGCTTTAGCTCGTGCTTACTGAGTACTTATTTTTTGTAATATCTTTAATTTCCGTGGCCGTTCATTATAATTGGGTGGTGGAGGTTAAATGTTAAGTAACACATATGCCAATCCAGCGGAAGTGACACCAACATCATCATCATTATGCAATCGCCATCGTTGTTGCAGCGACGAGTGTCGTATTTTGTGATGTGTGTGTTGAAAATCGCTGTTCTTTTTGCAAACATTTTATGAGTGCCTTTGCTACTGAGCTACAGGTGTGCCTAATATGTAGCGCATTGCCTGTTCAGCGGTTTCAAAAAGATACCATGGGCAGTTTCAAGATTTTTTGAAGGGTCCTGAAATCCCTGAGTCACGTCAGATTCCATTTTACTGCTGCAGCTGTGTAGCTTGTGGGAAGATGTTATGTGCAGTAAACAAACATCTGCTATCTGCTGCCTACGTGCAAAGTGCTTCTGTGTTTGTGGAGCTATGGTTTATAGTGCTGCGCTGCACGATTCGTCAGAGTCGTCGTCTTTTTTATTGACGTTTCAGTGATTCAATAATTTAGTTGCTGATTTCTTTAAGTTGGTGTAGCAGTTGGTGCTACACTGCACCAACACCAATAAGGTGTTGGTGCAGGGGAGTTACTAACGTACAAAATTTACATTTACCAGCAACGGTAACGCCATCAGGAACGATAGTTCAAGAAACATTGCTCCGAACAAATGCGGGCTTTCGTTAAGAAAAAAAGATATATATTCAGTAAAATAAAATATTACTTCACAGCACTTAGATTCTGGTAATGTCTTCTAGGTGTGGATGCTGTCAGTGTATATGCATGTCAGTGAGCCAAAAACACTCGGATCATCATATGTATGGACATTATTTAAATTATCTACGTACCTCAGTCAGACTGCCTTCATCTGACTGATCTTTTGTTACAATATATGGGCATACAACTCACATAGCATGAAAGACTACATACTATCCATTTGGTCATAATATAATTGGACAAAGTTCATGTGGTCCATTCCTTTAATAGTTTCTGAAGGTTGTTGCAGAGTCCAGTTTTATTACCTCAGTATGATCATTTGCAAACAGATTGTACTTGCTGCTCCACACACGTGTGATGGAAAGTAAGAGAATAAGGAATTTCCTTCATGTATGAGGATCATCCAACAAAAGTTCCTCTGCTGTGATCAAAATAATAAACCTATAGCACAACATTGAAAAAAATTATGTACAGATTAGAGCTCAACGTTACTCCCTAGTACAGTCACCTTATTTAGCTGAACGTTTTTGATACTGTGATACCAAGTATTCAATACGTTGTCTGTGCCATGCTATGCCCTGTTTACAAAGTGAGGCATTCACTTTGCATTTCACCTGATCAATTTGTGTTTCATGATCACTTTCGAATTGGTGACTACCGAGGGGTGCTTTGAGAGGAACATGGAACAGCAGATTGGGCAAATTGTCATTGAAGTAGGAATCATCACCTTGAGCACGAGGAGAACGAAGTATACAGGAAGCTCACGAAAAGGAAACTCACGTTTGTGTGTCTCCTGTATACTTCATTCTCCTCATGCTCAAGGTGATGCTTCCTACTTCAACGTTGTACCAGCTCGCGTGTGTACTTTTTCTCTCTTTGGCAAATTTCCAGATGAATTTCTGGAACAAATCCCGACTCTTTCAAGACGAGTGCAGACTGTAGAGGACGGTGGTCTTCCTCTACATGAGCCCCGACCGGCGATGATGGTATGCCACGGAGAGGCGATGACGGTGGCCTATCTCCATGGCCGCGCCGGTGGAACTGAAGCCGGTGCTCCACGCGCGTGGCCATCGTTGTCGTCGTTGTCGTCGTCCGCTACACAGACAGCGTTGACGTGGTTGTACTACACCCTTCCAAGTCCTGTGCGTTTTTGTTTCATTGTAGTTTGATGCTTTCCCAGGATCTCGCAGTACATCTGCATTTACTGTCATTGTGCGTGTTAGGTAATCTACAAGTTGCACACAACGATAGTCCTAAAACACTGTCGGCATAGCCTTTCCAGACGAAAACGCGAGTTTGACCTCCTTCAGAATGCTTTCACTGGGCACCCATCATGTCTTCCTATGGTATTTTGTCTCAGCACTTGCATAATGCACCCACGTTTCATTAATAATAATAATTGTTCCAAGAAATTCATCTTGACCGTCTTGATACCATTGAAGGAAAATGCAAGCTGCATTCATTCGTTGCTCCTTACGAACGTTACCGAGCAAATGTGGCCCCCATCTCGCATAACATTTGTTGACCATGCTGAAGGAAATTTTTTCCCATTAGTATCAGAGTGCAGTACCAGTGACCCGCCAGTCTCCGTTAACAATTCTCGGAATTTCAGAAAAGAAACGTCGTTTCGTGGTGTTATAGCTGATCTCCCACTGTACTGTTCATTGTGCAGATTTTCACGACCCTGTATAGAGGACACACCATTTCAATGCCTGTAAAGTGTTTTGTATAAACAGGTGTTAACTATCAGTGGATATTCTCTAAAGTACTCTTTCACTCTTTTATTCTTTAACGAAAAATAGGATAACTCTTCCGTACTAGGATAGTCAGACGTACTCGGAAATATTACATCCATGCTTGAATGCCTGACACATAGGTGAACGGCACTCCATTAACCAACATCTGCAGTGCCGGGATGTCACACCCAACTACTACACAATTCAGTTTGTCCTAGTGGTGTTTCCTTTAAATAACAAATATCGGGAAACTTATTTTTGGATGGCCCTCCTAATTCCAGTTCTCTTTCTGCATTTGGCTACATTTTTTGGATTTCTTGTGACGACTCTTGTGGACAGATACCAGCATGGAAGACTTAATAACAATTGGGGTTTACATTGCGAGACAACTGAGATCATGAGCGACGCCACAGCAGTTGGTCTGTGGATTGCCCACCTGAGTGTCCTTAATTGTGCAATGAAAGCTCACCACATAACACACCGTATTTAATGTTCCTTGTGGAAGATGGCATGTCTAAGCAACCTGTATCCTGGCACTAAGTTGCTGCTGTTTTTGGCCGGGTTCGAACCAGCGATCTCGGGATCAGAAGGCGAACAGACTCAGTCACCAGGGCCGGTTCACGGACAACTTGAACACCACAATTATGTTAACTCTGCCATCAAGTAATTCAGTTTCCTGCATATGTTTTGTAATAATTGAACTTCAGTTTTGTAAGCCTGAAAGCTAAGCTTAGAACCACCTCTTATAATATAGTGACTGTATTTGATGTGTGAATGTGTTCACACCTCTTAAAAAGCTAATAAAACAAAAATCTTGATGATTTCTAATATGTGGTACATACAAGGCCAGCTACAAGACGTCTACAATTAGACGTCAATTACTAAATGTCTACAAGATGTCTAGTAAATCACTAATTTGAGACGTCTAAATAACGGTAAGACTTTTAGACGTCTAGTCAACGTCTAGTTTGAGCACCATCCCTAAAGTCTAGGGCTAGAACAGGTCTAGACGTCTAGTTGACTACCATGTGTTCCCTGGGTTGGCAGTTTGCACACGATACCACCTACGTGCACGCGCTCTCAGAAAGCAGGGTACGTATAACAAATGAAGAACATTACGCGTCAATTTGGCTAAAGTGGCTAGAATATACTGACTAGTGTGCATTCCGAGCGGCTCCAGCTTGACGAGTTCGCGATGATCAACTCAGAGGGCGCTGCGGGGAGTACATGTGCTATCCGCGCGAACGAGCGGCTGATTGCATACGGAGTTGCGCCTACCGTATATCATCTGTTTTCACTTCTGTGCGTTCATTTTCTGCTAGAATATCTGTGGGCTTCCGGTCTCGGGTCCTATATATATCGTGCTGGGATTGCAGTGGAAAGAAGGTCAAAAACGCGGTAATATGCCCTAGGAAATGCGGAGCATCGGAACATCGTTGCTTTTGGCGGCCGGGCACGGCAGAAGTCGATTTTCTGTCTCGAAAAGTTGTGTTCGATCTGTCAGGTATGCGAACATGACATTAGTTAGAGAGAGAGAGAGAACGCTGGCTTCCGTTCAGGCTTTATTTTGAGGAACTACACCAGCAACGAATAACACCACAGCCAGAGATCGATTTGTGTCCCGAAAAAAGGACGCGAGTGGTAAGTACACTTTGGGCGCTTAATTTGAAAGAATAAATAACCGAATAAAAAAATTTTCCCTGATATGCGAAAGCGATCTGTGTCGGAGAAGAATAAAATACGTACACAAAAAGCATCTCTTCATACAGGAGACCAATATTGCTCAAGGGAGAACAGATAAATCGAAAGATAGAAAGCGTCCCTTTACACAGGGATGTAATATTGCACTCGGGGCAATACATAAGTCAGTAAATAACCATCCAGGGGGGGGGGCAGCATTGCACAAGGGAGAACACATAACTTGTCAAAATCTAGAAAGCATCACCCGATGTCGGAAGGTAATATTGCCCTATAGGAAAAATAACATGACTAGCATGGTATCCGCTGATACACATGGGTAACACCTCTGTTCCAAAATAGATGTATGCACAAAGCCTATGCCCTGACACACAAATCACCTTGCTATGGGGACAATTAATAAGTGAACAAATATGAAACATTCGTTGGTACAGAAACACACATCTTGCCTTACAAGAGTCATTACTTACATCGTCTTAACTTGAGCAGCCGTCGGCGTTCCCTTTGTATGTGACTATCCTTGTTCACAGACCTTAATAGGAAACGGAATATCAGGAGGACATAGAGCTTGAACAAGCTTGATGTAATCTGCTTGTGATGGTCATCACATCCCACTTGGGGCATAGCAACTGTGCTAAGGAAGGCTGCAAAGTCCACCAAGCTCCTGGCATGTACCTTGTTTGTACTAAAATACACTGTGAAGCTATCCTCTAGAAGAGTGACTGCGTGTGATAAAGGCTAATCATCCCTTCGGATATTGGACTACCACTTTGCACGAAGTTCGGGGTCTACGCTACGTTCTCCTTGCAAGAGCAATATCCGCTATTACACAGTGGTACAAAACGCGTGCGATCCCTCGGCCCGCGTGTCCTTTTCTGTACAACACCATCAGGCCCTGCAAGGGCGGGCGCTGCTTCCTGGAACTTTTCCATCCGTCCGTCCATCCATCCATCCAGTCCAGATCCATCCGTCCATCCAGTCCAGATCCATCCAGTCCAGATCCATCCAGTGGGCAGGGGCGGATCCGTCCGTCCGTCCGTCCCTCCCTCCCTCCCTCCCTCCCTCCCTCTGGGATACAAAAGCTGGCAGACGACCACATCCATAGACAGAGACGTCGGTGCCTACTTGAGATCGATGCCGGTGGTGGGTGTGGATGCGTGATCAAAAAATTCAATAAGGCCAGCGGACTTCTGGACCAGCAGCACGTAATTTGGGACAGACCCCATTAAGATCATTGATGGCCCGGCGCACAAGGAGAAGCCTTGCTTGTCTTGCAGACTAGAAGCGCATCTGGTTCGCTAGTGCCTATTCCAATGAAATGATGAGGCCAGGCACGAAGTACATACTTGAAAGCCATATGCAATCAAACATGTTCTTATAGGAGGTTTGTCCAAAAAGTTCGTGCAGGACGTTTATAACACTTGAATTTTGCAAATTTTAGGATGCATCACTGTGGTCCCCTTCAAAATACTCTCCTTCAGAGATGATGCACTTGTCCCACCCCCGTTGCCATTGCTGGAAGTACCTTTCAAAGCTGTCTTCTGTGAAGCTCTTCGGCAGGGATGTCGTTTCTTTTTTGATTGTCGTCATACCTCCCAGGTGGCGGCCTCACAGCAACATTTTGCATTTTGAGAATAGGAAAAAGTCGGTGGACGCTAAATCAGGGCAGTAAGGTGGGTGATCAAGGTGGGTGATGGTAATGGAGTTGCGAGCCAAAAACTCACGCACAATTAGTGCATTGCGGGCAGGGGCGTTGTCGTGGTCCCGAATCCATCGCCTCCCTTCTCACAATTCCGGTCGCACCCGCTGCACACGATCTCTCAAGCGCCCCAAAACCTCCACAAATAGAAAGCTGCGCTCACAGCCTGGCCCTCAGGCGCGAATTCGTGGTGCGCAATTCCGTGACAGTCAAAGAAAACTAGAAACATGACCTTGATTATTTATTTGCTTTTTCGTGATTTTTTCGGCCTCGGCTCATCATCCTGTTTCCACCCTCTGCTCTGGGACTTCAACTCGATGTCGTACTCGTATATCCATGACTCGTCGCCTGTAACCACCGTATCCACGAAATCAACGTTGTCCTGTGACGATCTCCAGTCCTGGCAACATTCCTTCCGTCGAAACTTCTGTTCAGGGTGAGCAGTTTCGGCATAATCTTGGCGCAAACCTTCTTCATTGCCAAATGATCCGTCAAAATCGTGTGGACGGACGATTTTCCCAAACCACACTCCTCCCCTATCATTCTGACAGTCAGTCACCGGTCACTCAACAAAAGAGAGCGCACGGACTCGATGTTTTCATTATCGGTTGAAGTGGAGGAGCATCCTGACCTGGAATCGTGTTTAGTGTCTTCACGGCCTCCCCGAAGACGCTCAACCCAATTGAAAACCGTTCTTTCCTTTAGTGGACCCTCTCCGTATGCCTGCTGCAAGATTTCATGAAGTTCGGGACCATTCCTGCCGAGTTTTACAAGAAATTTATGTGGATTTGTTGTTCGAGCTATTGATCTATCTGAATTTTGACAATAAGCATACGTTGTAGCATACATAATGTAGAAACGTTTCCGCAAAACAAGGATGGACAAAGACAGGCCTTCTCCTAGAGACGCTAGACCGCTAGCGAATGTCAAACAGATATAGTCGAATGTGGAAAGGCGGAGAAGGGCGCCACCAGTGCACCTACTACCGCCCAGCAAACCCACTGCACGAACTTTCTGGACAGACCTCGTACTTCCAATACAAAGCGGAGTTAATACCTGATACAATGTGACGTGCGATTGGTACTCGGTGTGGAATCAGGTGGAACCTGAAATACTGGCCAACAACTGCGAGCCTATTCCGTCGTTACCCTCCCCCCTGAAAAAGTCAGACCTCCAGTTGTGAGATTGGGACAGTCTCTTACGCATCAGTAAATGTAGAACTTAGAATTACTGAAAATATATAATTGAAATTATATTTTCCAATATTAAGCATATTGCATGCACAAGCCCTTGCCTTGGGTTACATTCAGTTAGGAAAGCGGCATAGCCTGTATTGCAAGGCATGGCGTCATGTGGTCCCATGGGAAAATTTTCGGTGTAAATAAGGTTTCGCATTTCGTCATTTCCCGAAAAATGCAAAAAAAAAGAAACACCTGCCGCGTATTTCAGCATTGAGCATTCAGCATATTCCGAGAAACAATGCATTAGATACATAATGCTACATGCCGAAACCACCGGTGCCTCACTGCCTTATTTTCGTAGAGGCATCACAATTTCGTTCCTCCTACTGGTGAAGCAACGAACATATGAGGGCGCGTAAACAAAGAAAACACAACCCGCAGTAGTCGCAGAGGAGAGGCACTTTGGCGCAAGCTCCGTAGGTCTTTAGCTCGTCCTTCTCGCGTAATTCGATCTTCTCTTCCTCCTCTTGAACACGGGCTTCGCAAAACTCGCTGTAATTCAACAAATTACGGTCTCTGTGGATCAGCTGGTAGCGTGTCAGCCCACTCACCTCAAGGTTTCGAGTTTGAACACCGCAAGTTTGGTAGCATATTGCGTAGGACAAGATGCCTTCGGCGACGAATGTTCAGTACAATATGTCACATATGTAGGGTAGTTCAGAAGTGGGACAACCTATATTCTTCATTACGCAGAAAATATCATTCACGATCAGCAAACAATACATGGTGAGAACCTCCTGGGCCAGTGGACCTGTTTCTCGGCTGCTCATATACTCAGCTGAGCGATGGCTGCTTTTCGTGGACATGTGCACGTTTATAATGGACCAACAGGCTGTTCTTCTGGACCAGCAAGCTTTTCTGTTGGATCAATAGACTATTGTCCTGAACCAACGAACTTTCCTGGTAGACCAGTGGATAGTTCAGCTCAAACAGCAATCTTTTCTGCTGGACCAGTAAGCTACACTGCTGGGCCAGCAAGAAACATTGCTTGACCAGCACGGATTTATTTATTTATTTTATTTATTTATTTACATACGTTGAGGACCCCCAAGGGGGTATTACACAACGGAGGGGCAAGGAAAAAGGCAAGGAAACAAAGCATGTAAAAAAAAACAACAACAAAAACAAACAGACAAATAGCAAAAATATTGCAACAGATGTACAACCAATATAAAACAATAGATTTGCAGTGCTCACTAGAAATGACATTGGATGAATGCAAAAGGAAAAGACGGTCGAGGTGAGAAAATAAAAGAAAAGAGGTGGCGGAAAGTGACGCTGGAGCGATCATGAGATGTAGGCTATGTTTTGTAGTGTTGGGTGATGGCAGCCTTAAAGTGGGCGGGGTCTTGCATAAAAACGATCGACTCTGGCAAGTTATTCCAGTCCCGAATTGTTTTAGGAATGAAGGAGTACATGAAAGAATTAGTATGACATTGTGGGGTTCTAATCTTGTGAGCGTGGTCGTGACGTGAAGAGATGTATTCCGCAGGGGGGAGAAGACGATCACGAGTGTTTCTGTTATAGAATAGCTTATGGAAAAGACACAGACTGGAGACCTTTCGTCTGAATGTGAGATGGTCCATGCCAAGGTCTTCTTTTAGTCCCGAGACGCTACAATCCGATGAATAATTGGAGGTGATGAAGCGTGCGGCCCTGTTCTGGACTGATTCCAGGACATGTATCAAATATTCCTGGTGTGGATCCCAAACAGCAGAGGCGTATTCTAATTTGGGTAATACGAATGCTCGATAAGATAGGAGTTTGATGTGAGGCGGAGCAAGTGCAAGATGGCGGCGAAGATATCCCAGGGTCCTGTTTGCCTCAGACACAATCTTATCAATATGCAGGGACCAACGCATTGTTGAATCTAAATGAAGGCCTAAGTATTTATACGTGGGAACGCATAACAGCTAGGAGCCCTGTAGCTGATAAGATGAAGAGACATGTGAAGAGGAACGTGAGAAGGACATGACCTTGCACTTAGTGATGTTGAGAGACATAGACCAAGTGTTACACCAACGGGACACCGCGAGCAGATCCCCCTGAAGATGATCATGGTCTGCACTGGACGCCACCTTCCTATATAAAACACAGTCATCCGCAAAAAGTCGAACGGTACTACTGAGACACTGGGGTAAGTCATTTATATAAATAAGAAACAATAAAGGGCCAAGAACGGATCCCTGAGGTACACCTGATGTTACGGAAGTGAAGTTCGATAGAGCGTTGTTAGTGAAAACGGCCTGTTTCCGGTCTGTCAAGAAGGCTCTTATCCAGGAGAAAACAAAGGGGTCGAGGTTTAGTGTTGAGAGCTTAGCCAAGAGACTTAAATGAGGCACAGTGTCGAATGCTTTTGAAAAGTCAAGGAAGATGACGTCCATGCGTTCCCTTGAATTGAGACAACTTTGGATGTCATGTACGAACTCAACTAGCTGCGTCTCGCATGAGTAGCCCTTCCTAAATCCATGTTGGAACTCGTAGAAGTAGTTAATTGAAGTGAGATGCCGGGCGATGTTCGAGTATATGATATGTTCCATCAACTTACAGGGAATGCTAGTTAACGAGATAGGCCTGTAGTTCGAGGGGGTGAAGGTATCACCACTTTTGAATATAGGGATAACCTTGGCGACGCGCCAATCGTTCGGAAACTGACCGGTTAGAAGGGACTGATTGAAGATGAGAGACAAAATCCGACTAGATGTTGGTGACGTATTCTTGAGTACTTTGGGGCTAATGTTGTCCAAACCGGGTGATGATGAAGAACGGGTACAGTCGATAAGCTTGGCAACACCAAGATGGTCAATGGTGATACTGGGCATGATAACAGTGTCTAGCATGTGTAAACCTGAGGCATCAAAAGTTCTCTCAGTAACAAACACAGAAGAAAAATAATTGTTTAATAATGCGGCACTATGCTTTAAGGGCAACACGTCACCAGAGCTACCTCTTAATTGTATATGTGAGTCAGTACTTGGGTTGATAATTTTCCAGAATTTTCTAGGGTTACTGTTTAGGAGAGAAGGTAAGGTCACGCTGAAAAACGTGCGCTTCGCATTTTTAACGGCAAGGGTATACTCTTTTGCGGCTACCCTGTACGTTTCCCAGGCAGAGTCACTTTTGCGGGTATTTGCTTTGCGGTACGCCCGCTTCTTTTTGTTGGCCAAGCGATTCAACGAGCGGTCGTACCAGGGAGCATTCTGGGATGACCGTATTGTAATTTTGGGTATGTACTTCTCAGTTAGATTGCTAAGAGCAGCTTTGAAAGCACACCAATTATCCTCAACAGATCGCATCGGAGACAGGCAGACAAACTCATCGAAAAACGTACCTAGCTCTCTGTTTATGGCGTCATAATTCCCTTTGTTATAGTCCACTATAACGAATTTAATATTCTTACGTTCAGTATAGGGTACTTTTATGGAGGTGTGTATGAATCTGTGGTCGCTGAGGTCATCAAAAATCACTACTGGAGAAAATAGCTCTGGCGATATGGTAAGCACTAAATCAAGGATGCTCTGACAGGTTCCAGAAATTCGCGTAGGCGCGGTGACCAACTGTTGCAGACCAAATAACACGCATAGATCACAGAAATCGGAAGACAAAACCGCGGAGGCTTTTGGCTTATAGACGTCATTCCAGTCAATATCGGGGAAATTGAAGTCACCGAAAAGCATTATTTTGTGAGATGGAAAACTGCTTTTCACAAAGGCAAGGGCTTTATGAAGCTCAGCGACAAGACAAACATCATCAGGTGGGCGGTAACAAACTCCAATAAGGATCTTGTTGTGGGAGTGACCAAGTAAAGACCATACCATCTCAATGTTCCCAGGGACTTCAATGGGGCGAGATGGTATTTCATTTTTGATGCCAAGCAACACACCACCACCACGCCTTTCAACACGGTCACAACGATATACTCTAAAACCCGGCAGTATTTCAGCATCATGCACGTTAGGTGTTAACCATGTCTCGGTCAGAACAACAACAGCAGCTTCAGTTGTTCCTATAAGAGATAACAGGTCTTCACGCTTGGGTACAATGCTTCTAATATTTGAAAAGATAAGTGACAAACTATAGTGATGAGACAAGGAACTAGTGACATTCAGTGATTGGTAATCGCTAGTGGTTGCGGCTGAAACTGGGTTTGTTTCCCGAGATAGCAAGCTCCGTGGTTCGATATTTGGGACCTCTCGAACAAGCTGTGTTTCCTCGTCGTACATATAACACTTGCTACCAACCAGCAGCTTATTGAAACGGAGGCGAAAAGTTTGGCCCTGTGAGCGTCCGAAGGCAATCAGGTTCTTTCTGGCAGTACGAACAGCGGGAGTGAAATCCTCAGACACTGCTTTACTAGTGTCCTTTAGCTTATAAGAGTTTCTTAAAATGGTATCCTTAACCTTGAAGTTCGCAAACTTCACGATTATTGGACGTGTCCTTGCCTCTTGAAAACGTCCTAGGCGATGGGCTCTATCGACATGCTCAGCTGAGACCACAACATCCAGTCTTGACAGTCAGTCATCTTGACACAGCTTTCTAATTTTTTCCTCTGATTCGGTCCATGTTTCATTACTAGCATCTTCAATACCATAGAACACCAGGTTGTCCCTTCTGGACCTGCTCTCAAGGTTATCAATGCGTGATCTAAGCGAAGCCATGTCCGATGGGATGGCTGAGAGCAGACCCTGTGGTGCTGATAACTTCCGATAAGCTACCTTGCATTGAGGCTACATTGGACTCTATTTTACCAACGCGCGTAGTAAGGTTAGTTAAAGAAGCTCGAAATTATTTTTGATCTTTCTGGATGGCTTTTACTTCTTTGAGCAACGTTTCCTGACCGGCGTTAAGTTTTTCGAGTAAGCCCATCATTGCACTAAATTGAGCTTCTTGTTCTTTTGTCATGGGGCCGGGATTTGCCTCAACGTCTCCCGCACACAGTAAGAGCATTCTAACAACAGAAAAGCAGTCACAGGCAATTGCAAAACAAGTCCGTGGGCTCGGAAAGAGAAGCAGCATAACATTATTGCTTCTTTTGGAAAAGAGAGGGTAACAGGTACCAACCTGAAAAACATGAGGACGAGCCGTTAGTGACTGCATTGCAGCTCTCCCTCCGGGCCCACTGACGAGAAGTAGCGACCTATCTTCTTTTGTACGGAATATCGCTGTTGACGATGGGTGAGTGACGTACTGTTGCTCGATGTGATAAGCAGGTGTTCCACCAGTAGGGCTTTCACCAAGTTCATCAATAGCGTTGATAGCAAAAAACACTGGTGAAAGTACCGTGCTATCGCAGACTTGAAACACGTGACGGCAATCACACAGCCGTTGATCGAAGAGGAAGGCCGATGGTACACGAGACACAAGCCACGATGGCGAAAGCAAGCTGAGTAGACAGTAGCTCAGCGCAAGTGCCCCAAAGTATCTCTGAAAAACATGAGGACGAGCCGTTAGTGACTGCATTGCAGCTCTCCCTCCGGGCCCACTTTATCATGGAAGTTTCAACAGGGTTGTGCAGTCCAGGGCGATTTGGCAGACCGCAACTATTGGCACAGTGCTCTTTTTTCGAAGACCCGGAATGGTCGATTTCCCAGTGCGGTGGTGAAGGGTCCACATTGGTGCCGCATAGCAGGTAGGCGCCGAATTTGAGGGGAGTTAGCCGGGCAAACGAAGAGAAATGAAGGAGAAGAAGGCATGCTACCAAGCAATTGTACAGCCACCCACGCAGACTTCTTGGAACGATGCAATACCGCACTGTGGAAAAAACTATCGTATGCTTTTGCAACATGACCGGCTGCATATCCGCCAATGACGTACGTACCGGCAACCTGCTGACTCCACATCGAGACCGGAGCCCCACGTGTGAACTGTAGGGACGGCGTTCCATTTTAGAATGACATCCATACTGAGACGAAAGGGGATGCGCGGGAGCAAAGTAACGAGTAACTGAGGTAACGGGTTACCAATTTTTGTATGCAAATACGTCACTACGCAGCTACAGTATTTGGAAAGGAAGTAGTTACTTCGTTGCCAAAAAAGAAACATAACGCCTTACGTACAAGTCTAGTCCTAAAATGGATGCCTGGGGTACACCGGAAGCAGCGGGCATCATCTCAGCACATGCGCCATTAACGACCACGTACTCGTGTCACCCAAAAGAGGCGCTCCTGAAGAGATCGTTAATTACAACCCGAATACCATTGACCTAGCTCGTCAAGCAAGGTAGCAAGTTTTAAACTATAGAACATCAATGAACTATTCGACATCGTAGCTGCAGTTTCCAAATCATTCGGAGTAGTTCTTTAACGCCAAGAAGTGTCGACAGATTTGGCCTCTCTGTTATTTCAAATGTCTTGCTCGAAGCGAAGCAAGCGAGTAAAAGAGAGACCGCAGTGACGTATTACAGTGATTATCTCATGAGCGCCCGCAATCCCGACAGTGAGAGAAGGTCGGCAGACACTTAGGCGAAAACACCAGGTGCCAGTCTGCGATTCAATGAACTGGCCGACATGGAAGCGAAAGTGCAGAGTGATGGATTTCATTTATTGTCAGAGCGCAAGAGGGTTCCTTCATAGTCAGTGCGCTTTGAAAGTTCAACAAAGTCCGCTGGTCTCTATACCCTTGCTTTTGCAGTTTCTAACCTGCATTCACGTGACGCCCAGGATGCTGGAGTCATGAGAGTGTACAGGTTTTCCCGTCGTATCTGATCCTTATACCGCGGAATTCCTTATAACGTGGAATTTAATCCCCATGCCCCAAGTTTTCATCCTTGTTTCGCTGGATTTAATCCCTATGCCGCCACTTTTAATCCTTATGCCATTGGACTTAATACTTCTCATAAATTTTAATTAAAGCTTTTCGAACATCAATTAACAATTCGACAGCGTAGCAGCCGTTTTGAAAAGCATTCAGAATCGTGTTTTTACGCCAAGAAGTGTCGACTTAGTTGGCCTCCCTGTTATTTCAAATGTCTGGCGTGAAGCAAAGCAGGAAAGTAAGAAGGAGATAGGAGGGATGCATTTCAGGAATTATCACATCAGGGCCTGCAATCCAGACAGTGAGATTGTCGGCAGACACCTGCGCGAAAACGCCATGTGCGTGTCTGCGGTTCAGGGAACTGGCAACGTGGAAGCGAAAGAAAGTTCGCGGTGATGAGTTTCATTTAGTATTTCAGAGCACAACATATGCTTATGATTCCTTCATAGTAGTGCGCTTTTAAAGTTCACAAAGTTCGCTGGTCACTATACCCTTGCTTTTGCAGTTTCTAACCTGCATTCACGTGACGCCCAGGATGCTGGAGTCATGAGAGTCTACAGGTTTTCCCGTCATATCTAATCCTTATACCGCAGAATTCCTTATAACATGGAATTTAATCCCCATGCCGCCACTTTTAATCCTTATGCCATGGGATTTAATACTTCTCTTAAATTTTAATTAAAGCTTTTTGAACATCAATTAACAATTCGACAGCGTAGCAGCCGTTTTGAAAAGCATTCAGAATTGTTCTTTAACGCCAAGAAGTGTCGACTCCGTTGGCCTCCCTGTTATTTCAAATGTCTGTCGTGAAGCAAAGCAGGAAAGTAAGAAGGAGATAGGAGGGATGCATTTCAGGAATTATCACATCAGGGCCTGCAATCCAGACAGTGAGATAGTCGGCAGACACCTGCGCGAAAACGCCATGTGCGTGTCTGCGGTTCAGGGAACTGGCAACGTGGAAGCGAAAGAAAGTTCACGGTGATGAGTTTCATTTAATATTTCAGAGCACAACATATGCTTATGATTCCTTCATAGTAGTGCGCTTTTAAAGTTCACAAAGTCTCCTGGTCACTATACCCTTGCTTTTGCAGTTTCTAACCTGCGTTCACGTGACGCCCAGGATGCTGGAGTCATGAGAGTCTGCAGGTTTTTCCGTCGTATCTAATCCTTATACCGCGGAATTCCTTATAACGTGGAATTTAATCCCCATGCCGCCACTTTTAATCCTTGTTTCGCTGGATTTAATCCTTATGCCGCCACTTTTAATCCTTATGCCATGGGATTTAATACTTCTTTTAAATTTAATATTTGTGCTCCAATTTTTTATCCTGATGCCGCGAAATATTATCGTAAATTATCGGGTTTACCTTTTCATTACTCTTTTCATGCGAATCATTTTTACAATGCGACAGTGTTGGACTACCTGTATGATTTATGACCTGTTCTGATTAGTTCCTCGTTTACAGCGGTACACTGAACTTTTTGTGACTATCACTGCTCAATGCACTATGTGATATGCTTAATGCACTCCCATCCGAAAGGAAAATAATATTGAATTGAATAGAACAATGCGGAAGTATCCCGCTAACCAGTAGGACACTTTTGAAGAAAATTGCCTCAAGTTGGGAGCAGCCAATAGTATGTTCTTCTTCTGGGCACCCTTTTCATTGCTGGCGACAAATTTAAAGTGAACGATCCGAAATGGGATAGTGATATGTGCGCAAAAGGCAATCTGTGAATGCTAAGAAGGAAATTTCGCCATAGTATAAAATAAAGGTACTGTATTAACAGCCATATAAAACATCAGTTCAACCTTCTTTAGAGTATGCATCTGCTGTCTGAGGCACCTACAGATCCACGCCATGAAAAAATCAATAAAATAAACAAAATAATCAAATAAAAATACAAAAAAGACAAAGTACAAAGATGATCTCCCCGGCTTGTATTGTCTAGGTTTCGAAGGACTTCTTCGGTTACATGTATGTTGGCAGAACCAAATTTATATTCACTTGCACATATGCGCAAAGTAAATAAACTAAACCACAACAAATAAGTAATGGTGATGTAGTAAATAGACTAAAACTGTTCTTTCTCCAAACCAATGGTCAGTTAAGTACAAACATTAAAATATATTGTTCAAATTTGCCCACGTTCGACGCGAATAAATCATTCCAAAATATTATTTATTTATTTGTCAAAAATGTTGATTATTTGACAACTTGCATCAATTATTATTTGACAAAGTGTTGGGGGACTAGGATTGAAAGGCATGTATGCCATGTTTAGTCACTATCTGTCAGAGAGGGTCGAACGAGAGGAGGTTGTCGAACGGGGTAGGGTGAACAACCCAGGCCATCGAATCGCCTTCTAGATGCGAAAAAGGGGATTAGGATGAGGAATGTGTTTATGGGCAAGCGGATTCCACACAATGAAATATTCCTTAGGATAACAGCATTTAGAACTGAAGCTTCCTTTTGTTGTTTTCTTCTTCTTTCCTGTTTCATCAACGATCCAAGCGAACCAATAAAAAAATCGATCAAACGAACGCTGCCGTTTCGACCAAACGGTGTTCGATCAAATGGCTTTCGACCAATTGTCCCGCGTTTGATCCAACGTTTCACGACTGCCTCTGTTTCGGTTTTCTTTCTGTCCTCAGTGACGCACTAAGGAAGACGAGATGCTACGCTGACATCCTATTTGTCCTTGTATTATTGGTGACTTCCATCAAAGGTGAACTGTTTTCACCTTTTGCGTAGATTGACTTCGTGCGAATACACCTACTGCGCAGTAACTGATACTGCACTTTATAATTGGAGATCATCATTGGAGCAGATTATTATATTTGTCGTGTAATGACAAAATTTCTTCTAATTGTACCATTTGTTAGGAGCACAGCTGACAATACGGAATACACCCAGATATCGAAATTTCCCCGTATACTGTAGGGCGGTCAAGACAGGAAACATGGTACCGAAACTAGAACCTTACTCTGAAACGAGCTTCCGTTTTTTTCTTTCTTTGTTTTTTCTAAAACAGAACTCGCTAGGCTGTGACATATTTTACTTTTTTTTTGGCGATGCTCACTAAACCATAGGTGCAATAAAGGTAACGCGCTTTCTTTTTTTATTCAAGGACATTGATATACCTCGTAGGTCAGCACGGGACCTTTCTTTTTTCTCTCATAGCAGCTCGGACTTTCTTTTTTACACATCATGCGCTATCAGTATCACTCAACAAAGTTCGTGAAATATCAGTTTGGCAGTCCGAGAGAGACGAGACCTCGCAGACGATCTAGTCAAATGCGACTTCTTTGCAGGAAGGAAACGACTGGCAAAATCTCAAAACGCACGACGGGGCCAAGCTCTACTGGTTTTCACAGCTTTGTGTGTGTACTTGAAGATCTAGGCCAGAAGAACACATTGTACTCTGTTGTGTGTACGGCAACGGGATTAGCGACGGGGTATCGAAGATCACGAGGGAAAGGATAGGAAGAAAGGGGAAAAGAACATGAGGGAGAGTTGAAGGTGAATACGCCACATGGTGCCACTTTCGTGAACTAATTCGGGGTGTCCGCCAATTCTGCTCATGCTGATAAAATTACATGAGGCATATGCTGGTATAGTGCCTCAGTGTGAAGTATCCGGTCTTTCGCGTTGCACGATCTCGAAAACCTTTCTTCCGTAAAGCGCTCCTTCCATCTGCCAACGCCCTTGACTCTTGCCTTTGTGAAGGGATAATAGGTTCGTGGGGTAGCCCAAGTACGAAGGGTTGTTTTGAGTCTAGGAAACCTGTTTAGAGAAAGCAGAGTTGCTGCTGGCCGCAATCGACTAGATAAGGATGGTGGCGCCGTGTAGTAGGGGGTGTTTCGACGTGATAGGGAAGGGAAATAGTGGGACCGTAGCCTTAAGGGAGTAAGAGTGGTTGAATTTTGGAGTTTTCCTACAAAATGGGACGTGGCAACATTTATCAATATTGAGTGATATTAGCCACTTACTGCACCAGTGATCTATGAGGGTGACGTCATCTTGAAGTATGAGATGGTCGTCGGGAGAGGAGATGCGGCGATAAAGGCCACAGTCATCGGCAAACAGACGTAAGTTTGACTGTATGGACAAAGGCAGGTCAATAATGAACAGGAGAAACAGGAGAGGTCCTAACACGGTGCCCTGCGGTAGACCGGAAGAGACTGGGAGGGCATCTGAGAGTACGTTATTGGCGAAGACAGACTGCGAACGGGAACTCAGGAATGCAGAAATCCAAGTTAAAGCTCAGCTACGCCGATTTTCGAGTGTTACAGAATGGAATGGTACTCACACGATGTGTTCATAAAGGAACACTGATTATGTGTGCAAAATAGTTATCCCAAACTCCTCGCAGTTTTTCAAAAAAGTTAATTTTTACTTTCACTGACATTCCTTCTTGTGACCCGCAAACCGTGTGTCGACGACACATTCGTGGTCTGTCTGTGCTCCTGCTTGGACATTTGGCTTGGTTTCGTCCGTCAAGCCTGCCAGTTTGTTCTGCCGCGCCGTCTGCTGCGCAGATGCGCAGGTTGACATTGGGGAAGTGATAAACAGTTCGCTATTAGGGAGCCAGTATATTTCTGGACTTCACTGAACCCACGAGGAACGTGAGTTTCGCTTCCTTCGACTGCAAAGCATTTGCTAGGCCTGTACAGACTTCCTGGGGAGCTATTCTCGTCAAAGTAAGCTACCTGCTTACTTTTTTTGCAAGGAGGTTATTGGTCACCGAATAAAGAAGGCATTGGGAATGGCATGTCATTGGGAATGGTTTTCACGAGCTGTTAGCCAATTGTCGTGCATTTGATTGTCCAGCCTTGCTGCTGTGTTCGCGCTTTCACACCGCGATACCGCCCATACCGCCCTTAGATTTTCTCGCCGGAAACGGAAGACTACAAAGTGAAAGAGAAGGTTGAAGGAATGCTGAGGAAAGTGGTTATAGACTAGTCCATTTGCTTGATAATGATATCTGAAGAACTTCCACGCGGTAAAAATTGGAAAATAATATTGCGTGGGGATCGCGCTGTAAGCGAGGAAGTGAACCAGCGAACAGTGGGGTGGCGCTCGTGCGTGCCCAAGATTTTGAACAAGCAGAGTGGCGCGAAAAGATTACTATTCCCCGTACGTTCTTTATGGCGTTCCTTGGCTAAGTACAATGCCTGTGCGACGCCAAGTTATTAAGTGAAACCGACGTCGCTGTCTTTCCCTTGCATTCGACTTTTTCAGTGTCCACAACCCCTACAACGCCCCCCCCCCCCGCCCCATGTAATGCGTTGTGTGAGAAAGTTGCACGAAATGAGCACTATATTATTTGTCCGTTAAAGGGCCGACTCTTATTAGTCTTATGATAGACGTCATCGACAATCGTCGATATGACGAACGCCGCTGCATCGGAGAGCGAAGCATTGTGGTGAAGCACGAACCACGGTAATATACAGTGGGATCGTTCGATCATTGTTCCAACGAAATGCAACGATATGTGCACTATGCGCGATTTCCACCGTCGTGTAAACGTATTTGAAGTCAAAATAAGTCTTAGCCCGATGCATGTACGCCAAACTCATCGTACTACCGTCCCCGTTGAAATTAATCACCCTCTTTTCGGTGCTTACTTTTCAGCGCAAAAAGTAAGATACTACGTCACGGCCTACGTCAAAATAACGTACGTCTTAACATGAGCCCGTGAGCTAGGGAAAATCTAGGGACACCGAGGATACAACTTCAACGAGCAACGTTGTTCGTAGAACCACGATATTGGGTATGGCGTCACTGTTTGGCAGCTAACAAGACATGCCTGCCGCCGTCGCTGTTATTTTATCAGCCGCCGCCTCTCTGCTCTGGTATAGTGAACTATGCACAACACCGACTTTACCAGACCGGCGGACCAATGTACCCTTCCCATTGCTTGGTTTGAGGGGGGTTGACATCCCTCTTGCTGTATTTGGTCATTTTTGGCCCGCTTTGGGTATTTTGTAGATTTTGGTGTTCCCGGGGTGCACTGAGGACATGTCTAAGGGAATGCTTCGTTGAAGATGGGAATGCGCGTGGAGGCTACCATAGAAATCAGAAGGAGAAAGGCTCCCTCCTCCACTGAATGCTCTCTCCTTGCGATTTCTGTGGCGGCTACGTGCGCGTGCCGTTCATTTTCTTTTTACTGTCGAACACTGAGTGTGCGAAAACATAATGTTAGTTACGCTACGTAAAAATGTAACATTTTCGCGCGCTCAGTGTTTGCACACTAAGTGAGTAGAATCCATTGCGCAAGTTACGCAGTGGATTTTACTCCAATATATAATAAATAACTGTACCCAAGTCCTTGCGTTCTGAGTTTCATATCCCTTGACTTTTTGCAGGTTCATTGTACTGGTGCATAGCACATGGCGCAACAATAGACCAAGGGCACTTCAGCAGCGCAACTTCTGTTTCGGTGCGGTTCAGGAAGTATTACAATTACTGTATTATAACACTGTACCTCTTGAGATGGTGACATAAATGGCATGCTGCCTGAAAACGCTCTTGGAGTATTCCCTGTTAGTCATTCCTGACTTTTGTTCCAATTCTTTATAAAAGAATCTTTATGGGAATCGGATTCCGAGGGCCACTACACCCTCGATAGGGATTAAACCTTTCTAGGCAGACACAGGAGTTTGCGTCATGTGGTTTGAAGTGAGATGTCTGGTATTCCACTGTTTTCGGTACAGTCCAATGATCGACGAAGTGACATTTCAAAATGCTGTTTCGATACCCTAGTGATGAGTGCAGTAGACCACTTGTTGTGGGTGGCCGGGGACATCCCGTCAAAACAGGAATAGGTGTTACCCTTTCAAGCAGGGCCCGCGAGAGAAATTATGGGGCCCCGCGCGCGGGGTGTGTCCTGCCCGGGCCCTGCACCTCACGTGTCCATAAAATAGTGCGAATATGTCTTGTTTGTATGATTACGCGTGTCTGAGTTACATGCAATAATGCATATGCATACTACTCCTACAACATGTATCAGCCTGGCCTCTGTCGCTTGCATCGAGTCAGAAATAAAGGATATTTGCATGCAGCAGTGCAGTAAACAAAAAAATGAGAGCTGCCGCACATTCGCAATCGTTCAAACTCTGGCCATCTATTACAGCGTTGCGTAAAACCACAGTGACGTGATCGTAAGAGAAGTTTTCATTTCAAATGAAGCATCGATACACGTGGGTGGTAAAAAATGTGCAAATTAGTGCTGGTGGTGGTGGTCATGGTGAAAGGGCTTGCCGTTGTCGGCCTCACGGAGGTGGGCAACGGCACGACTGACGCCCTGGGGGAATGTGCGTGCTGGGCCAACTTCTAATGGGACTGTGCCGACATATGTCTGAAAGCGTGTGAGGAAAACCCAGGAAAAACCCCAGACAGCACGACAGTCACGACGTGAAATGGAAGTTGTGCTTATACTCGTAGTGCTAATATTCACAGCACTTACGGAGCCACCCTGTATCAGTATGGGTGATGAACGTGCTCAAAAGAAGAAGAAAATGCTGATTCATGCCCTGTTTTCAAATTTGCGACTTCAAAAATTTCCAGGACATCAGTGTCGCTCGACGAAAATGGTGCGATAAGAGAAGATATAGATATACACAAGAAAAGAAGAAGACAAACACAACAACAACCTGTCAAGAGATCACAAAAGTTCGGCAGCGTGATGCCAGGTACGTCAAAGGAATAACTCGATTGGCTGATCATGTTTTCGGAATTATTATCGAGAACACCGCGCGACTGATACCAGTTTCTGCTTTTATATATAAGCCGGCTAAGACGTATCTGCTCATTCAGAACGTTTGCGTCGTGCAGTGTTTCAAGTTGGCATTTTCGCGTTACCGTCTGTATATAAAGTATTTGAAGAGCTTTATTTTGTGCTGTGTGACTCGTGTGCGTGTATGTGTGTGCATTGAACAATCTTTTAACTGTCTATTGTTATCTCTCTTTTTGTTTGCGGTCGTGTGAGGCGCCGTTTTGTTTTTCTTTCTTTCTTTTTTTTTTCTTTGTCTCTTTCCAATGGACGACGCTCTAGCTCAAATTCTGCTGGAGGACGACGTCGAGCAGACGTTTCGAGAGCGCTCGGATGCTTTCGAAGAACACGACGACGTCTTTTTCGGAAAGTATAGAATGACGAAGGCGCTCGCACACTGGCTATGCGAGCAGCTGAGGCCAACTCTACAACCCCGAAGACAGACGCGAACGACATTGTCCGTGGAGGAACAGGTCCTCATCGCCCTGAGGTTCTACGCCACCGGTAGCTTTCAAGGAGCCGTTGGGAGCGACCGTGATCTGTCGGTAACCCAGGGATCTGTGAGCAGGGTTCTGTTCAAGGTCACAAACGCCATCATACACCGCCTTGCACCATTGTGGATCCGATTTCCTCAAGATCCTGCAGACGTCAGGGCTGCAATGAGGGACTTCTTGACCAAATGGCATATGCCTGGCGTGATTGGTAAGCATGTTAAACGAGAAGGGGAGGCGGAGCTCGTGGTATATAGTGAGAGAAGACTTTTGAAAGCGCTTGCGTTATGTCACCACTGCAATGTGACATTGTGTGAAATCTCTTTCGCAGGATGCATCGATGGAACTCTCATATCTATCATCGCTCCCTCAGAAAGCAGCGGTCGGTACCAAAAGAGTGCGTTTTTCAGCAGGAAACAATTCTACGCACTCAACGCGATGATCGTAAGTCAACTCTATCCCTATTCACTGAGTAGGCGCTGTCCCAATTACAGTGTTTAGATATACTAATAAAATATTATCCTGTGGAACGCCATGTCGTTGTCGTAGGTTTGTGACTCCTCCATGCGGATCACGTCCCTAGACTGCTCATTTTCGGGAGGGACGCACGACGCGTACGTCTGGCGCCACAGCGAGCTGCGCAAGGAGCTCTCGCGAACGTATTCGCCTGGTGTAGACCGGTTCCTTCTGGGTAAGGTTATCAAAACATAATCATGAGATACGACAGGTGACGTTTTCCGTTTTATTCAGGCGACAGCGGCTATCCACTATAACCGTGGCTACTGACTCCGTTGCCAGGCCATCCCCCGAGGTCAACGCCAGGGGCACGACTCAACAATCGCCACAAAAGAGCGCGTGGTATCGTGGAGAAATGCATCGGGATACTAAAGTCGAGGTTCCGGTGTCTTCAGCGGCATCGAAGCCTGCAGTACAGTCCGGACAGGGCAGCAAGGATTGTCGTAGCGTGTGCCGTGCTGCACAACATTTGCGTGCATGCACGGACACCCGCAGTTGACGGCGACGGCCCTGACGACGACGGTCCAGATGACGACGATGACTCTCGAATGATGTCCCGTCACATCAACTACGATGACAACGTGTATGACACAGGAGCGGACGTGCGAAGCAAAATTATTGACAAGCTGTGGCGCTCTTAATGTCTCTCTTTTGGACTTCCCTGCAGAACATGAGAGAACTGATGTTCTCACGCTGCAACAACATAGAAAGGACAAATGTGAAAAGACAAAAATGGTGTGTTAGCTTAGTTCAATTGGCAGAGCCCGGGATCGGAAATCCAGAAGATGTGGGTTCGAGTCCTACAGCTGGCTAACCTTTTCAGTGAGTTTCATCTTTCATCGTTAATTCCCTGCAAAAACTCTCTTACATTGCTCTACTTTTGTGCTTGGAGTGCCACGATGATTTTGTCAATTCGTCGTGCTCAGGTGTTGGTGCTTGTCCATATTAAGTTATCAGCTTTTTCATTCGGGACAATTTCTTCAGCAATATGGAAACTATGTTCCATGATGCTAATGTGTACGTAGGCAACGCTTCGAAGTATGCACAGTGAAAGACTATTTGGACTACACACAAAAAATTGGACCACTTGACGGCAGTGTTGCGTACTAACCTGGCAGCCTCAATCGTCTTATATTTTTATCTATGCAAAAATGAGCTAGGGAGCCGCAAACACGGCGAAACACATGTCCTCTGGTGCTGTCGCATCGTTCCATGAGTATCTGTTTCTCTGCGTGCAGCCATAGAAGCCATCTCAATCTGTAATTTTGAATTTCAAACACGACTAGTGTCATTTACTTGTTTCCTTAATGACTTTCTCCCCTTCATTATATATATATATATATACATACATACATACAGGGTGTCCCAGAAAACGTGTCATTGAATTATAATAAAAAAACTACACCACATGGAGTCATGCGGTCAAGGGCATTTGTTCTTACTTGGTTTTTGCCATCTCCTCATGTGAATGTCCTGTAACCTAAGTTTAATTATGTAAATTTTTGCGAGCCTAAGTCGGAAATTTGCCTAGTAAAGGTCTCTTTTACCCCACCAATGTGAAGATCGTGTCTAATTTAGTCAAATTAATGATAATTGACAGGGATGTTCATGAGCTATCCCATCGGAAAAAATAACCGAACATCATGTTCTACGGAGGTCGCACAGAATAGCGCACGATGAATTTTTCAGCGCAATCTTTGTCAGTCCGACGAATGGAGGTTGGAAACCCAGCCCTCCCCGATATCGCAGAAAGAGATAAAACAGGAAGGCTTATCACGTCCGACTTTCGCTGGGATAATGCTTTCCCTCTCCCAATTTTAGGAACTGTTACTTTTTCTACTATCACTCTGTGGGCTGGCTTCGGAACCTCCTTTCGTCGCAGTGAGAGCGATTGCGCTCAAAAAGTCATCGCGCGCTATGGTCCGGTGCTCCGAAAAGCATGATATTCGGCTATTTTTGCCGATGGGGTAGCTCGTGAATCTCACTGTGAATGATCACGAATTTCAGTGAATTCGGCACGCTCTTCATATTGGTGGGGTAAAGTGACCTTTGCTTGGCAAATTTCTGAGTTCAGTTCGCAAATATTTGCATAACTAAACTTAGAGTACATGACATTCACATTAGGAGGTAGCAAAAACCTAATAAGAACAAATGCCCTTGACCGCATGATTCTAGGTGGCGTAGTTTTTTTTTTATTATAATTCAATGACACGTTTTCTGGGACACCCTGTATATACCAAGAGTGCCCGCCCTGCTTTTGAATCCATCTATCCATGAGAGACCTTTATCTCACCTAGAAATTAATCTTTCAAGTCTAAACCTTTGTTTCCTCATGGTTTCATTTGAGGCAGGAATATACGGATTTAGTGTCGTGTACGCACATACGACATGCGGGAATCTCAGTACTGTCCACTTTTTGTTCTCAGCCCTGAACTACCTCACATGCAGATTCGTGAAGGAAATACACGCGGACAAGTGAATGGGTTGTTGTAACTACGTTGTCGAACTACTAACTTCCAAAACTACTTTTGACAATTAGGTAACTAATTTAAAGGGACTATGAAACGATTTTTTCTTCGTTTCGTTCGAAAGAAGACATTTTTCTGAGTCTAGAACCGAAATTTTACTTTCGTCGCGCGAGCGGATTTCTCGGGAGCGAATTTAAACGGAGCGGCGAAGGGAGGACAGCTGGCGCCACGCCGTGGAGAGCTGCCGAGCGGAGACACAACGGGTAACTTGACGCGACCATGGCCGGCTCAGCAACACGTCATCGTGACGTGTTGCCGAGCCGAGGAATCCCGCCAGGAGCATGCGCCGTAGGATCCCGCGTATGCGTTCATCGGGAGTGGAAATCTCCATGACAGCAGCTTTCGCGCGATCGGCAGATTTCGGCAGTGGCGACAGCCACAGCGCGAGCTCGCGGCATTACTTGCCATTGTGCAACACCGGTGACGTAACGGGGAACCGAAGTGCGGTCCGTACAGTTACACCATCGGCAGGGAAATATGCGCGGGAGAGGAGGAACGCGGAAGAGACATTTCCAGCGCGCGCTCCTCGCAGAGTGGAGCGATTTCGTCCGGAAAAATTTGTGGCATATTAGTTTCTCTGCGGGAAGAACAGTTTCCATCAAAAAAAGTATAGGGGTTCGGGAAATTTCATAGTCCCTTTAATTCAGTGGCATTTTCAGCGTATTAGTAGCGAGATAAGTGCTATTGAAGTGCGGCCAACTTGACGTAATTCAGACATATGTTCAGGGAAGCATTTACTTACACTTGTTTACGCTATACATAATATTTACAATATTTACATAATAGTTACAATATTTACAATATTTACATTGACGACGATTGCCGTAAGGGCCTGCTGCCTCGCAGTTATTCGTGCGAAGCCTGCCGGGGAGGAGGAGCTGCGCGGGCAAGCACAGCGAGGGCCATGCGGAACAGGGAGAGAATCTGAAACAAATACGCTCAACATTAGCTGACATCTAAGCATACAGATAGCACGGCATCCTAAATACTTTAATACCTCATTGTGGCGGGTCTCTTGTTGGGGCGTCAAATTGTTGACGGCGGCAATAAGAGTCTCCTGACCCTGCGCCAAATTGTTCATGGCGCCAGCCAGGGTTTCCTGGCCCTGCGCCAAGTTATTCATGGCGCCATCCAGGGTTTCCTGGCCCTGCGCCAACCTACCCACTTGCTCGGTGAGCTCTCGCATGACACGCCTGTGTTCCGCGGCCCCCGCCATCAATTCATCAATGCGGCTGTCCATGACCTCCCGACGCGTCCGTAGCCGTGGCGGGCTTGATGTTGCTGTGGGGAAGTGGACATTGAAATATTGCATAGAACACGAAGGACTCCATGGATGATCAAACTGCAGACAGTATGACATGGCCATGACGGAAAGCTTATAAATTTTCGGTATGGTAAAGCGCAGGGAAGACCAAACACAAGCGAAGAACACGACAGGACGAGCGGCGACATTTCACAGAACTGAAAAAGGCTCATGCATTAGCGTAACTTGCACACTCTGACTTGATACAAGAAGAAGCTTCTTGTTTGACGTGTAATCTTACCAGTGCCGCTTTATACCGTTTTATCTTATCGACTAACGTACGATGAATTGCGCTGGCTGGCCTAGCAGTGCTCATGTCTGACTAGATTTCAAAGACCCTGTTTGCGTGTTTGGGTGCACTTAAATGCTTAGTTCAAAGCAAAGGAAAAAGCTATGTACTGAGTAACTCAACAGCCTACGCTCGCATGTCTGGTAAAATGCTTTTACCCGTTGGAACATGTCGAGGAGGCTCCTCCGCGGGGTGAAACCAATCACTATCCGAGTCTTCGACTCCTGTCACCCCCATGCTTCCTGCCTCCTCTTCCATTTCGCCCTCCTCTGTTTCGAGCGATGCAGCAGATGTTGTGGCTTGCGTGTCGGTGCTGTCCATGTAACGCGGGCCCTGTAATATATGTCATATCGAAACAACGCCTAGAGCGCGCAAAGCAACAAAAAGGACACTTACAACACCGCTCGAATAAACTCGAGTCGAGGTGGCAAAATGGTCGACTCGGCAGGATCCCAAAAGCTGCAGCACCCGGGCGTCCAATTCCGAAAATTCCCCCACGGCATCCTCGAAAGTATTTCTATTACCTGTGCGAGCACAGGCAGCCTTCCACGTCGAATACTTCTTTTTTATGGTTTAGCGCTTGTTGCGCCACACAGTCTTCCACTGCTGTGGCGTTCGTTGGTGCACTTGGCCCCTATTTAGTACTTCCGTTAGCACGTTCTACTGTGCGTCGAGGGTCCCTCCATCTCGTGGGTTCCCGGACATTTCGTCTGCGGGATTTGCAAGGTGGCGGTGAGCCTCCATGTAGCTCACTAGGGCTTCCATCCTCTCCCGCGAAACTTGGAGACCCCTCGAGGTCCGAGTAGTCGGTGCAGCTGCTTCGTCGGACGACGTGGTACGATATGAAATGAGACGAAGTCACGGGTCCAGCGTTGCCAAAGAGGTGTACATCACCAGAGCACCCCAACAATTCCGCTAGAAACCGCTGTTAATGTACTCTGCATACATGTATTGACATCGGAGCGGAAGACCAGTCAAATACACACAGAAGTATTATTCACATAATTATCACACGGTGTCCTTCTTTGAGAATTTTTGAGAATATTTATTTTCGGGGTTTGACAATTGAGTCATCTAGCAGGGAGCTTCTACCTTGCAACATGCACCTCGTTGGCTTGGCGGGTAGCGTGCTCGCCTTCTGTACCGAAGGTCGCGGGTTCGATGCCCGTAGAGGACGCTAAAAACTTCGTGGCAGCTGCACAGGAACGTCAGATACGGTATGTCGAGTGTTGCGATCTCAGCGTACTTTGAAGAACCCTTAGGAGAACAAAATTATCCAACGGACCAGTGCGGACACTGTAGTATCGCTCATGCTCATTTACTTACGTCGCAAGGCAAAGCTAGGAATTATTATTATGAACATACATACACACGACCAGTCGGAAACTCATTGATTTATTATCTTTGGTTTTTCATGCCGGGTGAGTCAGCAGAATGTAAGACCTGCTGCAGGCCATTTTATTTCGAAAAATGAAAAAGACAGAAAACCTCCAACTTTCAAGTTTATTATTACTGCCCATGAACAACCTAAGAAGACCAACTTAATGGTGCGCACCAAGCTAAAACGAAATAAGAAACGCAACACACACACACGCCTAATGCACAGATAAACAATTAGTTACACAACACTAGAAAATAAACTGCAGGGCACAACAGGGCACAACAGGATCTACATCGTGCTGACGATAAAGGTGATTGAAATTAGTCATCAGGGGTGAACCTTGAACCAAGAACGTACGCTGAAATATTCATCTTCGAATTTCCCCATGCAGGAGCGTAACCCCAACCAAAACCGAAACTGCGCAACACATGAGCGCAGGGAGGACAGCGCTCATTTAACGCGCTTTTGGAGAAAAAAAAAGTGTGTTCATGTTCAGCTGGCCATAATTAACCATTTTTCCACCAGGATAATGTCGTTACTCCGAAGGTCACGCCGTCCTGAATCGCGCAGTTTCGGTTTCGGCTTGCTCGGTGTCGTCGGTATGTGGTTGCGGTTGAGCCAGCTGTAGTCGGCCTCACAGATGTGGGCAACATCACGACTAACCTATGTATTGGCATCGGAGGGAATGTGCCCAAACACCTACTTTCACCATTCCGCTACAACGTACCCCGTCACACAACAGTATGGCCGAATGCCTAAATCATAGTTTCGCTGGTTTAGGCCAAGTAGTTTGTGTACAAAACGCAATAAAGAAGCATTTAGATAAAATCGGCTAAGGTAAGTCAAAACGCTGCCAAAACGTTCACAAATCGTTTCTTCCTTTCTTTCTTTTTTTTGAGAAAATCGGGACGCCAGTCCGGCAGTGGCGTCGTTGTCCGTTCGTAGCGGAAGCGGCGGCGGCAGGCCGCCGTTAAGCATGTCACGCCAAAATTGTAAGAGTCTCCGTTTATAAGGAAAATTGTATAGCAAAAATAATATTACGACGTCATAATAGTATTTGTGCACGTTTAACCCGTATAACCCGTTGTACTACTGTTTCTCCGTCTTTGTTGCCGTGCGACCTATTTAAATCCGGTACACAGCGCCACTGTAGATCATAAGCTGTGATGCTCTACACGCTGTGTATGCGCTGGGGATAAATGTCCCTAGAAATGGGAGGAGCGTTCAGGCGGAGCTTGTCGCGGTGGCTCAGCCCAACAGCTCGTGACGTGTAAAGTAAGCAGGTAGCTTACTTTGACGAGAATAGCTCCCCTGGTGTGTTTCGTGTTCTGTGCTGCGTGCCGAGTGTGCGTGAGCGTTTTGCTCCCGTCTGCAAGAACACTTCAGCATGCAGTTCCAATGTTTCAAACCACGACTTTCCGAAAGGCGAAAGAAAAAGCTATTGACTGCAACAATCGGTTACAACTCCCACTGGGTGCCATCTTCGAAAGCAGCGATTTGATCTG
Organism: Ornithodoros turicata; assembly: GCF_037126465.1. Classification (NCBI taxonomy): domain Eukaryota; kingdom Metazoa; phylum Arthropoda; class Arachnida; order Ixodida; family Argasidae; genus Ornithodoros; species Ornithodoros turicata. The sequence continues at coordinate 185,363,966 of NC_088201.1, forward strand.
TTGGTTTCGCTAATACGGATGTTACGGAAGCAATGCGCAACTTCTTTCACACGAAGCCGAAGATGTCTAGTCCGGGATGCTGTGTCAACCTTATCTGCAGCAGGATATTGCAGGGGCAGGACTAGGCATCAGATAAAGGTAAGACGCATAATGTTAGACAAGTCAGTGATGCGATGCAAATGCCAATACATAGAGAAGAAAAACACGCTGTCTGTCAGTTACTGCGTCATCCTTTAGAGATTAGGCCCCAGTGGGTGCATTCTCAGTACAGAATTGGGATTGCCTTATTTGTTAAATGATTTCGCAGGCATTCCGACACCACTGAAAAGCTTGCACTCCACGTCTCAACTATCACCTTCTCGGTTTCAAGCTGAAGGCTGTCACCAGTGCTAACCAGACGCCCCTTCTGTTTTCGTTGATGGAACAGTATCAGCTGGTACTGAGACATTTCATTTTCTCATGAATCAAGTGCATTGCATCACTTGTACTCGACTTCTTGTGTTCGTATACCCTTGCTGTTGCTCGCTAGCTTAGAGCAACCATGCCTGAGGTGTTTGCGTTCGCACTCCAGCGCTTTCGGAGTATATTTAAGCAGTATCATGGTATCATATGCGCGGCTGCACATCTTGTGTATTTCGAGTAAGGTATAATTCGAAATGTTGGCTCAGTTGTATTTTAGTCACAAATAAGGTGTTCTTCCAGACCCCTCAAGGGCAGTTCAAGCAGTTTCATGTGTGCAACAGCAAATACCTTCTCTCAGTTTTGAATAAAGTAAATCGAAATCTTCCAGTTGATGTATTTCGGTCATAAATTATGTTTTCAAGAAGTTTCGTGATTACATTCGAACAGCATCATGTGTGCAGCAGTACATTATTTATCTCAGGAGAAGTATGGTAAATCTGTCCGATTTTGTGTTCTGGCATTGCAGTACAAGCTTCTGTTGCATTCAAGTGGTATCATATATACAAAACTTGTTTTATGCCTTTCTGTAGCTGCTGTACTAATATTGTGGGTATAGAGACATCCCTGCAGAACATATCAGTAGTATAGAAGTTGTGAGAATTAGCAACCTGGACCCATGGGCCCTACCCTAAGTCCTGCGCGTATTTTTCCCGGCGCGGCGCGTGTGCGGAGGGTTGTCCGCGCGTTTACCCTCGTACATTTTTCAGCCTGGGCCAACTTCTCTCGCGATTTTTTCAGCTGGGCCGACTTCCCTCACAATTTTTTCCGCTACTACAGTGGGCGGTTTACATGCAAAGTATAGCCATACACAAAAGTACAAGTGAAAATATATTTAGTAAAGTGAACAGTGCCAGGAATTATGCTGTGACACTGTGTGGAGGAGAAAAAACCAGCCAAAAAACCTGAAGCAGAAGAAACACAATACAATACACGTAACAAAGAATATACTTATTACAGGTATGATACAATAGCATTGAATAAGTATCACAGATCAAACAATATTTTTTATTAATGGTATCACGCAAGTTTTTACTGAATGAGAATTAAAATGATCACCACATTTAATCAAAGAAGATATTCTTAATCCATACGATTACAATCAACATTACAAGTTTTATTATAAAAAGTCTAACATTTTTATATGTGAGCGCCATAGAGGAATTTTAATTACAACATCTAATAGATGTACGTAGCTTCAAGCACAATAGCTAATATTCCAATATGGCACAATTAATCTAATTATTATGAAATAATCGATGGCTTTGGCGGAGGGCCGTGCATTCATCATTTTTCAACCTGGGCCGACTTCATTCGCGATTTCTTTTCCAGCGCGCGGTGGGTGCTGCGCGGGTGCTTACCTGTGGGCCGATGGGCTGGGCGTGCCCTTATCGTCGTGCACCCTGGGCCGACTTCTTTGGCAATTTTTCTGCTAGGGCCCATTTCGTTCGCAATTTTTTCGGGTGATGCGTGTGTGATTTACATGCAACTAGAGACACGCAGGTGAGGAGCTGTCCGAGTGCCTACCAGCGAGCAGGAGGGCTGCGTGTGCCCATATCGTTCTGTATTTTTCCGCCTGGGCCGACTTCATTCCCTTTTTTGCAATTTTTCCGCCTGGGCTGACTTCTTTCATAATTTTTAGCGCTACAACAGCAGTGCGGTAGGCAGTTTACACAAAAGTAGGGACATGCACACTGACAACACCTGGGCCGATTTCATTCACATTTGTCACACTTACCGACTTCATTCCTAGTTTTTACCGATACATTAGCTGCGTGGTGGGCGGTTCACATGCAAGTATAGATATGCAAATGATAGCCATACACAAAAATACAAGATATTTACTAAAGGCAATAGTTAACTATGTTGTGACTCAATGTGAAGGAGAAAAACTCAACCAGAAACATGAAAACGGAAAAAACACAGTACAATACACATAACAAAGAATATGGGAAGCTAAGTGAAATATTCCAACACGACACAAATAATCAACTTATTGTGAAGTGAATAGCACACATGCAAGAAAGTAATGAGAAATACGATTAATAGATAAGAAAAACCTATGCATCATCCAACCTGCAGGGAAATAATAGCTACACAATACCATATCAAAACAAGAAACTTAGAAATTTAATCAAAGAAGATATTCTTAATCAATATGATTACAATCAAAATTGCAAGTTGTATTATAAAAAGTCTAATAGTCCTACGCGTGAGAACCATCACTGCAATAGCGGGAAGTTCTGGTACTTGTATGTAATTTATTGTGAGCAGCAGAGACCCTGGAGGACTATGGGACAAGAACGACCCGAACACAAGAGTAGTATAGGGGGGACCGCTATAAGAACATCCTTTTTCTAATCCAGTTCTAGGAATTTCTAATCCAGCACAAGCCAGTTCTAATCCCTCTGGTTAGTGGCCCCACTTTGATTGACAGGCCCCTTTTTGGCTCGCCCATTCATGCTGATTGGTTTGAGATGACCCCACTTCGATTTACAGGCCCCTTGTTTGGCTCCACCCCTTCACGCTGATTGTTCAAAATGGCCCCACTTTGATTGACAGGCCCCCTTTTGGCTCCGCCCACTTCACGCAGATTGGCCCCTCCAAACCTACTGATTGCTGATTGATCCACCCACTTCGCGCTGATTGGCTCCTTCTAGGACAGCTGATCGGCCAACCCAGTGACCCCGCTACAGCTCTACCTTAGACAAACAAAAGGAATACATTGCAACGTTTATTGAGTACATCATGGCTGTCTTGGAGAGATTGATTCCTTTGATGCTGGGCATGGTTCCTCGGAAGTGACAAATCATGTAGGTGTCTCTGGGACAGCGGCTCAGAAAAGTTTCATCCTCCGTGAGTTGACACATTCCACGCGCACTGGACGCTTACGTCCAGTGGTTGAAGGCATGTGCGTAGCGATCCGGTAGCGTTCTTGTCCAGCTTAATGTTGGACCGCATAGGTACCACATACCAATCTGTGATAGTGAAGATATCACCAGGGCATTCAAGCGAGTAGGTGTGCTTATCCTTCTCGAGTTTCATACGTCTTCAGTTGCAGGTGTCCAGCGCCAACGTGCATGAGATGAGCGAGAAGAGAACGAGCTACCATATCCTTCCACTGGTCCAACTGACGCTACTCCTTCTCATCCTCTGCATTATCTGAGGAGAGAAAGAATGCCCAGTTAAATCACGCTATCTCCGTCATACACTCAAGCTTACCATATTCGCAGCTTCCGTATGGGTAGGAGTCGATGTCATTGTAGAGGTATCGTTTGTCGTCGTACGCCATCAGACTTCTTTTCACATTTCTGATGGTGTACATGCACTGTTTCTTTCCCACTATTGACACCTGTTCGTGCGATACGCTAGTGTGCTTGAACAGGGTATCGTGGTACGTATCATGGAGGAGGTGTTTGCGCACAATGTTCTTTTTGACCCCTTTAGCTCTTGCAATTTGTTTTCCCCCAGCTAGTTTGATGGAGTACATTTTGGCTTTCAAGCATATTACTTCCTCTATGGGTATGCTACCGGTTTCACTTTTGAATGCACCAAGCCTACCACGATTCCTCTCGCTGTACAGTGGATGACCCCGATCGAAGGAAGACAAGTCTAAATGGTCGTCGGCGATCACACGTAACTGATCTTCGTAATCCTTGCAGAATAGGCCGAGGATCAGAGAATCCGTGTCAAAGTAGCAGGTAATCACCGGACAAGTGAGCTTGCTCAGCAGAGTTTCGTAGTAGAACGAGTACATCGTTAATTTACTCAGTTCTAAAATCGTGAAGCCAATCTGCAAGGGGAAATCACATCGCACTTTTCTTTTGCGCATTTCGTACATGACACAATCGGGGGTCAAAATTTCCATTCGCACGCATTCTGCCCGACTCCCGAGGCGACTCGCCGTCTCCTCATCGAAGGCTACTCGAATATCCCTCATGTTAAATTTATTTAAAAGCGTTCTTCCGAAGACCGCATTATTTGAGATTTTGTAGAAATTTTTTTCAAACGTCGTGCCTGAGGCAACGCGCCTGGCAACATTGTCCTCAATGTAGGGACGCAGGAATGGTGCCTGACGAAATTTTAGGATTCGGTGAATTTTTGTCACCCTCATGCCCAATCTACAGTAGAGTGCGAGCAGTGCGTAATGAACGACGTACTCGACCTTGTCCTTGCAAGTCAGCAACAGCTTTTTGCTGTTAGCTGGCTGATACATTAATTCTTCGAGAAGACCTCGCTGACCACAGCCTCCGGGACCACAGCCTTCTCGGGAGCCAGGGGGAAGTACCGCGTTAGAGCGTGGATAGATTTTGGATACTCCAAGTCGCACACATACACGTACCCCACCTCCGAATCCGTGGGGTGACGCATAAAATCCACAGAGCTAAAATCCTCGACCCACTCGAAATCGCCGACGGGGAGGTGCTTTACCATACTGAATCCGTAAAGATTGTTGCAATCTATGTATGATATGTACACCTCCTCTTTTTCGGGATCATAGCCACTACACAGAGGGTTGTTCGCCCGCAAATGACGCCTGCTCGCCTGACAGAGCCCGCCCCTAACACCCGACTCGATGGTTCTGTACATGTCCTCGTCGATGATTAACTCCAATTTTGCCTGCGTGTAATTTAAAGCACATTGCCACGAATAGGATGCCAGAGAAACACAATGAAGCAATTCTAATCCACGCGCGTCGTAGCACAGTCGTCGAAAGTGCTGCATTACATCAGCATGTAATAGGGCATCCGTTTTCAGGTACAGTGCATTATAATCCCTCAGATTCGAGCATCCAAAATGTTCAAATACTTGCAGCGCATACTGGTAGTCTTCCTCGCTTATATCCTCCCCAGTGAGATCATTTCGGAAGGCAGATTTTGCCGGCAGAGCCAATTCGTCGTACACCGCAAAAGAATTAACGTGGCTGTATGGGAATACACCTTTACGAAGCAGAATTTTGTAGTCGTTTCCAAATACCTGCTTCAGGCACTGGAACGCCTCTGCGCCCCCCATGGATTTGACGGTTTCCACGAGCTCTCCCAGCGACGAATTTAGGTACTGCATGGTATCTCTGAATAGGAAGGTGCCAATTTCGAACGATCGAATTTTTTCCATGGAACTGGCAACGATGAAGGGAGCTCGCTTCCACCCGAGAAGGTGAAATTCCCGCAGCAGTCCGGCCAAATCGTAGGCCAGATTGTGCACCATGATCGGTAATTTTTCTCTCGTCGTGCACGCCACGTTACAGGGGCTGCACAGCGTCGCAATGTAATTTGTGTCCCCGGTAGTACATCGCTTGGAATGGTCGTGATGACGGACACGGGGTAGATCTCGCGTGAACTCCCGTTTACAGTACGCGCAATGGGTGGCAGCTCTGTGCTCGGCCCGTTGCTCATCATTCAGCACCATTGTGGCGGGGCAGGCATTCAGGGCAACCATCTCGTCCCGCATTTCCATCAAAGCCTTCACGCACTGCCTCGCGGAATCTTCACCGTGGTGCGTCCTGACACGCATCACCTTCGAGTCGTGGGTGCGCACGAGCACGGCACAGAAGCTAGAGGTGACGTGACGCTGCATGCCAACACCACTGGGCGCGAGTACGCTCTCCGTGTCCAACGCGACGACGTAGTTGTACTGCTGCTTGTACTGTATTTTATTAAATTCTACAAAATTTTTGCCAGGTTCGCAAAATTCCAATAAGATTTCGTTCACGTCCGCGCACAGGCGACGATGTTTCGCCATGCTCTTTTCCTCGTTAAAAGAGCGCGAGCAACGTTCGCATACGAAACACCTATTGTCTCTCATCAGTAATCGTTCGAGGGACTTGATTCCAAAAAAATGTTCATCTATAGCCAATAAGTGAATTTTCTTTTCACACTCGAGTTTTGGGGGTCGCGACACGTGCACTCCCTGATCGACGTACTCGTACACGTAAACGGATATCTTGTTTTTGTCTTCGAATTCGTCCAGATCAGAAAATGAAACGGGGAAGTGGCTTGGCCACCAGTAATCTACTGCATAATTTTCACATTTTTTCCACGAATTCCTTTCCTGTGGGTGCAGGAGAGCGAGCGTACTGTATTTAAAACATTCGCCCTCCTTGCGTGCTGGTAAATGGATATTCGTTAACACGTTCCTGCGTTTAGCCAGATTCGTGGGAAGTACCCCATTGCACCCGAATTTTTTAGTTTTCACAGCAGAAATACACATTTGAACTTTTTGGACGTCAGTGGATACAAACCCACTACCCTCGCGCTGGTAATTTTCAATGCGCCCGGTGGACTCCTGAATCACATCCATCAAAGTATTTGCGATAGCTCCGTCGCTGTGGACTTCGCGAGCAAGCGCCATAAAATGAGCTATGTGCGCGGTTACATCCCCTCGATTTTCTTTCATCATTAGAACGTCAGAACAAATGCAAAACCTAAAGGGTATTCTTTGCGCTCGCAAAATAGCAATTATATTGTGGAGGTGGTTCATTAAATATTGTCGCAAGTCCTCTACTCCCTGATCGTGAACAGATGCCAATAGCACAAACGCTTTGACGATACCTCGAAATGCGCTATCAGTTTGAAAGAAAGGCAGGAAGGAAATGTCCACATAGGGATGTGATCGCTCGACGTGAGCATGCAATGTGGCAGGTGAAATGTCTGGAGAAGATGGTGAATTCTCTTCCAATGGCTCATCATCCCCGATATCATGAGGATCAAAAAAGCAGAACACGCATCTAGGCACTGAAAAAAAGAAGAAACACTAAGAAAACGTGCACCACAAAGCGTGGATGAAAAATACTCACTCTTGAAGCGAGCTCCGCACACTCCCGAAGTGACGCGAAGACTGCTGCCTTTTTACACATCCTCCCCATTTATATAGCGGCGACCTCGCTGCATGCCCCAACATGCACGGGTGCGGCGAGTCGTCATAGCCTAAAAATAACCTGCTCTGCATGTTCAAGGTCGCAGCTTGCCCTTGGCTTCACGTAATGCTCCGTCCGCCTACACCATTGCCGTACCTGAGCGCAAAGTTCGCTCTCATCACATGTCATTGCGATATGCAAGTTGCTTTCATGAGCAGGCACACAACCATCCCTTTTTGTTCACAGTGGCTGTGGAATTTCAATAATATTACTTAAAAGAAACAAATTGCAGTGAAATGCAGATTCATCTCACAGGAATTTCTACCCTCAGCGTTAAACCATCAGATACCAGCATTTCTGCTCAAATAGCAAAATAGCTATGACCTCAAAAATTAAACACATGCTAACAAACTACCATCAACTGCTATCAGACAATTATTGCATAATGCTAAATACTCAATTGCATTGCCCCTAAGTGAAGAAAGCGCAGGACAAGGGTACACAAATTCACTTAAGCGATGAGGGAAAAGGCTTAAGACCTCAGGTCACCACACATCGCCACGCAGCTAACACAAGATAACAACAAGATACTAGCGGCGGGTAAGATTGTAACACTGCTAAACAAGCCCCAACATGCCATGATGACGTCACAAACCAGGAAAAAAGCACACACAGCAGCTCAGGAATGCACAAGGAGAGGTGCTTTATTGGAATCTCTACTCCTGGCTCAGACACCAACATTTCTGCTCAAAAACCCATAACTGCAAGATTAAGCACTGCTTACTTTATCAAGATATCGAACACCCAACAAAATGAAACAAACAACCCCACTTCCACTGACAGAACACTATTCACCTTTTACGCAGGAGGCTTTCTTCTACATAAAAGTAGAGAAAATAAGAAAAGAGCAGCGAAAAATTACACGCACTTTTGCTCGCATAGCTATAAGAGAGAAAAAAATAAAATAAAATAACGACGCACACGCTAATAAACTGTGACAAAGACACCCATTTCTGCTATCAGATAATTATTGCATAATGCTACATACAGTCGCATTGTCCCTGCGTAAAGAAACCACAGGACAAGGGTACACAAATTCACTTAAACGATGAGAAAGGCTTAAGACCTCAGGAATAATCGCAGAGTCACCACACATCGCTACGCAGTTAACAAAAGATAACAACAAGATACTAGCGGCGGGTAAAATTGTAACACTACTAAACAAGCCCCAACATGCCATGATGACGTCACAAACCAGGAAAAAAAGCACACGCGCGCGCACACAGCAGCTCAGGAATGCACAAGGAGAGGTGCTTTATTGGAATCTCTACTCCAGGCTCAGACTGCTCAAATACCCATAACTGCAAGATTAAGCACTGCTTACTTCATCGAGCACCCAACAAAATCTAACCAACAAACAAACAAACAAAAACAAACCCACTTTCCGTGATAGAACACTATTCAGCTTTACCAAGTGATTTTCTTCTGCTTTAGCAGTCAAAGAAGAAAAGAGCAATGAAAAATTACACGTACTTTTGCCTGAATAGCTATAACTGCAAAAAAAAAAAAAAAAAAAAAGATGAGGCACATGCTAATAAACGGGGAAAAAGGCACTCATTTCTGCTATCAGATTATTATTGCATAATGCTACATACACAGTCGCGTTGTCCCTGTGAAAAGAGAGCACAGGACAAGGGTACACAAATCGAATTGGGAAAATCACTTCTACTCGCGCAGCATAATACGCAGTTTTTTTTACGGGTGAAAATTACAATAAGAAGCCACCTGCTATGCAAGTGCAACAACCCTTATTTTTAAACCAACACTTCATGCAATACCACATAAATTTATCACTCGAGTCACACGAAAAGGCATACACAATGTACTTACTGGTTAAGTGGGGTCACAGTTGCACACACACACACACACACACACACACACACACACAACACAGACACAACGAGCGACAGTGAAAAATAAGAAATTACACGCAATTCTGCTCGAATATCAAAGTGTCAAGCATGACAAAACAGATTTTCTACCACCAGAAAATTATTAAACAGAATAACACAATATTCGCAAAAATTAAGCTTGTGTGGCAAACACACAACCTGAGGAACACACCTATTCACATCTGCTTTCTGAATTTGTTATACAGGCGTGAGCGATTCGATAAGAATAAAGCACGCTGCTTGGAGAAAGCATATATCATGTGTAACGCAGTCTACTCTATTGAAAATGCGATAAACCTTATTTTTCAAACAAAAAAAATCACAGTCGGCATAATATACGGCAATATCGGCAATATCACTGAAGTCAAACACAATGAACTTACCTGTCAAGTGGGGACCCAGCTGCACAAACGCGCACGCACACTCACACGTTTTTAGTGCCTCACAACGAGCAAAAACCCAAGGTCTATTCACAGCCACATAAATTCATATTATTCCTCACGTCAATAATTATCCAACCATCGTCAAAACGGGGAACACGCATATGCCAATGCGAAACAATAGGCCTTCCCGCCGGATGTAATACGATATCGCCAGTCGACCGTCCCAAAGCAAAAAGGAAACACAGCATCTCAGGAATGCATGTTGCCTATACATCCAAGAACAGCGTGCAGCAGTTATAACACAGAATGAGATTCATTTCCTTGTACTTTTGTTTTGCTTGCATATAAATATTTCACAAGAAATATTAGAGAGTGAAAAAGGAGAACAGCATTCGCTACACCCTGTAGCTCTTATCATTTTTAAACAAACCAGTTTTCATATGTTCATAACCACACTACCATTCATTAAATAGGGGCAGTCACTAATGATTCAAATAAGATAAAATATCATTCCATCATCATTGATTGCAAACTTCACGCAAGAATAAGCAACTGCTGCGTGTCGTATTTTTCTTATAAGAAACACCAAATGGACTCAATCTCGCCCTGTTAAATACCAACAGCAACGATTTTTTTTGTATTCTGTATTTATTTTTGTCCTTTCCAGCAGCTCATTACTTTGTGCGAGTCATCAAAAATTAAAAATTTCTGATCTGCTGATAAAACAGTGTACGGGGAAACGATAACGGAGCGCGCGTCATTGCGTCAAGCGTGTCCTAACTGCGTGAACGGGCCCAATGCAGCTCACGTGGGGCCACACTGTTTTATCAGCAGATCAGAAATTTTTAATTTTTGATGACTCGCACAAAGTAATGAGCTGCTGGAAAGGACAAAAATAAATACAGAGCAGGTTATTTTTAGGCTATGACGACTCGCCTCACCCGTGCATGTTGGGGCATGCAGCGAGGTCGCCGCTATATAAATGGGGAGGATGTGTAAAAAGGCAGCAGTCTTCGCGTCACTTCGGGAGTGTGCGGAGCTCGCTTCAAGAGTGAGTATTTTTCATCCACGCTTTGTGGTGCACGTTTTCTTAGTGTTTCTTCTTTTTTTCAGTGCCTAGATGCGTGTTCTGCTTTTTTGATCCTCATGATATCGGGGATGATGAGCCATTGGAAGAGAATTCACCATCTTCTCCAGACATTTCACCTGCCACATTGCATGCTCACGTCGAGCGATCACATCCCTATGTGGACATTTCCTTCCTGCCTTTCTTTCAAACTGATAGCGCATTTCGAGGTATCGTCAAAGCGTTTGTGCTATTGGCATCTGTTCACGATCAGGGAGTAGAGGACTTGCGACAATATTTAATGAACCACCTCCACAATATAATTGCTATTTTGCGAGCGCAAAGAATACCCTTTAGGTTTTGCATTTGTTCTGACGTTCTAATGATGAAAGAAAATCGAGGGGATGTAACCGCGCACATAGCTCATTTTATGGCGCTTGCTTGCGAAGTCCACAGCGACGGAGCTATCGCAAATACTTTGATGGATGTGATTCAGGAGTCCACCGGGCGCATTGAAAATTACCAGCGCGAGGGTAGTGGGTTTGTATCCACTGACGTCCAAAAAGTTCAAATGTGTATTTCTGCTGTGAAAACTAAAAAATTCGGGTGCAATGGGGTACTTCCCACGAATCTGGCTAAACGCAGGAACGTGTTAACGAATATCCATTTACCAGCACGCAAGGAGGGCGAATGTTTTAAATACAGTACGCTCGCTCTCCTGCACCCACAGGAAAGGAATTCGTGGAAAAAATGTGAAAATTATGCAGTAGATTACTGGTGGCCAAGCCACTTCCCCGTTTCATTTTCTGATCTGGACGAATTCGAAGACAAAAACAAGATATCCGTTTACGTGTACGAGTACGTCGATCAGGGAGTGCACGTGTCGCGACCCCCAAAACTCGAGTGTGAAAAGAAAATTCACTTATTGGCTATAGATGAACATTTTTTTGGAATCAAGTCCCTCGAACGATTACTGATGAGAGACAATAGGTGTTTCGTATGCGAACGTTGCTCGCGCTCTTTTAACGAGGAAAAGAGCATGGCGAAACATCGTCGCCTGTGCGCGGACGTGAACGAAATCTTATTGGAATTTTGCGAACCTGGCAAAAATTTTGTAGAATTTAATAAAATACAGTACAAGCAGCAGTACAACTACGTCGTCGCGTTGGACACGGAGAGCGTACTCGCGCCCAGTGGTGTTGGCATGCAGCGTCACGTCACCTCTAGCTTCTGTGCCGTGCTCGTGCGCACCCACGACTCGAAGGTGATGCGTGTCAGGACGCACCACGGTGAAGATTCCGCGAGGCAGTGCGTGAAGGCTTTGATGGAAATGCGGGACGAGATGGTTGCCCTGAATGCCTGCCCCGCCACAATGGTGCTGAATGATGAGCAACGGGCCGAGCACAGAGCTGCCACCCATTGCGCGTACTGTAAACGGGAGTTCACGCGAGATCTACCCCGTGTCCGTCATCACGACCATTCCAAGCGATGTACTACCGGGGACACAAATTACATTGCGACGCTGTGCAGCCCCTGTAACGTGGCGTGCACGACGAGAGAAAAATTACCGATCATGGTGCACAATCTGGCCTACGATTTGGCCGGACTGCTGCGGGAATTTCACCTTCTCGGGTGGAAGCGAGCTCCCTTCATCGTTGCCAGTTCCATGGAAAAAATTCGATCGTTTGAAATTGGCACCTTCCTATTCAGAGATACCATGCAGTACCTAAATTCGTCGCTGGGAGAGCTCGTGGAAACCGTCAAATCCATGGGGGGCGCAGAGGCGTTCCAGTGCCTGAAGCAGGTATTTGGAAACGACTACAAAATTCTGCTTCGTAAAGGTGTATTCCCATACAGCCACGTTAATTCTTTTGCGGTGTACGACGAATTGGCTCTGCCGGCAAAATCTGCCTTCCGAAATGATCTCACTGGGGAGGATATAAGCGAGGAAGACTACCAGTATGCGCTGCAAGTATTTGAGTATTTGTAGTGGCTATGATCCCGAAAAAGAGGAGGTGTACATATCATACATAGATTGCAACAATCTTTACGGATTCAATATGGTAAAGCACCTCCCCGTCGGCGATTTCGAGTGGGTCGAGGATTTTAGCTCTGTGGATTTTATGCGTCACCCCACGGATTCGGAGGTGGGGTACGTGTATGTGTGCGACTTGGAGTATCCAAAATCTATCCACGCTCTAACGCGGTACTTCCCCCTGGCTCCCGAGAAGGCTGTGGTCCCGGAGGAATGGCTCTCGCCATTCCAGCGAGGTCTTCTCAAAGAATTAATGTATCAGCCAGCTAACAGCAAAAAGCTGTTGCTGACTTGCAAGGACAAGGTCGAGTACGTCGTTCATTACGCACTGCTCGCACTCTACTGTAGATTGGGCATGAGGGTGACAAAAATTCACCGAATCCTAAAATTTCGTCAGGCACCATTCCTGCGTCCCTACATTGAGGACAATGTTGCCAGGCGTGTTGCCTCAGGCACGACGTTTGAAAAAAATTTCTACAAAATCTCAAATAATGCGGTCTTCAGAAGAACGCTTTTAAATAAATTTAACATGAGGGATATTCGAGTAGCCTTCGATGAGGAGACGGCGAGTCGCCTCGGGAGTCGGGCAGAATGCGTGCGAATGGAAATTTTGACCCCCGATTGTGTCATGTACGAAATGCGCAAAAGAAAAGTGCGATGTGATTTCCCCTTTCAGATTGGCTTCACGATTTTAGAACTGAGTAAATTAACGATGTACTCGTTCTACTACGAAACTCTGCTGAGCAAGCTCACTTGTCCGGTGATTACCTGCTACTTTGACACGGATTCTCTGATCCTCGGCCTATTCTGCAAGGATTACGAAGATCAGTTACGTGTGATCGCCGACGACCATTTAGACTTGTCTTCCTTCGATCGGGGTCATCCACTGTACAGCGAGAGGAATCGTGGTAGGCTTGGTGCATTCAAAAGTGAAACCGGTAGCATACCCATAGAGGAAGTAATATGCTTGAAAGCCAAAATGTACTCCATCAAACTAGCTGGGGGAAAACAAATTGCAAGAGCTAAAGGGGTCAAAAAGAACATTGTGCGCAAACACCTCCTCCATGATACGTACCACGATACCCTGTTCAAGCACACTAGCGTATCGCACGAACAGGTGTCAATAGTGGGAAAGAAACAGTGCATGTACACCATCAGAAATGTGAAAAGAAGTCTGATGGCGTACGACGACAAACGATACCTCTACAATGACATCGACTCCTACCCATACGGAAGCTGCGAATATGGTAAGCTTGAGTGTATGACGGAGATAGCGTGATTTAACTGGGCATTCTTTCTCTCCTCAGATAATGCAGAGGATGAGAAGGAGTAGCGTCAGTTGGACCAGTGGAAGGATATGGTAGCTCGTTCTCTTCTCGCTCATCTCATGCACGTTGGCGCTGGACACCTGCAACTGAAGACGTATGAAACTCGAGAAGGATAAGCACACCTACTCGCTTGAATGCCCTGGTGATATCTTCACTATCACAGATTGGTATGTGGTACCTATGCGGTCCAACATTAAGCTGGACAAGAACGCTACCGGATCGCTACGCACATGCCTTCAACCACTGGACGTAAGCGTCCAGTGCGCGTGGAATGTGTCAACTCACGGAGGATGAAACTTTTCTGAGCCGCTGTCCCAGAGACACCTACATGATTTGTCACTTCCGAGGAACCATGCCCAGCATCAAAGGAATCAATCTCTCCAAGACAGCCATGATGTACTCAATAAACGTTGCAATGTATTCCTTTTGTTTGTCTAAGGTAGAGCTGTAGCGGGGTCACTGGGTTGGCCGATCAGCTGTCCTAGAAGGAGCCAATCAGCGCGAAGTGGATGGATCAATCAGCAATCAGTAGGTTTGGAGGGGCCAATCTGCGTGAAGTGGGCGGAGCCAAAAGGGGGCCTGTCAATCAAAGTGGGGCCATTTTGAACAATCAGCGTGAAGGGGTGGAGCCAAACAAGGGGCCTGTAAATCGAAGTGGGGTCATATCAAACCAATCAGCATGAATGGGCGAGCCAAAAAGGGGCCTGTCAATCAAAGTGGGGCCACTAACCAGAGGGATTAGAACTGGCTTGTGCTGGATTAGAAATTCCTAGAACTGGATTAGAAAAAGGATGTTCTTATAGCGGTCCCCCCTATACTACTCACAAGAGGAAATAAAATCTATAACACCACATTTAATCAAAGAAGATATTCTTAATCAAAGCACCAGAGGAGGAGAATAACCTATCAGTTAACTATCATAAAATCATCCTCGTGACTTATTCTAGTCGTACCCCATACAATTTTTCATTCTAAGAGACACTACAAACCTTACTTTGATTTATGAATCCAACACAGAAAATATATTAAAAAATGAACTTCACCGCATTGCACGCTCCTAGCCAACAACCAGCTCTAATAATATCTGCCCTGATTTGTTGAAGACGGGAGGCGTACGCCTGTTTTGTGACAGTTATGAACATTTTCGAGCGCAACAGGGAAGATTGATCATTCCAACATTACACAACTTTTAGTTAATAAATTTCGTATTAAGTGAATAGCATAGACATAAGGAAATAATGAAAAATAACACGATCAACAGCTAGCATTAATAGAGGGCCAAACCTGCAGCTCCTAGCCAACACGTAAACATCAGATACATGCAATAGCTAATCAATCTATCAAAAGGAGAAATATTACAAAATTAACAATATAGCACAGACTTAACACTGAAGAACACAGGAACCCTCTAAGCGGCGCCACGTAAACAACAGAGGAAAATAATCTATCATTGAAATATCATAAAATCATTTTCGTGACTTAATCTCATCGAACACAATACAATTTTCATTCTAACGAACGCTACTAACCTTGATGGAGGTACCCAAGACATAGAAAATATGCACAGTTTTCATCTCGGTTTTCACTTTTCTTGCTCAAAGCCGGGGGACTTTCTCTCCATCTATATGACCAAAACGAAACAACTCCCATGCTTTATCACTCAAAGGGTTGGGGGCTATATTCCTTCCTCCAGCAAACAGGGCACTCTCGAAGTCAGATAAGGCAGTACAAAGGCGATATATTTTATTGTGCCGATATTATTCGTGCGGATCACTATCTTTTCGCATCCTCTCTTTGAAACGGAAGTCTTTCGTCGAAGTGGATGACATAGTCGGCTAAGTTTCTTCATAGGCGATTTTTTATTGAACATGCAGAGAAAGTCTAAATTATTAAATGATAGCAACAATACTCAATCAAAAGCGAGAAAACGATGACATCATTTTGTCATAGCTTGAAAGTTTTATATAGATGAACCACAACTCAGAGATATGAGGCATTCCCATCTTAGAGATTATTTTTACTTATCTCAATCGAGTGAACAATTGAAACAAATACGACGCAATTAATACATCATGCATACATAATGCCCAACTCATAGAATATCAGTCAAACGAATACTTGAAACAAAGTCAAAACAATAATTAATTCAGACAAATCATTTCTAAGCAAGCAGCGTGAATACAGAATCTTTGAAAGCACACGTTTTTTCTTGCTCATCTTATCATTTTGTAAATAATTTTCCATAATTCTGACGACAGGTGGATATTTTAGCATTCTAAACCAGATAATGAGATTTTAATCAATAAATGAGCGTAGATATGCTTTTAATTAAGTGTAGACGCGCACTTGAAAGCAGAAGAGAGAATTGCTCTACATTGAAGAGATGGACAGATTTTGTACTCGCTGCCATAAGTCATGGGAAGATGTGATAAAAAACTGCCTCGAAAAGGAACAGCCGCCAAACCATTCCATTATCACTGCATTTCAATACGTCCTAGACATGGTCGTATTCGGAGATATGGTACAAACTACAGAACTGAAGGTGCAAGAATTTATATGCCGAATCTACAATACTGCTAAAAATATCTGCACATCAACGTTGGAAGGGCCACTGGGATTGATGGCGGAGTTTTTGAGGTTTGATAACGAAGAATTGAAATGCACTAGACCAGATGTAATTGTAATCATTGCAATGGACATTGCGTTCATCAAGAAAGCAGTGAGATCAAATTATCATATACAAGCGGTCTATATCGCACGATTCATTACCGATTTGTTGAAATTACACATATCCGAGATGGAAAGTACATAAAATGTTATCACATGATATGTTCCACTACCACGGCAACGCAATTATTTTGTTCTACCAGTTCTAGCAACGATGTCGAATGAGCAGAAGTTCAATATTGTACTCGAAGAAAGGGTGACCCGCGTCGACGAACCCGTTTCCGGAAAAAGCAACACGCTCGCGTGCGGTACCGCGTTAACGCGGCGGGCGCAGAAACGCGTTCGGTTTCGGGTACGGCGTTGGGTAAACACGGCCCCGCGTGCTGCCGAAAAGTCTTCGAGGACGCTGGTCACCCTTTCTTCGAATTTTAAGTAAATTTCGTTCGGAAAATATCATGAAAGAGTGCTCGACAAAGTGAGCAAGCTAAAGCTTGCGTATTGTGAAATTACACATTTTGCAACACTGATCGTAAATCGCAACACCTGTTCAACTTTTAATTAACCTGTTACTGATGTGTGGTAGTCATCTAAAGTATGGTTGTAGTGCCCGGATGCTATGACACTATAATAATGTGATAGTTTTTCAGTATGGCTACAGGAAATCTCGAGTATATTTGTGAATTGGATCTATGTTTATGTGTGACCTGTGCTGATCTGCTTATTATAATTAATATAACATATCTTCCATTGTGTTTATGCATATTGCTCATCTTCATTGTATATTGGTAAAGCATTTCTGATGACGGTTGTGCGATCCGCTTCTCCCAAAATCTGGTTGCCACTTGGAAATTATTTCATATACGTTTGTGTGCCGTGTGTTACGAATATTACGTGATTAGAAATGTAGACTTCGCCTGCACATCATGCTTGTAAAATCCTCCATTCGCATCGCGGCATTTGATAATAGACTCGCTTTTCGCGAAGGCTTCGTATTATCTCGCAGGCACTGAACCCGAATGCAGTTGTAAAAGTTGATGGCACTGTGTCGCGAACGCCTTGACTTATCCCGTCGCAATCAGTTATCTTGCCTTATTTCCCGTTTTGCCCTATATCTTGAACGGCTCCTTCTTCCTATCCAGTCCTACAAACGGACAACTGTGTTGACAAAAATATTTCTTCCGCACTCCAATCGGATTGCTTGTCAAAGACGCCTTTTCTTCTTCTTTTCCTACGTCTGGGCTAGTGCAACAGTTTGAGAAATGTACGTGCACTGTGGAATTTAATTCATGAAATATGTTTTCACAAAAGATTAGCGATCCTTTTTTTGTAATCATAGACTGGTATATCATGCCTCTAAATTTCAAATGACCAATCCCTCTACGGCAATATATAATAATAATAATCAAATAATAATAATAAAAATAATATCTAAGATGGGAATGCCTGATATACTCTGAGTTGTTGTTCATCTATATAGAACTTTCAAGCTATCACAAAATGATTTCATTAACGATGAAAGATGAAAGTAACTGAAAAGGTTAGCCAGCTGTAGGACTCGGGCTCTGCCACATCTTCTGGATTGCAGGTCCAGGGCTCTACCAATTGAGCTGAGCTAACACGCCTTCTCAGCGACTTGCAGGGTGCGTCATCTGAACGAACAAACCAGCCACTCTCTCTCACTCATCCTCCTTTCACTCTTACATTTTTGCGAACTCATACACACATTCATACGACGGGGTCGACGCAGGCGGCAACTGTTGAACAATGAAAGAATTGATGTTCTGAGTCTGGAACAACACAGAAGGGGCAAATACATACATACAAGTCCTCAATTTGCCTAAGAAAGTAACGATGAAGGATGAAAGTCACTGAAAAGGTTGGCCAGCTGCAGGACTCGAACCCACATCTTCTGGATTGCCGGTCCAGGGCTCTACCAATTGAGCTAAGCTAACACGCCTTCTCAGCGACTTCCAGGGTGCGTCATCTGAACGAACAAACCAGCCACTCTCTCTCACTCATCCTCATTTCACTCTTACATTTTTGCGAACTCATACACACATTCATACGACGGGGTCGACACCGGCGGCAACTGTTGAACAATGAAAGAACTGATGTTCTGAGGCTGGAACAACATAGAAGAGACAAATACATACATACAAGGCCTCAATTTGCCTAAGAAATTAACGATGAAGGATGAAAGTCACTGAAAAGGTTAGCCAGCTGCAGGATTCGAACCCACATCTTCTGGATTGCCGGTGCAGGGCTCTCCCAATTGAGCTAAGCTAACACGCCTTCTCAGCGACTTCCAGGGTGCGTCATCTGAAGGGACAAACAAGTCACTCACTCGCTAACCTTTTCAGTGACTTTCATCTTTCATCGTTAATTTCTGAGGCAAATTGAGGCCTTGTATGCATGTATTTGTCCCTTCTATGTTGTTCCAGCCTCAGAACATCAGTTCTTTCATTGAATTTGTTCCTCGTTTTTGATTGAGTATTGTTGCTATCATTTAATAATTTAGACTTTCTCTACATGTTCAATATAAAATCGCCTATGTAGAAACTTAGCCGACTACGTCATCCAGTTTGACGAAAGACTTCCGTTTCAAGGAGAGGATGCGAAAAGATAGTGATCCCCACGAATAATATCGGCAACTATTTGCGCTGCACAATAAAATATATCGCCTTTGTACTACCTTATCTGACTTCGAGAGTACCCTGTTTGCTGGAGGAAGAAATATAGCCCCCAACCCTTTGAGTGATAAAGCATGGGAGTTGTTTCGTTTTGGTCATATAGATAGAAAGTCTCCCGGCTTTGAGCAAAAAAAGTGAAAACCGAGATGAAATCGGTGCATATTTTCTATGTCTTGGATACCTCCATCAAGGTTACTAGCGTTCGTTAGAATCAAAATTGTATTGTGTTCGATGAGATTAAGTCACGAAAACGATTTTATGATGTTTCAATGATAGATTATTTTCCTCTGTTGTTGTTTACGTGGCTCCGCTTAGAGGGTTCCTCTGTTCTTCAGCGTTAAGTATGTGCTATAGTGTTACTTTTGTAATATTTCTCCTTTTGATAGATTGATTAGCTATTGCATGTATCTGATGTTTACGTGTTGGCTAGGAGCTGCAGCTTTGGCTTTCTACTAATGCTACCTGTTGATCGTGTTGTTCCTCATTATTTCCTTATGTCTATGCTATTCACTTAATACAAAACTGATTAACTAAAAGTTGTGTAATGTTGGAATAATCAACCCATCTTCCCTATTGTGCTCGAAAATGTTCATAACTGTCACAAAACAGGCGTACGCCTCCCGTCTCCAACAAATCAGGGCAGATATTATTAGAGCTGGTTGTTCGCTAGGAGGGTGCTATGCGGTGAAGTTCATTTTTTAATATATTTTCTGTGTTGGATTCATAAAACAAAGTAAGGTTTGTAGTGTCTCTTAGAATGAAAAGTGTATGGGGTTCGACTAGATTAAGTCACGAGGATGATTTTATGATAGTTAAATGATAGATTATTCTCCTCCTCTGGTGTTTTGATTAAGAATATCTTCTTTGATTAAATGCGGTGCTATGGATTTTATTTCCTCTTGTGTTCGTGTCGTTCTTGTCCCGTGGGGTCCGGGGTCTCTGCTGCTCACAATTAATTACATACAAGTATCAGAACTTCCCGCTATTGCAGTAATGGTTCTCACGTATAAGAATATTAGACTCTTTATAATACAACTTGCAATTTTAATTGCAATCATATTGATTAAGAATATCTTCTTTGATTAAATTTCTAAGTTTCTAATTTTGATGTGGTATTGTGTAGCTATTGTTTCCCTACATGTTGGATGATGCATAGGTTTTTCTCTCTCTTAGCTATTAATCGTGTTTCTCATTATTTCCTTGCATGTTTGCTATTCACTTTATAATAAGTTGATTAATTGTGTCGTGTTGGAATATTCAACTTAGCTTCCCATATTCTTTATTATGTGTATTGTATTATGTTTCTTCCGTTTTCATGTTTTCGGTGGAGTTTTTCTCCTTCACATTGAGTCACAACATAGTTAACTATTGGCTTTAATAAATTTCATCTTGTATTTTTGTGTATGGCTACCGTTTGCATATCTATGCTTGCATGTGAACCGCCCACCGCGCAGCTGTTGTATCGGTAAAAATTAGGAATGAAGTCGGCCAGTGTGACAAATGTGAATGAATTCGGCCGAGGTTTTGTCAGTGTGCATGTCCCTACTTGTGTGTAAACCGCCTACCGCACCGCTGTTGTAGCGAAAAAAAATCATAAAAGAAGTCAGCCCAGGCGGAAAAATTGCCGAAGAAGTCGGCCCAGGTGTGATGGCATCATCGCCTGGCTTGGATGACAATGTGCATGTCCCTACTTGCATGTAAACCACTCATGCGCCACCTGAAAAAAAAATTGGGAATGAAGTCGGCCAAGGTGGAAAAATACAGAACGATACGGGCACGCGCAGCCCTCCGGCTCGCTGGTAGGCACTCGGACAGCTCCTCACCCGAGTATCCCTACTTGCATGTAAATCACACACGCATCACCCGAAAAAAATTGCGTACCAAGTCGGCCCTAGCAGAAAAATTGCCAAAGAAGTCGGCCCAGGGTGCACGACGATAAGGGCACGCCCAGCTCTTCGGCCCGCTGGTAAGCACTCGCGCAGCCCTTACCCGCGCACCACCCACCGCGCGCTGGAAAAAAAAGCGCGAATGAAGTCGGCCCAGGTTGAAAAATGATGAATGCACGACCCTCCGCCAGCGCCATCGATCACTTCATAAGAACTTGATTAATTGTGTCATGTTGGAATATTAGCAATTGTGCTTGAAGTTACGTACATCTATTAGAAGTTGTAATTAAAATTCCTCTATGGTGCTCACATATGATAACGTTAGACTTTTTATAATAAAACTTATAATGTTGATTGTAACCGTATGGATTAAGAATATCTTCTTTGATTAAATGTGGTGACCATTATCGAAATAAACAAGTGTAAACTGAAATAATAAATGAAATCTTTGTCATCAATATAATGAATTCTACGCATCGCAACGAAAACAGTTTATATTTCATATGGCTAGATTGAACACAATGACTGCTGAGGAAACGAATATTCCACACTGTGTGCAAGAATACTAGTATGGAATCAGAGCTAACCATCAAATATAAGCTGTTTTCGTTGCGATGCGTAGAATTCATTATATTGATGACAAAGATTTCATTCATTACTTCAATTTACACTTGTTTATTTTGATAAATTACAATTGTCCTATTCCAATCTCTCAAGTTTTCGTTTGTTGTCTTGATTGATGAATTCGGAATATATTACATAATGATGTCTTATTATCGGTCGCTTGTATCCAACGTTGACTAATGCAATCGATACATTGTCGCCGCATTTGTATCGATTCAGCAACTTGCACTTTGTTACGATGAACTTACACAATCTCTTGTTGATGTTTCCTTTCTCTGTATGAATGTTCTTGAATGGCCAGTAGCGACGGACGATAGGTCGGTTGAAACCCGCGTTGATGAGACACGGGTCGACTGTCTCTCCTCGTCTATACTTTTCCATTAGCTCGAGCTTATAATCTACGAAACGCTTCATTTTCTTTGCAATCTTCCCACTGACGGTGAACAGACGTAAGCGTATTGTCTTGAGAATCGAGCGAAAGACTCGCAGCTATCGCCGTGAATATAATCGCGTAATCGCAGCAAGTCTGGATACATTCGCGTTTGCACAAAGGTTGCAAACCTCTGCTCGGGCGTCATGACTGAGACTGAATGAGAGTAGACAACCTTTTTTATTTCTCGTTACACATGAATTAGGCTCCAGCTTTGGTTTCGTAGCCGGGAAGACAGCCCAAGTACGGACGAAGGCTCGAGTCTAACCAATGGCTGGGGTTTCTCGACCAGAGTTCACCGCAGCGACAGGTAGTCAGTTGATCGCCGATTCGCAAAAAGAAGGTCTTCGGAGGAGGTTTAAAGGTTAGGACCGGAGGTAGATCTCCCGTCAGTAGCCATTCGTAATCAGCAACGAAAGGAGCGTGAGAAACACGTGTTTTTATATCTCAAACACACACACGTACAATCTTCTTCAGTCACACACATACACGGAGACACTGATGGTCCATCTTCTCCATCTTCCTTCAATAGTCGAAGTCCTTCGCAACGTACGTCGA
This sequence comes from Ornithodoros turicata, assembly GCF_037126465.1. Lineage (NCBI taxonomy): Eukaryota > Metazoa > Arthropoda > Arachnida > Ixodida > Argasidae > Ornithodoros > Ornithodoros turicata. Next base: position 185,386,900 of record NC_088201.1, read on the forward strand.
ACGGTACCGTCCGACAGCCGAGGAACGGGCGAATCAATCGGTCCGTCCAATGCTTTTGCTCTGAAAAAAATGTGAGCGATTATAGAACGTATTAAAAACGAACGAGGAAGCGTACCTTTGGATCACAATCCACCGCAATTGGTGCAGAAGAAGCGGCCGCTGCCAATCTCCCGAAATATGTGAGGCGGGAAAAAAACGACTTCACGCGCAGCAAAAGTGTTGTACACTGGAAACGAAACTCTTCAAACATTTCGACGATGATGACGTCATGGGTATTACTTACGAGGATCTACCAAGCTGATCATGATGGCACGAGAATGACAATCGAACGTTCACTTCGTCATTTATAGTAAAGCTTTTCCTCTCACTCTCTATGACGTCATTGATCGTGTTTGGACATGTTAAGACGTGTTTGAACATGTTTGGACGTGTTCAGACACAGGCGGCGAGCCGTCGAAGTCGCCCCTGGACGCACTAGTTCCTCTCTCTTCCTCTCTATGACGTCATTGAGCATGTCTGAACATGTTTGGACGTGTTTGAACATGTTTGGACGTGTGGAGACACGAACCCCGCAATACGAAAAACGTCACGCAGCATGAATTAGACTGGTGGTTAGTGTGTCGCGCCCAGTGTAGAAGGATCCTGGGTTCGAATCCCACTCTGGGTCTTCTCGTCCTCGTATACGAGTCGGCCCAGAGTGTTAGCTAGAAAATAGTGTAATGTTTTATTCAGCGTCGATGGTATTATCATTGTCATATGCGACATCGCAAAAAGGCGCGAAAGACGGAAGGCGGGGTGGTCAAAGTACAGACGACACCGTCGGAATGAGAGAAGGAGGAGAGCGGTGTAGCGGCAATAAAAGGTGCGCTGGTTCTACGTCGATTGATCTAAAGCCCATGAGGGGCATTCATCCACAATGCGAGGCGTTTCGTGGAGCAAAATGTAAGTTGACCGTCTCTGCTGTGAGAGTGTATTCTATGTATGACATTGTTTTTCAGGAACCAATAGTCGCTGTCACCGCATGACACTGAACAAACACAGGAACTCATCCCATCCTCTCTCATCATCAATCTCAAGCGTTCCTCAACTGAAGGGAAAAGTGAGCATTCTTTCGTGAGGGGGAATCTCTACTGATTTTGTTTGACCGCAGTGCCGCGCTGTCTCGTATGTCAGTACGACCCCATCGATGCCATGCTCGTGGCCATAGAAAGAGAGCACCAAGCTAGAATAGAGAATCTCAGTAATAGCCCAGTCGTCCTTTCAGATGACGACGACGACAGAGTCAGTAGTCCGCCTTTCGTAATACCTGAAACGGACGACGACGAACCCCTAGATGGACATGACAATGCAGACGAATTGCTCATGTGGGAAGAGCATCAGTCGTATGCAGATTTCATTCCTCTGTCTGGTAGGGTTCGAGATGAATCACCAGATGCAAGCCCACAACTTTGAAACGAAGCTGAGCCTGTCCAGGGTCGTAGAATCGTTGAAATGAGAGAACACGTCATAGAGAATCATCCCTCCATCACGGAGAGACGATTCCTTCCTTTTTTGTCACAGATGAGGCATTTGACGGAACGGCTACTAGGTACACGCTTCTCTGTTCCCCGCACGATGACAACGTCGACGATTTGCGACTCTATTTACCGAGCATAGCTCCAGTAATCACGCGCGTCCTCGAAGCATATCCCATGCCATTCAAATTTTGTCTGTGCTCGAAAGCGCTCATGATTAAGGACGGAGGCGACGGGTTGACTTCTCATCTCCTTCACGTGAACCTTCACATGAGCATCGTTCATAACCGCCAAGAAATTGAAGGCGCGATAAATGCTGCTATCGCAGAATCCTCGCAACGCATTGAAAACTATGCGAGAGAAGGGTCTGGTTTCACCTCGAACGACGTCCAATGTGTCGACTTGAAACTAACGCGCTTAAAACCGAAGCGGATTGGATGCACGATCGAGCTTCCCGAGCTGCTAAAAAGAAAAACAAAGACTCTCACAAACGTCAAACTTCCACCGAATCACGGTGGTTCAAGTATAGCGTGCTGGCACTCTTGCATCCTTTGAGGAGCAAACCAAACCTTCATGTAAGCTACCACAAGTACATGAATCCTTCGAATGCGGAGACGCGCGTAACGTACTGGCCGCCCTGCTTCCCAGTCACTTACGAAGACATCTCCCTGTGGGAGAGAAAAAACAAAATCTCCGTGTACATCTACGTGTTCGACGAGCAGACGAGTTCGATAACAACAGGACGGGTTCTCTGTACGCTCTATAAGGATAAAGTCCACTTGTTCGGGATCCGAAAATTTAGCACTTTCATGGGACGAAGTGAGTACTTTTATTGCGAGAAATGCACGTCCGGTTACGGAACGAGAGAGGCATTGCAGCAACACGAACGTCTGTGTCGAGACGTAAACAACAACAAAACTTTATTTTCGCCCTTGGAGAGTGGGGAGTTTCATCGCCACAGGCGACACTCTACCCCATTGCTGGGTGGAATGGGGAGAATAAAATAACGAGACGTAAACGAACGTAACGAAGGGAGACGTAACGAGACGTAAACGAAGTGATTCTCGAAATGCCAAAAGCGGGGGAGAGTGTCTCCTTCAACAAGATACAGTACATGCATCCCTATCCCTATTTCGCGGTGTTGGACAGGGAGAGCGTTTTGGAAAAGAATGCGCTCGTGAAGGACGCCGTAAGTGTGCACAGGATGAGCTCGTACTGCATCGTTGTAGTGAGAAGTTGGGACGGAAAAATACTAGGCGTAGATGGCTATTTGGGACCCAACGCGGCAGAGAAATGCTTGCTCTCGCTCAAGCGATTTAGCGATCAAATCGATAGGTTGAACAGTTGTCCCGCGCCGTTGGTCATGAGTATGGAAGACCACTTTCGGCACGCGAGAGCTACACACTACGAATTTTGTGGAATCGAATTTAACCGACATACGCAGAAGGTATCGCATCACGACCACACCCGCTTCGTATAGCCCGGTTCTTCGAATTTTGTCGCGACGCTGTGTGATACGTGTAACCTTACGTGTCGTAACACCAAAGAACTCGTCGTGTGCGTGCACAACCTGCAGTACGATTTGAGCTCCCTTCTGCGCCACATGTACGTTCTAACTCTGGGCGAGCCGTGGATCTTAGCTTCGAGCTCGGAAAAGATAAGAGGGTTCAACATTGGCGATCTCCATTTTCGCGATGCCACGCAGTTTTTCAACCTCTCCTTGTCGAACCTGGTGGAAACCCTGCTCGCCAGCGGTGGCGAAAGCGCGTTTCATTGCACCTGTCAAATGTATGGTGACCGTTTCCGACGCCTGCTCAGGAAAGGCATTTACCCGTACACCTTCGTCGACAGTTTCGAAGCGTACAATTTGCCCACACTACCGCCAAAGGAAGCTTTCAAAAGTGACCTGAACGACCAAGAGATCACGGACGAGGACTATCAGTACGCCCTCGAGATTTTCAAATTGTTCGAATGTAAGAACCTCGGCGGTTACACGCGTCTCTACGTCATGCTCGACGCCTGTCAGCTCTGCGACGTCGTACTGTATTTCAGAAAAAGATTGCGCTAGAGACGGATAGGTTAGATATCCTACGCACAGTGTCCCTCGCCAGTTACGCGTGGAGCAGCGCTCTGAAGCCCACCAAAGTCAAACTCGAGCTCATGAGCGATCGCGAGATGTACGAAACGGTCGAGAAGGGAATCAGGGGAGGCATTTGTAACAGCTTCCACAGATACTATCGGGCTAATCACGAGGGGTGTGACGATTACGATCCCCAGCAAGAAAAGACTTTTATCCAGTACCTCGACGTGAACAGTTTGTACCCGTATGCGATGACTTTCCATCTCCCGACAGGTGGTTTTGAGTTGGTCGATCCTTCGAGGTGGAGCGAGATCATTTTCTCAACATTCCTCACAATTCGGAAGTGAGTTACGTCTACATGGTAGACTTGCCATATCCTGAAGAACTGCACGCGCTCACCAGGGATTTTCCTCTGGCTCCCGAACACAGGTGCGTGGACGAGAACGAACTCTCCCCGTACCAACGCCACCTGAAAGATGCGTTGGCGCTGAACGCTCCTTCCACAACGAAACTCTTGCTGACATGCTACGACAAAGAACGCTACGTCGTTCATTATGCATTGCTCGCTCTGTACGTGAGGTTGGGCATGAAAATAAAACGTGTTCACAGCATCCTCTCGTTCTGCCAAGCAACTTTTTGCGAACCTTCATGCAGAGAAACGTCGCGTTGAGGAATGCTGCGAGCACGAAATTCGGGCGACTTCTGTACAAAACCATGTCGAACAGTACGTTCGGTAAGTCGATACAAAAAGTGATTCGCATGAAAAGGTACGCTATAGCCTACGACAAAGAAAGCACGCTCCGAAAAGCTAGCTCCGTCGACAGTCAGCATTTTCACATTCTGAGTGACAAGTGCATCTTGTACGAGATGAAACAACGCCGCATCAAATGCACGCACCCCCTTTACGTGGGCTTTGCCATTCTCGAGATATCCAAAGTCCGAATGTACAGCTTCATCTACGAGTCGCTGTTTTCTCGCTTGACATGTCCAGTGCAATTGATCTATAGCGACACGGACAGCATAATTTTTTCCCTTACGTGTGAAAGCCTGGAAGAGCAGCTGATGAAAATTGAGGACAACTTAGACCTGTCCTCCTATCCAGTGAACCACCCAGTTTCCAACGACGAGCACGCGAATCAGATGGGGTACTTCAAAGACGAGACGGGGCGGAGTTATTCTGGAAGTCGTAGCCATCCGAGCCAAAATGTACAGCATTCTCTTGGCTGGGACACACAAACAGATCGCGAGAGCGAAAGGAGTTAAGAAAGACGTGGTGAGGAAACACTTATTGCACGAAGTGTACTGAGATTCTCTGTTCAATGAAAAGATGGTCTCTCAGAAGCAGTGCACCATCCAGAGTATAAAGCAAACGATGTACACCATTTCGAGACTCAAGAAGAGCTTGGTCCCCTACGACGACAAACGCTATCTCGTGGATGCCGTACACTCCTTCCCTTATGGGAGCTGCGAATACGGTAAGCTTTACTGCTGTTTTGACACGTATCGCATTACGATAGTACTCCCTCTTTGTGCAGCACCATCCAGAAGAGGGCCCGAGACCGTCGACGTCATGCATCGAGTAACCGTGGAACGAAGAGCTGCACGCGCATGTAATCGAGAATAAAAGTTCTAGTCGGGACATGCTTCTCTCTCTCTCTCTCTCTCGCAGACAGGAGAAGCACGGGTCATCGTGGCAGTGTGGTAGCGGAATGGGTGTACGAAAAGAATTACCATTCTGTCATCGTGCTGGTGCAGTGACCCGCGCAATGACGGCGCTGCGATGAAGATTCCTCTTTTCTGGCTCGTCTGATCTCACGAACGCAAGATTACGAGATGATCTGAGAAGGGAGGGAAGGTGCAGGCATCTATTGACCAACTCTTTTGTTTGTATTCAATAAAGATGTTTCAGTGAAAGAACACACAGAGCCTCGTCAAAGTTATTCAGACTGTTTAATGCGTTGCATGTCAATAACCAATCGGTATTACAATAAAGCAATGACCAAATTGGCGATGTAGACTGCTTGCAAATGTCGCTGCTTCCGCAGGGCGTGCTTAATATGAGCGATGGCACGAGCGAGAAGGTCCACGATGTCTGTAGCGATGTAGTTGAATTCTGCGTTGGACAAGCTCACAAATTCGCTCATCAGTCCCAGGGGTCCGTCCGGAACCATTATGCAGACGTTCTTTTAACAGGTGTAGATCCGACGCACCATCTCCTGCAGCGGCCCCGGCGAGATCTCTCCTATATTGCCAAAGCCTACCATGTCTATCACGTAGCGAAAAGCAGTGATGACGAGCTCGTTGTGGGGAGTTTCACTGTTGAAACATTCCTTCTCCACTTCTTCCCAAGAAGCGTGGGTGTGGGAACAATTTTGTAAAGAGTGGTAGCTGAACATCTTCACGTAGTGATGAGGCGAGCGTGGCGCGCGCTGCCTTTATACAGATAAACGCGCGCGCAAAGAAACGAGAGTGAAACCAAAACTAAGAAGCCACCCGTCGCCGCTAGGAGCGCGCGCGCATCCATAGCTGCCGCGGCGCGGCGCCTCAGTCAGTTTCTCTCTGGCTGTCGCGGAAAGCAGACGTGCGGTCCCCGCACTCGCTCAGTTTCTGGCTGGCTGGCGCAGAGAGCAGACGTATGCCTGGGTGGTCCGCGCTCGCTCAGTTTCTGCCTGGCTGATGAGCAGTCGCCGCGGGGGAAAAGGTGAGTGATTTGACGCGCTCCTTTTCTCGCATGTTTGCCGTGTGTAGCAGTGACCAACGAGTGGTTTGACCGCGCTCATGTTAAGCCTTTTCTCGCATGTTTAGACTTGTTTTGCGGTGAGCAAGCCTTTTGTTCGTGTTGACGCATGTTTACGGATGTGTGGCCAGTGGTTCCCGCCTTGTGTTAGCTGCATAGTGTTGTGAGGTTGTGGTTAGGCCTAAGCGATCGCCCCTGTAAGCCTTTTTCCACGATGTGTACTGTTTTCTCCGTGCTGTTTTAGCAGTAGCGGTTAGACCTTTTCTCTCGCAAGCCTAGACTTGTTTAGCAGTGCTGCCATTTTTACCTGCCGCTAGTATTTTGTTCTCTGTCTTTCTCGTCTAGAGCTATGATGGTGGCGCCATCTGGTGTGATGCCTTGCAACTAAGTGGCCACCTGTCGTCGATCTCTGCAACTGCTGGGTGCCAACTACCAACATGGCGGGCGCTGGTCACTCGGGTGTTGCGGAGCGGCTTCTTCGCCGCAGCATCGTTGATTTTCGAATAAATTGTTTCTCTCCACTCTATTTCTGTATTTTTATTTTATTTTTTGCCTATGTTTTTATTTTTTATGACCACGATTATCCGGAAACGCACAACTGGTCTGGACACGAGATAGACGTTCCCCAATTAGTGTGATGGCTCTCTGGACGGTGCTGATTAATGTGGAGGGTCCCAATTAGCTCTAATTGCTAATTAATGGCGTCCAGACGAAGATGTGCGTTTCCGGATAAACGTGGTCAGTACTTACTACTCTCATGGGCGTTCAGTGCGGCTCTGTCTGCTGCTTCGTTGCCGCTGATACTGACATGTCCGGGGATCCACTGCAATACTACAGTGTGCCATACAATGGTCGCCTTCTTATAAGCTTGTAGGATGTCAAAGACAACAGGACCGAGGGGTCCACGTATCCCCAAGTTGGCCACACACTGGAGCGCGGGTCTCGAGTCTGTAAAGACGACCCAGGACTGGGCTGGACTGGCTGATATTTTTTGCATAGCAAATAGAATGGCGTAAAGCTCGGCACACGTAGACGATGTTCTGTGAGAAAGACGGTGACCACAGGAGGCTGACTGAGATGGAATGACAAATGCCGAGAACGATCCACCCCGAGTAGATGACCCGTCAGTGAAAACTGACGTTGACGCCGTGTAGTTCATCGTTCATCATGCCCAGGGTAAGCTGCTTGGCGACACGCAGGGCTGTATCCCTTTTCCTTCCATGCAGGCCAGGAACAGTTAGGCAGGTTACTGGGCTTGACAGAGACCATGGAGGGGCACTGGGAGCCACTGTCTTCACTACGAAACGCGGGACGCTAGGCTTCGGATGAGTCATCACCGAGCGGACCTTGATGACGTCACGACCAATAAGAAAGGCCCGCAGGGGGCGCAGGAATGCTCTTCTCTCATAGCCTCTCGGAGGTGGTCGCCCCAGAGGGCGCTAGGAGCGCGCATGCGTAGCGGCCGCAGAGCGGCGTTCCAGCCAGTTTCTCGCTGGCTGTCGCAGAGAGCAGTCGCATCGGTTTGCGCTCCTGCTGTGGTGAGCTGATTTGTTGTGTAACTAATGCTTTCGCCAACTTTGTTCCTGCTTTGTTCTTTTTGCGATTTTCGTGCCAGTGCACATCGGGTGCTGGTTGCTGTTGTCCGGGCATCCCCGCCGTTTTCTATCTTCTTCTGCCTTGGGAACGTAGTAGCGCTGGCGTGATTCTTAAGAATTTTGTTGTGAGAATAGTTGAGAAAGTAACCGCTAGGGGGTACAGCTGTGGGGCTTTATACAGGAGAAAAAAACTATTACGAGTCAGTTCTCTGCCTGGCTGTCGGATAGAGCAGCGCTCCTGTTGTGGTGGGATCATTTGTTGTGTAACTAGTTCTATTTTCTTGTTAGCTATTGATGGTTTGCATATTTACTCTTGCTTTCCCAGCCTCTGTATTACGAGTGTTTTTCTCCTTGCATGTCCAGAGCTGTCGTAACTTGCCCAGACATGCCATGATGAAGTCACAGCTGACGTCACAGGATGTCCGGAGCTGGTGGTCATAGCTGCGATGCTTTGCAACCTGCCTCCGTGCTCCGTCGCCCAGCGACAGTCAGCGGCCGTTCCGGACCGCTTTCTTCAAGATGGCGTCGTTGATCTTCAACTAAACTCCTTCTCTCCACTCTATCTCTACCTATTTTTTTATTTTTTATCAGCTCAACTAGCCCACAACTCACACAGTGGTCTGGACACGTCCTAGATGCCCCCAATTAGTGTAATGACTCCCTGAATTATCCTAATTACTATGGGGGGTCCCAAATTTCTCTAATTGCTCATTAATGGCGTCCAGGCCACTGTGTGAGTTGTGGGCCTGTTGAGCTGACTATATACTACTGTCTACATGCATGTCCGTTAGCATCGTTTCTGGGAGTTTGACCTGAAACAAAACAGAGCAGCGTGACATATCCCCTTTTTCTGTATAACGCCGCGTGCACAGGGTTTTCGTGCAGGAAAAAAAAACAGTTTTCACGAGTCGAACTTCCATGGTGACGCCAGGACGAGCGGAGTTATCTTTCTGCAGTGGAGCAGGCTAGATCGTGCTTGTCATGCTGCTAAACCAGCACAATCTTGAAAATAATTGTCTGTATGGCCAGCAAAATATGACTGATTAGCATAGCGCACATGTTTCTCTTTCTTTTTACGATTACAACGCTCAGCACCACTGCTGACACGGTCACGTGAGGTAGGAAGAACATGTTTTTCGAGTGGAAGACGAACTTCTTTTCCCCACCGTAGCAAAATATAAGGTACGCCATTTGTATGCGTGTGTAGAAAATGGGCATGATCTGGTTCTGCATCACATTTACACACATGCATTTCCCGTTCCCTCCTATAGAGGGTCAATAAATTGCAATATGGTCCTAAATTTTCTTTGACAGGTACATGCTGGTGCGTAAATGCCATCCCAACAAAAATACTAAAAATGGCATAATTCGACTTATCACCTTATTGCCCCTTATTTTCATTATCCCCTTCTATCAAACTACAACGCAGATTTCAGACGAGCACAAGAGCAAATTGATGATCAGACGAGCTTGAAAACGACGCAAGTCGCTGGCGCGCATGTGCACACTACAAAGATCACGTGATTCCAAAGATTTCTGCGAGCGCTACCTACTGACCGGCGCGATGCCGCTCGTCGTCCATCCCCTGTACGTTAACGGTGGATCTTTGCAGTACTTTTGAGACAGCTCGAAGCGGGGATGTTCGCAACAGGGATGTTCGCAGCCGATCCTAGAGCGGCGAAGACGTTAGGCTCAAGTATGGACGTTCGTGGTTCCGTTGTGGTTGTGTCGGATACTTATCACTCGGTTTTGCTTGTATCCCTCATATTTGAATTGACTTAAACCTAGTGAAAGTATGTAGTGAGTGTTTTGGCTGGGATATGTGGTGTAGGAGAATTATGGCCCACCTTGACATGTTTGAACATGTTTGTCACGCATCTGCTATGAAAGACGCTGAGCTGATCGAATTTGATCGATAAAAGTATTTTGAGGTGTACATTTCTCTATTCTCTGCGCGGGAAAAGCAATAGCCCGTGGGGCGTCGATGCGTCTGCATGCAGGGTGAGTTGTAGCAGTGCGTGGATTCCACAGGGGTGACACAAACCCGCAATTGTTTTAACTGTCCTCAAGCTGGTGCTTTTGGCAAAACTGCCATCTTGTCCTGGTCGCGATTCATAGAAAACGTCATTTTGAGGTCATGTGACTTTGTTTACATGTCGTTTTGCCGCTTATCGACATATTTCCGTCGTCATAACGACAAGAGATGGACGTATTTTGTCAGCGTAAACCATTTCGTGTTTCATCGGCAACATGGTAGCCCATTTCTTCTTAGTTTAAGTAGATCGCATCGGCTCAGTGAGTCTTCACGCGCGGTCGTCATCACATCTTTGGAAGTCGCCAACAGTGCGAGGCTTTATGTGCAAAACTGTGCGTTTTACTGCGAGAATATGGGATAAAAATAATTGCCGTGCTCGAAAAACATCCAAAACGTTGCGCAGGACAACAACTGCATTGTTTACAAACGGTTTGGCTGCCGATCACCGGCGCCGCCATGTTTAAGGTCACGTGCCCCTTGACCGTTTGCTGTGACGTGCGACCAGGACATGTCCAGGATGCACTGCGTTCGCCCAGCACGCTTTCGTCTACTGAGCAATACAATGGATGCCACCCCTGTGGTGTGGTCGCTAGTGACCGGCGGTGGTGACATGTGGTGCTATGATGCGGTATGTAGAGTACGGTATGTAGAGTCTTATGTCATGAAGGATATGAATGTGTAATATTGCGTATCTTTTCTGACCAAATTATCTTTACTTTTTATTCTTTTCCATTTCTTTATTCAAGGAACCAACGTTCTCTGAGTGAACACAATCAATATTAACAGTTAATTGAAAAGAAAATATTATTCAATGCAATGCGCACTTGCCACACGTTGCGGTGAAACAGCCTCATCATAATCATTAAACTAGAGTTGATTTTACCAGGCGAATACTAAAGGTTATACATGATTGGCCAACCGATACATGACTTGCGCGAATCATAAGAAACCGTCATTCGCTAGAACAGTGTTTTAAAATGCGAACTTTATTTCACTGAGATACATTCATTTAAAACGGTGCTTCCTCAAGCACATCAGTAATTTCACTTCTGTTCTACTTGAGAAAATCACAATTGTGGCATCCCATGCCCGGATCCTTCTCGCACAGTTCCCTCCACGTCACCTTGCCTTCCTCATCTTTGGTGGTTATTTCCTTGTCAGGGTACCATTTCTTCGTAAATGCAGCGTAGAAATTCGGAGGATCGAGGAATTGCCACTTTTTTTCTGTCTCATTTGCTTTAACTTCACACTGTTGCATAGATGACCACCATGAATAGCTTCACATGGAAACATGAAAAGATAAAAGACACGAAGAGACTCTCGGGTTAAATATCTGATCATTTCAAATACACGGTAACCAATATTAATTTGAAGGAAAACTCTTCGTGGAGAAGCAAGATAAATACACGTGACTGTACTCCGAGCCATACCATTGAAGACAATACACCTTCAGAAGCATACTAAAACTCCCGAAACGACCACTATTCAGATCGCTCTGTGTGGTGATTTTTCCTGAATGTTTTCACACAGCTTCTTGCGTTTACTTTGTCTACATGATAAAAGCACAGAAAGGCGTCCACTCCATTCTAAAAGCTAGTCAGAATATCAGAACTATCAGCTTGTCAAAACCGCTCAATAATTGCAGAACCCATCTAGCGAACGTTGTGCATACTGGTCAGCTTAACCAAAACCGCATGCGAAAATAAAACATGGATAACCGACATATTCATGCATCTGGAGCGAGAGCTTACGCCGTGGTCTATCATGAATGGCGCTCGAACAGGATATCATCACGACGACGACTGGCTTGGAATATGCGTCTTTCCAGCTAGTTTGCACAAAACTGGAAGCTTCTGCTAAACTACTCACCTGGTGCAGCTTACTTTGAGAGTGTAAGCAAAGCAAGGAACTCCAAGGGCGTCAAAAAAAGCTTGGCCAAACTGATATGAGTCTGTGGAATTGTCTTCCAACAAGCAGTTGAAGAGCTTTATATCATCCGCGCAGTTGGTTCTGCAACATTCCACATTGCACGATGAACGTATCTCGGTAAAAAAATACTAATGTTCCGTATGTGCTTTTCCAGAATGGCAGTCGAAGTGGAAAACAACATACAGGGTGCATTTCGCTTTTTAACGAGAGGAAACTTTGATGAACAAGTTATGAGAGCGACAGAAATGCCGTGTATTTGTCGCAGAACACGCATCAGCCAAAGACAGAGAGAAAACGGGGCCACCTGATTGCTCTATAAATGTCTCGTGAAATCGTTTATTCTTACTTTTTGCGTCAGTTGTCGCGCAGTACTAAAAAAAAGGCACTTAACTTAACGCACAAGTACTGAGGAATTTGCTCAAAGCGAGACCCCGCACCAAAAATATGTTGAGGTAACGGTGCGACATCATTCCGTGGCTATGATATTTCAGTAAATACAATTCGTTATCCACAAGCGGCACAGATAATTAGAAAAGGAATATCTTCGTTAGATGTGAGTAGGCGCTCCACCACAGAAAAGTAGTCCTACAACACTGGGCTTCACCTCACCGGTATTCCTCGTGTAGGGCTTTCTGTAGGCTTTGCTTTTACCCCTGGCGAATATTTTGGAACGAAATCGCAGATGACTGGTCATCCATGTCGTGCGAAGAAGTTGCAAAGCTCGTGTCCGAAAAACAGCCGGTGGTCCACACGAGAATGCGGGTGACAACACGCAGGGCACAGGAGGTAGGAGAGTGAACCCTCAGAAGATTCGGTTGTGCTTTGAGCTTCCCAGCTCTTTTGGATGTATCGGGAAGACAGTCTGGCGATGTGGTTCCTGTACCACAAGGTGATGCCAAATGGCCCGGTGCCCAGTACACAGACACAGCGCTCTGTCCTATACAGCTATTGGTGGAAAGGAGCACTGAGGCGATCCCCAATGTCCGTTTCTGTTTTTGGATGTAGCGTGTTCAGCGACGAATAAAACCATCTCCTGTGAAAGAACGAAGGGCGCGGGTGACCTGAAGAGCGCGCAAGAGGCCTCTGTTCCGCACAACTTTGAAGAACCCTGGAGAGTGCATTGGAGAATTAGAGAACGTGATAACGTAGCGTGTTCCTATGACATGTGACTCGTAACGTAGATCGGCGCGGCTCAAGCGAGTACACTCCACGTAGCATAATTTGAATTTATTCCACAGTCGGTAATTTGGGTTGGTGTGAACCGTTATTGGAACCGATTACCGAAATTTCTTTAACGGTTCAGTTCTGCTTCAGCTCCAAGATGGCGCCAACAGCTTCGGTTTGCATCAATTCCGGTTCGTTGAATAGTTACGGTTAATTAGGTTTTTCGCCTCACGTTCCGGTTCGGTTCGACTCGCAGTCTCCTCGAGCCTGGTATTCAATTTGTCAAATTTGGAGTACACGTAAGGTGAGTCAGCCTATTTGTGTGGCGGTATACTGCACGTGCGGCAGGGTAGGGCTGCGGATAATTTCGGTCACCTGGTTCTTTTGACGTGCGCCGGAAAACCCTGACACACAGTGCTGGAGGCAATATACCTCAAACGCTCTGGAGGCAATGTACTTCCCCAACACTGCTACCGTCACCGGCCGTCATCGCACCCGCGATCTTAATATCAGCAAGCCAGCACGTTACCGACTTAGCTACCGAGGCCGGCGAGGCTTAGCTACCGAGGCAAATCACTCCGTCCTGTGATTCGCCAAGAGCTCATGCGCGAGCTTACCAAAGCGTCTTTACTTTACCTACCAGAGCGCGCGAACTTTAAATATAATGATAACGTCTTAAATGGCAGATTGGGCCAGTTGGTATATGACAGAGGTTCGTGAAACTTGGACCAAACATATACGAACAGGAGGACGGCACACCACACAGTTCCTGGAGCCGCGTAGTGCCGTCCTCCTGTTCATTTATGCTTGCTCCAAGTTTCACGAAACTCAACGATAACGCTTCCTATGTCAGATTTGAAGATCGGGGCTTGGTGTTTTTAACACATATCTATCCGTTGTAACCTGTATTTTGCGAAAAAAATTAGGGAACTTCGTGAATCACCTTGTAAATTAATGATAAATAAATCAATAAAGGGGAACATTACGTCACGGTCGGTACACCTTCCCTTCTTCCTTTCGGACCTGCATTGCGCGTTCGTTCTGCTGCCCCGAAATAAGAAGAAAAAATCATGTAGTATATGTGGTAATTGCACACAGTGTTTACACTTACACGGTATATGATTTGGGGTTTACCAGTTCTGTATGGTTAGGGTGTGTTTCCGACTCTAATATGTAATCCTTGGCTCTATCATGCTCTTCGCAGCACTTGTCTGTCACATTGGCACTTCCATACTGGTCACCTTCTATGGATATATTTCCAGCGCCGCACCATTTTGTACCTGTCAAGTTTTGATAAGAATGAGTAAGTATGCATAGGGTAGAAAACGGATGCGTATACTTCATATGATCATTATGCACAGAACACGTTTCTATATAATTAAATATTAGTATACGACCAGTCAACGTGTGTGCGTTGGTTCCGGTACTAAATAACCTATATTGCGTCTACACACTAAACTTTTTTACACCCTTTTGAGTGTAAGCTGGGTGTACCATAACTCGCACCCCTTTGAGTGTAAGGTTTGTAGGTGGAATAAAAGACACCTACCTCTCAGGATGTGTTTCACAACACCTTCAAGCTTTTACACTTAAAAGGGGTTGAGTTATTGTACACCCACATTACCTTAGCAAGTGTGCAACATTTACTTAGCGGGTGTGCGGCTTGTTGATCTACACTGGTAATTGGACGATACCCTGATTTAATTTTGGTGTAAATCAGCACCCTTACTCATTGGCGTAACATGTGCGGCTTTGTTTCCATAGTGAGTGTATCATGCATATCAGCCAAAGTAAATTCATAACATGAACATGTAATGCATTGTGTTCTCCCAATATAGCAATTCCGAACTGATGCCATTGGGACCAATATACGATCTGATACACGGATAAGGATATACGCGCTTAAATTTAGAGATCACTTTGAAACATCACATAAATGGGATGACGAACCAAAAGCTCACTTAGGAAGGCATTTTCCTTTCTAAGAGAAGACAGATACTATGAGTATACAGGGTGTCTCAGGAAACGTGTGATTGAATTATAATAAAGGAACTACACCACCTAGAGTCATGTGGTCAACGGCATTTGTTCTTACAGGGTTTTTGCCACCTCCTTATGTGAACGTCGTGTAACGTAAGTTTAATTATGTCAATTTTTGCGAGCTTAATTCGGAAATTTGCAAGGTAAAGGTCACTTTTTACACCACCAATGTGAAGAGCGTGCCTAATTTAGTCAAATTAATGATAATTGACAGGGATATTCGGGAGCTATCCCATCGGAAAAAATAGCCGAACATCATGCTCTACGGAGGTCGCACAGAATAGCGCACGATGAATTTTTGAGCGCAATCTTTGTCAGTCCGACAAAAGAAGGTTAGAAACCCAGCCCTCCCCGACATCGCAGAAAGAGATAAAACAGGCACGGCTTATCATGTCCGACTTTCGCTGGGATAATGCTTTCCCTCTCCCAATTTTAGGAACTTTAACTTTTTCTACTATCACTCTGTGGGCGGGCTTCGGAACCTCCTTTCGTCGCACTGAAAGCGATTGCGCTCAAAAAGTCATCGCGCGCTATGGTCCGGTGCTCCGAAAAGCATGATATTCGGCTATTTTTTCCGATGGGATAGCTCGTGAATATCACTGTGAATTATCATGAATTTGAGTGAATTCGGCACGCTCTTCATATTGGTGGGGTAAAAAAGTGACCTTTACTTGGCAAATTTTCGAGTTCAGTTCGCAAATATTTACATAATTAAACTTGAAGTACATGACATTCACATTAGGAGGTGGCAAAAACCTAATAAGAACAAATGCTGTTGACCGCATGATTCTAGGTGGTGTAGTTTTTTTTATTATAATTCTATGACACGTTTTCTGGGACACCCTGTATACATTGCCTGTCTCGCGAGCGTCTGCAAATTCCATAGCCCTGCTCGCATTCCAGTCAAAACGAAGGGGAGGGATATATTTAATTTGTGGGAACAATACCTTCCATTTGCATCTTATCTTTGGTTGTGTGGCCATCAACCCCAAGCAGCACAATGTACTGAAAGTCGAGTGCAATAGCGGTGGGCGGGTAGGTGGAAAGCCTTGAACGGACTTGTGAAACTAAAGAACATTAATAAGACACATACCGTCCACCCCTATTGCACCTGACGTTCTGTACATTATGCTGCTTGGGACGAGGTCTCGATGACTTCTCCGTGTGTACGCGTGTCTGCGGTGCATTTTGGGGGCGTATCACGGGTAATAAAAGCAGAGCTGCGGTAGCAGTGGGGGCCTTCTTTCTACCATCGTCTGGGAGCGGCTCGGTTCACTGTTTGGGGAGCGGATGCGCGGTGTTGGCCTGTTGTCACGGTGCGTGAATAAATGCGTTGTTGTTTGTGAACTAGATGCCCCTTGGTTTCACCGGCGGTAGTGCGGACAGCGATTCCACGTCATCTGATTATTTCATCCCAGAGTTCTAGGCTGTATTCTCCGAAGCCATCTTCGCGTGGAGCGTGTATTTCTTCCGGTAGGCGAATGGGCAGGGGAATATTGCATGAGAGGGGAGCCTCAGTCAAGCCTCCTCGGCGTTTTGCTTCCCCTTCCAACCGAAAGGAAAATAAATACTAAAAAAAGATAGCCAGAAATTATATTCAAAAAAGGCACTGATGTGAGGAATTGCTTGGTGAATGAACTCACGATCAAGATAGCGTTTGCGTTTCATCTGCTTTTGGTATGCAGCGAAATTAAAACTCAGTGTACACGCCATTCATATTAAAATGCAACATTTTACAATAAGGCAAGACACCCTTAAACAATTACACCTTTATGACACCCTTAGTACACCCTTAACACACCAATGTAGATGTGCACCCAATTCATACCCGTCTATGAGAGGATCAACCTCGAAGGGGTGTAATATGAGTGTGATCTGAGTTTCACTTCATTTCATTGTTTAAAATTTATTATGGTATCTGGTTATTAATATCCCGTTCGTGTTGCAATGAAAATTATGGAAATTGATTTACAAAAAGATGTGATGAGTAAGAAAAAGCGTGTGCTTTCAATGATCGTATGGACAAGGCACACTAGAAAGCTCCCTTCCCTAACTTGATGCTGGTGTTGCGGTTGTCGGCTTTCATCACTCACTTTCTCGCTTGAATCCACTAGTTGATCCTGTTTATTCATTGAAAAAGAAAAGTTTGTGTACAGATTCTGTAGTGTATTCACGTTGCTTGCTTACAAATGATTTGTCTGAATTCAATATTGTTTTGGCTTTGTTTCAGGTATTCACTCGACTGATATTCTATGAGTTGGGAATTATGCATGCATTATGTATTAGTTGTGTCCGCTGATTTCCTTTGAAGAACACTTTTAACTATTTCTCGCTTGCTTAGAAATTGACTGCCTGACATAATTAATGGCTTGTATTTGTTCGAATTGTCCACTCGATTGATATTAGTAAAAATAATCTCTGAGCTGGGAATGCCTCATAGTTCTGAGTTGCAATTCACATATGTTGTTTCTGTGTGGTTCATCTATATAGAACTTTCTGTTGCAAGATAATGCAAAAATTGATGTAATGAAATTTGTTTCTCGTTTGTGATTGAGTATTGTTTCTATCATTGAATAATTTGGACTTTCTCTACATGTTCAATCAAAAATATCGCCTCTGTACAAGCTAAGCCGACTTGTCATACACTTTGACGAAATGCTTCTGTTTCAAGGAAAGAATGTGAAAAGTTAGTGATTCCCGTGAATAATGCCAACATGTCTTTGCTATAGTTGTACAATAATATATACCGCCTTTGTACATTCTAATCTGACCATGAGAGCATCCTGTTTGCTGAAAGAAGGAATAGTGATGTAGCACCAACCCTTGGAGTGATAAAGCATGCGCGGTTGCTTCACTTTGGTTGTACAGATAGAGAAATAAAGTCTCCCGGCTTCGAGAAAAAGAGTGAAAACCGAGAGCCTCTCTCATTGTGACCATGAATATTTTCCGCGTGTTGGATGCCTCCATGAATGTAATGTTTGTACCGTTCGTTAGAATTAAAATTATATAGTGTTCGATTAAACTGATTGATTAGATTGATTCGATTACATAGATAGATGGATCGAAGATGATTTTATGATGGTTCAAATGATAGATTATTTTCCTCTGTTGTTTACGTGTTGGTGAACGTGCAGCTTAGAGTGTTCCTCTGTTCTTAAGCGCTAAGCATGTGCTAGTCACAGTATTAAATTTGTAATGTTTCTCGTTTTGATGGATTGTTTCGCTATTATTTTACTGCCTGTATCTGTTGTTTACGTGTTGGATGATGCGCAGGTTTGGCACTCTATTAATGCTAGCTGTTGATCGTGTTCTTTCTAATTATTTCCTTATGCCTATATTATGCAGTTAATAAGAAATTGGTTAATTGTGTCATGTTGGAATATTCCGTTTAGCTTCCCTATTGTACTCAAAATTACTTACATCTATCGGCACTTGTTAAAATCCCGCTATTACAATGATGGTGGTCATGTCTCAGACTTTTTTATAATAAAACTTGAAAGTTTGATTGTTATCATATTGATTAAGAATGTATTTTTAAATAAAAGTCACGTCCATTTCTCGTTTTGATAGAGCAATGTTTTGCTATTATATTTCATACATGTTGGAGGATGCGTTGGTTTGGTTCTCTATTAGTGCTAGCTATTGATTGTATTGCGTTGACTCAAATTATTTCCGGATGCCTGCACTGTTCACTTTATAAGAAACGTCGGAATATTCAACTTAGTTTCCCTATTGTGCTCGAAATTACTTACATCTATCAGAACTTGTAATTCAAATTAAAAGTCCACTGCTGCAAATATTGGTGCTCACGTGTAGGAATATTAGACTTTTATAACAAAACTTGTAATTTTGATTCTAATCATATTGATTAATAACACCTTCTTCGATAAAATATGCTATTCCATTTTAATTCTGGTTCAGTGAAAACTTGTGTGTATGATTACCGTTAATAAAAAAATATTGTGTTTGATTCTTCGTATGTGATACCTCTTCAATGCTATTGTATCGTACCTGTAATACGTAGGTATACCCTTTTTTACGTGGATTGTATTGTGTTTCTTCTGCTTCAGGTTTTTGGATTTATTTTTCTCCTTCACACATAGTCACAACATAATTATCAGCAGTATTGGCATTAATAAATATTTTTTCACTTGTATTTTTTGTGTATGACTTCTCTTTGCATGTATATGCATTTTTTAAGCGCGCGGACAACCCTCCGCACACGCCCACCACGCGCGGGGGAAAAGTTGGGGAAAAAGTCCGCCCAGACGCGCCTGGACGTTGCTAGTGGCCTGGGGGGCCGTTGCTCTGGGCTAACTCTCATAAGTCATATACGACTGAGGCAGGCCTAAAATATGCAGGACACAGACATGTAAGTATCCAACGCCCCGAAATTAACGAATTCGAGCAGCTCAGGGAAAAGGTGCTGATGCCAGGAATCGGACCTGCGTCTTCTGATTCGACTACCCGAAATCAGAAGGCACGGGTACGATTCCTGGCTCCAGCGCATTTTCCCCTAGTTACTTGAATTCGAGAACAAGTTTCTTTTTTTATATTTTAGTGCCCCTATAAAAACTCATTATTTCATGTTGTTCTACAGATAAAAGTGGGGAACACAAAGACGCACACAAGTTGCCACACAACGATAGGCAGCAGGACTACTTAAGTTGACCTTCTCTGTTCTCCAAATACTGTGAACCTTCGTTAATATGACCTCCGCTGTTCCCGTGGATGTTGGTAACGAAACGAATTGTCATACTAACGAGAAACGCGCCCTCCTGACAGACTGCTTCACAGAACAAACGCCTAAGTAGTCATGTAGTAACTGAAGGATGAAGATGATACCTGGAGCGTGGGAGCGAGCGTCACGGTTTGGGGCACGAACGTAGTTCGGAACGTTGTAATTTTGGTTACCTGAGATTAAACAGTTCAGTACCTGAGATTAAGCAGTGAGATCTCGTCTGGTAGCATTCCTGTAGCTGTAACAGTAGTGACGAGATGAATACCGCAGAGGGGAAATCAGCTACCACATCATTCATGGCTACTCCACATCGATTCGTCGGACCAGGGATTTTCGACCCCAGCAAGGAAGAATGGAAAATAAGATTCCAAGCTTGACTACATGTAGCCACAGTATCTTCAGACACGGACAAGGGGAATTTGATAATTTTGTCATCGAGTCGGAAGAGTTTGTATCTACAGTGTACGCTTATTCAGCCTAATCAAGTTACTGACATTACCTTTGCAGAATTGGTCAAGAAGCTAGACGAATTTTGTGCTTCCAAACGGTTCAAGGAATTTCGGGGAGCGACTTTGTTTTCAACCATACAGAGCGACGGGGAGGCAGTTTCGGATTTCTTGGCAAAGTAAGAGTGATTATTGCAACTTGTGTATAAGAGAGCGAGACAGACTTCAGAGCATCGTCTTTGCTCACAACATTCATAGTCGTGTTGAAGGTTACACGTCTGCGCGCAAAGTTGGTGCTCCAGAGAGTGCTCCTCATCATTGAAATTGCGCTTCGGTTATCTGAAAACGGTATGCGTGCCCAACAGGTGTCACGACAACTGGAAACACTAGCGGTACTGCCTACGCTTTTGTCTGTAGCAAAGGCTCAGGGCAAGCCCAGAGCACACCGATGTTGGAGATGTGGGAACACAAATCACGTGGACAATGCCTGCCGTTTCAATGACGAAGCATGCAATACTTGTGGAAAGACGGGTCACATTGCTCGAATCTGCAAGGCGAAGACAGCCAAAGGAAATGGACGTCACAAGAGTACAGTCAAAGCAGCTTCGCGCATTTTTCTAGCCGGTGGTAGAGATGGAACGTTTATTCAGTGTGTCATTCAAGTTCAGAATGTTGAAATACAAGTGGCCACGGGTTCCAAGAATAAGCTTCTGGATCAGAGGACTTGGTTTAAACTTCGGAAACCGAAGTTGGAGGAGCTACAGTACAGGGCATGTCAGGACATTCGTAAACAAACACTGTCACACGAGGAAAATCGCAAGACTGCTGGGTAACACAGACAAGCAAGCACAGAAACACACTTGAACAGAGTGAAGAAGACACTCTCCGGCATCGATGTATTTTGACGTACATTGCACTCCCTCATAGTAAATCCACTCGACACAAAATGCACCAGACGTACCCCGTGAGAGGCAAACTGAATTCCACTGAGGCTACACTTCCCCTGATGACCAACGCAATTCCTAGGAACATAATCAACGCGCGTCATCCACCCCTAACACGTCCATAACCGTGATAGGCTAAAAGAGAAGTGAATCCTTGCGCCCTCTGTGGGCCTTGGTCACTGGTCATGACGTCATCTTATTGTCTCAGGGCTACACTGTTTTTTCCGCTAATGCCCAGCGCCAGTGCTCTGGACAAGGCCCAACTGAAACAATAGAGCCGCGGCATGAGGTCATCACCCAGGCATGCAGCTGCATGGTTCAAGAACGCGTACGGCTGCGCCCCTGACAGGAGACCTATTATTTGTTGAATCACTATCCCAAGATTATTTACTTTATTCTACTAAAATGATCGCATAAGAAACAGAAAAACCATTGCAGGAAAACACAAAACACCATGCACGAAAGCGAATCGTAGCAATTAAGCATTTTAATCCCAAAGACTTACTAAATGAGACTTACCAAAATCCAAAATACCAAATACCAATATCAAATACCAAAAAAGAAATAAAGTATCCTAACAAGGAACACCATCAATGACTAATAACGACGAGCTCACTGATGTATGTCCGCTCCGTCCGACAGCCAGGCAGAGAATCGAATAATGACGCTTTTCCCCCCTGAATAAAGCCACCCATCTGTCCCACTTGCGGTTACTTTCTGAACTAATTTAATCGCGAAATTATTAAGAATATTGCCAGCTCTACTCCCATTCCGACCAAGGGCGTGGCAGCACTATCGTCATCGTCAAGACACTGCCTCAGCAAAAATGTTTCTTGTCAAAAAAGAAAAAAAATACCGAACTATATGCGTCAACAAAAGGAAATCATGCATCATAAGACAGAACATGTCTGGGCATGTCAGGACATTGCTCAACAAGCAGTGTCACACGGGGGAAATTCGCACGACTGATAGACAACAAAGGAAAGACACCACACAGAAGACTTGAACAAAGTGGAAAACATACTCTCCAGTGGCAAACTATTTCTAAGCACACACACTCCACTTTTTCAAAAACAGCCCTCATCGTAAATCCGCCCCGGAAATTGCACACATCGACCCTCCCATTTTCTGAGGCTACACTTTTTCTCCACCAACGGTGAACACTATGCTACAGACGCCTGAAACATACAGCCACTGCATGACGTCATCACATCCTGTCTGAAGACATGTAGAGCTGCGCTAGACTACTGCTCTACGCCGTCCTATTATTTATTGAATCACAAGATTATTTCCTTTGTCCTACTCTTAATGCTATTCACTCTTACATTCAAATTCAACAATAGAAAAAGCAACATGCATGGCATCTGATCGTAGCGATTAAACATTTTCACCCCAAAGACTTGTCAGAAATCAACATCACCCTTGCTACTTTCACTGATTAGAAACACCACAGCAGTAAAATCCTAACTCATTATGAGAACTGCTACCACTGCTTTCTAAAATAATAATTGGGACCCTGGAACAGTCAACAGCATCACTGGGCTGATGTAATGCGCGACGCGCAACCTTTTCTATGCTCATATACTCATTGTCTGAGGCTAAACCTGCGAGCAAAAAGGTGCGAAATCCTGGGGGTAAAGTTCCATTCACGCTCGACGGAGGGCTAGACAGGACGCCGCTACGGGAACAGATATATCATGTGATTGAATTCCTACTAAATTATTGATTTTCAGTCTTGCGTTGCTGTTTAGAAAAACTATAACAAAAAGCCCGTACTACTCTTACTAAGCTCAACTATAATTTTAGCAGTCTCAAAATATTACTCCCTATGGAAGCTACAATTGCACTATTACTTAGATTACTATCAATTAAGCGCTCCAAGCTTTTCTCTCTTCCTATTTCAGCCTACCGCATCTTGTCATGCAGTGAAGCAGACTCACATGCAAAATGATTAATTTACCAAATACCACTGAGGGTGGCGTGCTTCATAGGAATTTCTACCCAGCGCTCAGATACAAGCATTTCTACACAAATACCCATAACTGCAAACAGCTTACTTCATCAACATATCGACCACCGAAGAACATCTAACAAACAAACAAACCCACTTCTCCTGATAGAACACTATTCAGCTTCACAAAGCGACGCCCATTTCTTTTGTGTAAAAGCAGTGAAAGAAGGAAAGCGCAGCGAAAAATAGCACGCACTTGTGCTCGAATTGCTATGACTTCGAAAACCGAAGCATACGCTGATAGACTGAGAGAAACACCCCCATTTCTGCCATCAGAAAATGATTGCATAATGCGATACACACAGTTACATTGTCTCTGCATAAAGAAAGCACAGAACAAGGGTACACAGGTTCCCTGAAGAGATCAGGGAAAATCACTTTTACTCGGGCAGCACAATACGATATACGCTGAATTTTGACGGGTGAAAATTGCAATCAGAAAAGCACTGCTAAACAAGTCCACACATGCGACAGCGCATACAAAACACGGCGGGGAAAAACGGAGCGCTCAGGAATAATCGCAGCTTCACTACATATCGCTACGAAACTCAATGGCTAACACAAGATGAGAACAACAAGATACTAGCGGCGGGTAAAAATTCCGAAAGAAAGGCACTGCTAAACAAGTCAAGACATGTGACATTCGCTGCACCCTGTACCTCTTATCATTTTTAAACCAAACCAGGTTACAGATGTTTATAAGCATACGACCCTTCACTAAATAGGTGAGTCGCTAATGACTCAAATCAAATCATATCAAATAATAATTCTCACGTCATTGACTGCAAGCCGCCTTGAGGTCCCTCTACTCGCCTTCGGCTCACCTTACACATTCGGAGCGTTTCTGAATACATTATGATGACTCTGGAATAAAAGATTTATCGCGAGGATAATCATCTGCTGCGCGTTGTATTTTTATAAGAGACGCCAACAAAGGCTCGCTCTCGTCGTGTTAAGCACTACGTAGGCTATTTTTATTGATTTTTTTTCATTTCCAAGAGTTCATTACTTTGTGCGTGTCACCGAAAATTAAAACGTCAGTTCTGCTGCTGTTAAAGCGATAAAACAGTGCGCTCGCTCGGGAATCGGTAACGGATCCCGATCGCGCGCGTCATTTCGTCAGCGTGTCCAAACCGCGAGAACGGGCCCGCGTGCGGCTCGCGTGGGGACGCGGTTCGAAAGCACTGTTTTATCGCTTTCTTTAAGAGGGCATACCAGTCCGGGAGCAACTTTGATTCACGATTTTCTCTAGATGGCGCAACGCACGCCGTTCGCCTCCGACTACGAAATAATCCCCATTGTGCACGAGTGAGGTCGCGAGTTTAAGGCGGCACAGTCCCCTGCGCTCTTTGTCGAGAGGCATAGTGTCGGACTTTGAGGCGGCGGTACGCAGTTAAGTTCGGGACACTCACGTCTTTTTGCTTGTCTCCTTGTCTCCTATGACTGCTATGACTACTTTGTTATTGTTGTTTTGTTATTATATGTTTACGCTATAAAGTTTGTTTTTTAACAAGTCACTAGCATCTGTATTGAGTGATTACGGAATTTTTAGTTGCTCTTCGTATTGTTGTACTAGTGCATACTTGCTATATGCTGGTGTACAAATGTGATCGGATAGCATGGGTGATCATATGTGCAATACAGACACAGATGGTATTATAAACGCAGGTTGCCGGCACTGAGTGTGAGCACTAGTTGATTGCCAATTAAAGAAATCAAAG
This sequence comes from Ornithodoros turicata, assembly GCF_037126465.1. Taxonomy (NCBI): domain Eukaryota; kingdom Metazoa; phylum Arthropoda; class Arachnida; order Ixodida; family Argasidae; genus Ornithodoros; species Ornithodoros turicata. Next base: position 185,411,857 of record NC_088201.1, read on the forward strand.
AGCGGCCACGGAAAGGTTACTTCATATGCCATCAAGCTCGCCCGAGATGTCGGTATCTCGGAGGCCCTCAGCTGGATGTACTGGAGTCTGTAAATTAGGCGATAAACATTCCCGCGCTTACAATGACGGTCTGGAGAATTTCGTGCTCAAAACAGTATTGTTTTCCTGCACTCGCTTACACACAATTATCTGATAATGCCTCTATTATTCATGTCAAAATGACATTTTATTATGTAGATTTCTGGTAAGTGAGTATTATGAAATACAGTCGACCCCCGTTTATCCGGACGGTGCCGTTCCCGGCGAAATCGTCCGGATACCGGGGCATCCGGATAAATGAAACGACCGAATAGAAACGTCCTACAGAGTAAGGTTTAATTAAAACACAGAAATCTCGTCAATGACAGCTGTTACATAGTAGTGTATGCACTCGATTCCTGCAAACTTTTGCTAATTGCATAGAGTTGAGCCACGCTGTTGCGCTGCTCGAAGAATGTCAGTGCGGACGCAAAGTGTCAATGTCGGAGCCTTGTTTCTCACTGGCGTCATCGGCACCGTCTTGCTGCACATCATCGGAGGCAACAGCAGCAATCACACCGTCATCAGTCATGGCTGCGCACGCATCATCATCCTTATCAACGTAGTCAGAAACCGCAGCATCATCTACGGCAGTCACAGTGAGCCTCTGCATCAGGGATCGCAGCTCACCTAGGGGAATGTCTTCACCGGCCAACGGGCTGTAAGCAGCAGGCCCTCGGGTTGGAGTTTTCCCCTCTAGAACCGGACAGTTGCTCGAGATATTTCCAAATGACTCGACTAGTCAACGTGACCCAACGCACACAAATAGAAAAGGGGGTCATCGTGCACGGTTGTCTCCCCTACGGAGGAATGTAGGTCCCTAACGTGTGACGGGAATAACCCCACCAAAGCGAAAAGGGTGACGAAGCGGGGTCAGTGTCTCCTCTTACTCACGGTAGTCCGGATAACTGAAGCTGGAGTACAAGAATTTTCGACTTTCGTTCCCTGGAATTCTTGTCCGAGTCCGGAAGCTGAAGTCCCGATAAACGAGAACAAAATACATGGAGGAAAATCCGTTCCCGTGCCTTTTGTCCGGATACCGCGGGATCCGGATAAATGAAGTCCGGATAAACGGGGGTCGACTGTATTTGAATTCATTTTCAAGGAGTTGGTACAAAATACTTTTCAAAATTTCCGTTTCAAAATAAACTGCTTATTATTACCCGGAAACTTATATTTTAGAGACTCCTTTCCCCACTGTTTTCTCTTTTCTTTCACATTACACCAGCCCAGAAGGATGATGCCATGTAACACTTGACATATGCCACTCAACACTAACAAGTGCAAACACATGTCGCTATGTCGCACTAATCATATACGCTCAACACTTATTCTCTAGATAATATCATACTTGACTCTGTAAGTTCATATAAATATTTGAGTGTTCATATCACTAACAACGTCAAATGGGATCTTTACATTAATGATGTATACTGGAAATCTAACCAGATGCTAGGCTTCATAACACGTAACTACTCCGAAGCACCTATCGAACTAAAGATTCAACAGTACACCACACTAGTTCGCTCTAAAATTGAATACGCGGTGTCTATTTGGGATCCTTACCAGAATCACCTCATTCGGAAATTCGAACTGGTACAGAACAGGGCTGCTCGCTTCATTTTTTCAGGTTACTCACGTCATTCCAGCGTCAGCGAGCTCAAATGTCACGCCCCTCTACCACAACTATCTCTACGCCGTAAAATATCTCGTCTGTTGCTATTTCATAAAATCTACTATAATGACATTCTTCCCAGGTATCCACTTTTTTCTCCTCCTCACGGTATATCTAGGAACTTGGATCATCCTGGAAAAGTCCCCATTTCGTTTGGCCGAACTAATCATTTCCAGAACCCATTCGTTCCGAAGACGGCTAATGACTGGAATGCCTTGCCTGCAACAATCGCAGTGGTTCAGGACACACGTGGCCCCGCCAGTGATGACATGTCATAAGTACCGCAAACAAAGACCTAGTTCAACGTCTTTTCCGGTACGCCTACATCAGGGTTTCTCAAACCAGACAAACACTGGAGAATTCAGGAGGAAGTAGCAGTAGTTGTAGTAGCACTGTAACCGTTCAACAGACAGTAATGATCTGGGAGAAACGCTTCCCGAGTGACCACATGAACTTAGGTCACAAAATGTCTGTTAGCCGCGTTTACCAGAAGCTGCTGCAGTGCTTGCTGATGCTGCGTTAGCCAAACATCCAGAATTTCCCGACACAACATAGTGATGCGTTGAATAGTGCATCAAGTAAAGGTCCCGACTTGCCTGGATATATGTAATTTCCATCGCTGTTCCATTTCATAAGAAGAATGTGTTCCGGAACAGGGCCAACAACTGGAGAAGTACAATTGCCTATGTAATCCAGCGCCGCTTGCTTCTCCGACTCGGAGACGAGGGAGGACGCTCCTGCGAGTACCCATTCACCACGCAACAAGCCTAACCTAGAAGTGCAGCCATAAAGAGCTCCAATGCGTACATTCGGGTGCCGGACAAATAATTAGACAGTAATGAAAGCGCCAGTATTTCAATGCAGTTCCAATGCAAGTATGAAAGTTATTATCATTCCTATCAATGTCTTTTAGACGGATAGTTACTTAATGTTTCTCGTTTGCTCGAAGGGTGTTATCCAACGATAACTTACATATAACTCATGCCGATCGTGGCTTGTTTCAGTTTCTTGCATTTCTGTACCAAGTCGTCACTTGTCGTCACGTCGCACCCGTCAGGCGCAACCCTGAAGGATGAAGAGGCATAGTTGGTATAGGAATGAAGAACCATATTCATATCGATATGCAGCTCTACTTCCCAAAAATATTGCGTAACTTTCAAAAGCAATGGCCCATTGCGCTATAGCTCTAAATTTCAGAGTTGATAAGCAGCAGGACACACCGCTGCACAAGGAAGAACGTTGGACCGCAGCTCACAAACATCCGGTTTGATTGCCCATCACTGCACATGCATATTTGCTTTCGCGACAGCGTAACTGCGTCCTATTCCCATGGACGGGAGTAGACATTAAATTCCTATTAAATTATCACTCGATACAGAATATCTCGCGCAACAGAGACAAATTCTTGTCACGTTGGAATCTAACCATTGTCTCTTAATGCGATACAGGTGGAAATAAAAGTACAATAGCTACTAGTACAGACCTGGCGTTATCATTAGCTGTCGGTCAGTTCATTGTGATAGAAACGACAACCAGAAGCTTTGAACTGGACCGAACAGATCATGGAAGAGTTCCTTGAATAATACTGTGTTATTATAGCAGGCTTCGCAGATCGTAACTTACAAAGGATTTACATGCTGGCAGCATTGTATGTAGCGGCGGTTCCAGCACTGCCACGACTGTGTTTTCTGCTTTTTTGGTGGCCGATTAGATGCCCCGGTACATTTTAAAATGGTTGCGGAGAAAGTATTTCTGCTACAATTCCGACAGCAGTGAACATTTCCTCCGCTACCGGTACTTTCCATTGGATGAAAAATGTAGAACAAAGACAAGGAAGGCAATGCAGCGGCAAAAAAATATACCTCCAGCTGGGGTACAATAATTGATCCGTCCTGCAAGTCATACCTTATGATATGCATTTAATTCCAGGGACACCCTATAGTAATGGTATAAAAATATAGGCATTGGGGCGTAAAAGATATGCCATTTACCAGGTGTAGTCTAAACACCTTATAAACTTAATATACCTTAATAAACGTATATCTTAAGTTTATTACCAGGAACAGTGTTTTGCAAAGGTATAGCTAAGTGTCATATAAAATATACAAAAATAAAAATATATACCATGCCAAAGGTTCAGATTATATACCCCAAAGCATAACAAAAAATGATCTCTGTACATCTCTGTTTTCTCCCTCTTATCCCGTGATGCGGCCCTATTCGAATAGAGGAATATGAAACAGTGCATCCTGGATATAAAAATGAAAATGGGGCTAGTCCACAGCATTGTGTGTGTTCAAATTTGCGACACTAGGTGCGAAGCTTCGCGTCCATAGCAAAATCACTGGAGGATGTGGAGCCGTCTACGGGTGAGTGCTCATCTTATACATTTTAATTTATGTACGCATTTATTTATCAATTTTATGATTTGCGTAGGGTACACGATCCCCGGAATCTTTGCGCTGTTTTTTAAACTTTTTTGCGACTACGAGGTCCCGAGGGTGGGCTTGGAGAACCTCTCCGAGTTCATGGGGTACCCCAACGATGTCGCCATAGAAGGGTAAGTTGTATTCGCCTCCCGTATTACATCGTCATCGCCCTGATCAGATTTTCTCAGTTGTACCCCGGAACTTGGAGGATACCCACATCGACATCTAATTGGATGTCGATGAGGGCATTCCCCTGACCCCTGGAGAGATCCACTGGCTCATGTGGACACCGATCTCCCAGTGCGATATGTAACGCGAAATGTAAGGGAGTTCCACATCAAGATCGCGTAAGATTTTTTGCCCATTTGTTCAAATGAAGTGTGAATTACTCTCGTGATTCTATATTAGGCTGTCCGGGTTATTCACCCTCGACGTGTATGACGAGGATACTAGGTTCAAATACTTTTAAAAAATTGTCTTCCTAACGTTCCTTATGATATCATTTTGCAGCCTCTTTGTTGAGCACGCCGATTAAACCAAACAACGTGCCTTGAAAAAAAAAAGATGAAAGGTTATCATAAAAAGAAAACTAGAGGAGATTGGAACGACATCGCAAATCGACATCGTACAGCGACGTACACGATATTGTAGAGTACATCGCCACTCCAGCAACACAAAAAATCACGGCAGAAATCGCTGTGCGGAGTATCATTGACATGCCATAGCATTTAAGAGTTCATCGCGGGCATTCTCCGACGAAGGGCAGGCCTGTGAAGACTGAAGTAGCTGACTTGGCCACCACTTGCTTGTCTATGCTCCTGACGAAGACACAGACCATAGCACTTTCCGTACGGGTCATGGGAAAGTCCGCGAACCAGTCGCCCCGTGTTTCTTAGTGGTCATATTGAAGTACACATGACAATCATGGACGCGTTGTGTTCCTTCATGTGTTATACGAAGGTGTTGCTCCAACAGTAATTGAAGTGTTCTACTAGAAGTAACTTCTTCACCTTGCCTTTAGTTAGGGGATCCCGGCGCAGCGTATACCAGCGCCATGGGGGCGGGGGCATCTATGTATAATCCACTTCTAGACGCATAGGTGGGGTTACTTCACGGACCATGCTGGTGGTCACCGTGGTACAGAGAGCATCCCAATGAAGGCTTCTGAGACATACTCGTGTGTTTTCTGCGACGGGTAGTTCACTACTACCCTAATATCAGATCAGGATGATCTTCACACCCCTCCCTCTACTGCACCACCACCACATTCCCCCTTTTCCCCCCTTTCCTCTACTACCCTGCCTGGCTGCGCCGAGCCGCCACCCTCGACTGGGATGACCACACCTCCCTGTAACATAATTCCCAGCCTGTAGGACGCATACGTCACCAACATCGTTTCAAGCGGTTATGTAGTGCGCTACCTTGTCTATACTTTGAGCATGACTATCTTAGTTGCCAAGATAGTTTCGTCATTTCTCGAGTGGGCGGCGGCACCGACGCTTCGGTTGTCTTCTCTCTTGATAAAGGAAACGCATCACAAGACGTCAATGTCGCGGTGGTGGACAAGGTCTCCGAGAGGGCCTGGACGTTGCACTTGGTCAGTACCGGACCAGTCAATATGTTGGTAACATGTGCATTGGGGTTGTGCACGTTAACGGCCTTCATGTTTGTCGTTCTCCTTGCCTGCTGCAATATCCTTTTCTCAAAAGGAAATCATGAGACTAGTCAACTTGCTTTTTCTTTTTCTTTTTTGTTTATTTTTGTTGTTCATGTCGTCTAGCGCGCGACCTCCTAGCATTGTACGCGTAGATACGCGTTACTGGTAACTGTCCGTTTCGTGAGTCACTCTCGCTCGCTAAAGAAGGGGGGGGGGGGTGCAACGTTTGGCACACGAGCGGTCTGTATGCATAGGCTAGCGGCACGTTGCTTGGGGGAGAGGTCTGTACGAGTGAAGGGAAAGCGAGGACGGTTATAAGTTATTCGCTGGAAAGCGCAATTTCCTTAAGTTGGGGTTCAGGGGTGCTGGTGGGCTGCTTAGCACGCTGCAGCTTGCAGCTTGCATCCGTTTGCATCGCCTGCTTAGCTTGTCGCATTTTGCACAAACACGCTGTGCGTTAATCTGAAGTCTTCCCCACACGCAGTTGTCGCTGCACCTAGACACACTTACGCTTCAAGTGGGGAAGCGGCGCAGCTGACAGCGCTGCTTGCGCCGGCGTGCGTGCGTGGATGTCCAGGTTGTGGCATCTGAAAACTCGTCACCCTCTCTCGTGGCGTTTTTGTGCGCGCGCTCGAGCACGTATAATTTTCCACCCCCAGAATCACACGAGGACCTTTCTGACTATTGCGGCTTCCAAAGAGATCACCGCAGCGCTTAAGTTAACGAACAGAGAAGTTGTGTATACGCTTAAATGCAGTTCTGACGTGCTTGAGCAGTGCGCTGTCCTCGGGCTCCACTGTGCAATGCTGCTGTTGTGAATGAGCCACTCCTTCAGTTTCGTCTTGTCTCTTCTTTTTCTATGTGCTTCGTGCTGTTGTCACAACCCACTGCCGAATTCGACGGCATCGCTGCATCGTCCCTGCGAGGGAGTTTTTGATGAAAATTTCGGCGTTATCCCCACACACGTGTTCTCCAAGTAGCAGCCAATGAGTGCAGGTATTGCACGGCGACATATCTACCGCAAGAAAACGCAGTGGGTTCGCTCACAAACGCTATCTCATTTAATGATGGACGCAAATGCGTATTTGGAACTAAATACTGAAGAAAAACGCTTGCTTGTGCTCAAATGTAACCGCCTGTGCTTAAACCGCCGCACAGTCGGCAATGACACTCGCGGACTGCCTTGATCACCAAAGCTCAACACATTGCGAATCTTATAGCACAGAGCTGAACGAGAGTTTAAGGAAGGTGTAGCATCACGATCGCACCTGCTTCATAGAACGAGATCCTTGAAATTTTATTGCGATGCCGCGTAAGGCTTGTAAGCTTGCATGTCACAACACCGACCAACTCGTCATGTGCACAACACCTTGCGATACGATTTGAGTACGTTTCTCCGTCACATGCACCTTCTAAAGATGGGAGAACCCTAGAGATATAACTGTCAGTATAAGGGGTTTTAACATTTTCGACCTGCATTTCCGCGATACCTCACAGTTCTTCAACCTCTCTTTGTTTAGTCTAGAGGAAACGTTGCTCGCTAACGGTGGAGAAGACACCTTTCTTTGTTCCCGTCAAATGCTTGGTTGCCGTTTCCACTCTCTCCTGAGGAAAGGCATTTATCCATATACCTCCGTCGACACTCTATAGAAGCATACGAGTTGCCCACAATACCATCTTTATTCACATCACATCACATCACATCACATCACCGCCAAAGGAAGCCTTCAAAAGCGACCTGAATGACGGAGAGAACTCGTACGAGGAAGGGGCTCAAGTAGACTTTCGCTTTGAGGGGGGGACGGTTTCCTAGCCGGAGTCCGTAACTGGGGAGAGAAGGAAAATGATAAGCGATACTTTTCCACTACCGTGCCTTTCCCTACGGAGTAGCTTATAGGTGTCTCGTAGTCCAATGTGTCTAACGGCTGTGCAATATTCATGTACTCTCACATATCCAGCATGTACCAAAAGGTATACCATTAATTACAGCCAGGACATACTGCCTCATATGGAGCATGCCAGCAATGGGGTAGAGTATCGCCCCTGGCAAGTAGACTCCCCATTCTTCATCTCGCAATAAAGTTGTTGTTGTTGACCTTGAGATGTAGCATTTAAGGCAATTTAATGCACAAAGCGCATATGCGCATTTAAAAATTTTCCAGGCGGAATGTTTCGAACACAGTTCTGTTTTTCTGTAATGACAATTATTTTCTTCGAGATGGCTGCGAATGCCGACCTCAAAGTTTTTCGTCCTTTGCTTAATGTGAATGGATTGATCAGTTTTTCCTATGGTCGACCGCAACTGCCATCATAGGCGACCATTCATCGAGTCATCAATAAGTAGTTCTGTGGTCGTAAAAGAAGGGAATTAAATTTTGTTTGTTGAATTAAATTAAATGAAAAGAAGAGAATAATGTTTGGTCATTGGCTTTCGTCAGGGCCAACGCCTACAAGAAGAATACACAACTTTTTGAGTGCTCTTGGCATTCTTCTCCAAAGCGGAGGATCTCACAGGAGTTACTGTTGTTACGTACACCCCTGCTTCCATACTTCCATGCACACAGCGACTTCTCTTGCAAAAGGGTTTGACTGCACAAAACACTACGTTGAATACGCTTCTCTCGAATGTATGAGTTCCTCGTGATGTGTCTACCGGTGAGAGATTGCGGGAAAAAATATTACCTAACTTTACCTAAAGATGTCAAATGATGCAAACTATTTATTGCGTTAAAACTAATCGCCTCTGTCCTGCCACAAAGCAAGTGTGTAAGGAGCATTATTAAGCATGTTGGCATACTCTGGATCCCGAATAATATTATTCTTTCTGCATTTTGTGTGACTCACATACCTACACAGTGTAACGTATTTAATATGAGAAAATAACGAGATCACGTCAGTCATCCTGTGTAAGCTTAGGTAATTCGATCTTACTGAAATGTTTCACTTGCAGCAAAAACACCTCAAAGAAAAGTTGGCTGTATGCTTGCAGTGCACTGACTACGTTGCTATATCATCGTTTCGGCCACTCGGTATTCCAGTTTCAAAAGACACGACGCTTTGTTTCTCTGGGGGGGAGGGGGGATATATTTATTAGACGAAAAGGAAAAAAAAAAACGGGGAAAGGTCAGCCAAACGGGACGTCGGCTTGCTATTCCAGAAATAATAATAAATAAATAAAAAGAAAAGATAAGAATTAAAGAAAGAAAGAAATAGGAAGGAATAAGAAGTAAATAGAGAAAGAAATTTAAGAAATAAAGAAAAAGAAAAAGAATTAGGGAAATAACGAAAAACTAACAAATGATGAAAGAAGGATGAGGTAGATTAAAGACAAAGATGGCAAAAAAAAGATGACTAACAAACGGTGAAAGAATGATGAGATGGATCACAGAAGATGACTTTAAAAGGAAAGCATGAGGTTAATGCGTTGATGGTGAGAGTGGGGCACAGAAGAATGAGATTGCACGACTGAGTTCACAGGCTGTCCATCATACCTGAATCTCTCAAGAAAGCCAGAACTGCTTTGGTCACAGACCGCTGTGTGGGATCTCGTACTGGGCCGAGCAGAGTGGCCAGAGAAAAGTCCGTGCACCGCAGCTCGAGTAGCCGTCGTCTCAGCGTGGCTCGAGTGGTGTCGAATCTATGACAGTCGAGGAGAAGGTGTGGCACACCATCTTCAACAGCGCAAGTGGGGCATTTGGGCGACTGGAGAAGACCCATTTTACAGAGAAGTAGAGGTGTCCTTGCGGCATTAAGGCGTAGTCGGTGTAGAATGGACGTTTCTTGACGCGAGCAGTGGTGTGTGGCAACAAAATCCGTCGACGGGTCGATAGACCGTAGATGGTCATTCAGTCGGCCAGCGTCCTCTTGAAACTGCCGAGTGCCGTTATGACGAACTCGCTGTGTCTGTAACCGACACGATGAGGCTGAAAGTGGTAGGAGACAGTTATTGGAGGTGCCGTCCCCATGTGCCCGACGTGCTAAGGCGTCTGCGCGGGTGTTTCCACGCAGGCCAATGTGACTGGGTACCCATTGGAAACTCAGGCTATGACCAAAGGATGGAAGTCGATTGTATATTGCGACTATCATGGTGTCTAGGCCGCCGATTGTTCTGGAACAATAATTTGCTAGAACTTCTAGCGCCACCTTACTGTCCGTGAACACAACGGAACTGTGAACAATAAAGTTGCAAGACAGAGTCCGAAATGTGCTGTCAACCCACTCGTGCTAGTTTTGCAAGCGACCGTATGACGGAAACTTGCAACGGAACTTGTAGCTTGTACACTTGTAACGGGTTGTATGACGTTGCCCATATCATTCAGTATGTTACATATACCGGCTTGTGTTTCGCAAATGCAAACCTCCCTAATCTTAGTGCTGCTGCTATGTCCTGCCTTCTTTATGTGTACAATGCGTCGTGGAGCAACAGCGTGGTGTCCAGGGGCTGGAAAGAAGCCCTGGTTGTTCCTTTTCTAAAGCCTGGGAAGGATCCCTCACACCTTGCATCGTTTCGCCCTGTCAGCTTCACAACTTGCCTCGATAATGCACTGGAGCGCATGGCGCTTCATCGACAAAAATTTTGGCTAGAACGGCATAGTGTATTCCCGAACAAGACGTCTGGCTTTCGTCGGCACCGGAGTTCAATGGACTCTGTCCCTTACCTTTTCACCACTGTCGAACAAGCAAAGCTCTATAAGAAAATCGTAATGGCGTTTTTTTTTTGTTTTGTTTACGTGAAGAGAGTGTACGACGCCGTCAGCCATGCTGTGGTGTCACATGAGCCTATTACAAGCTAGTGTTCCCGCTAAACTTTTCCGGTGGCTTGCTGACTCTCTATACAGCAGATAACTTTATCGGTGCGTACACGTGATGGAGCCATACCGGAAATCGTGGTAACGCACGGGTTACTACAAGGTGGTGTGTTAAGCCCTATAGTACTTAACCTCTTCATGGTGAGTCTGAAGTCCTGCATAACATCCAAGGTCAATATCTCGATGTATGCTGATAATGTTTGTATCTGCACACTTGGAAAATCAAGTCCTGCAATTCGGCGTCGTCCATGTTTCACTGAACAGAATTACGCAGTTTGCCACCAAAGTTGGCTTGGATATATCGAGAGACAAATCTGCAGCTGTCGACTTCACAAGGAAGCATATGCACCGATATTAGCTCTTTCTTGCTGGCTCGCCGATCAAGCAGGTGAAACATCCCAGGCTTCTGGGTGTCGTCTTCAACTGCAACTTGTCCTGTAAAAAACACATCGATCACCTTGACAAGAAGGCTCAACAGTGGACCTCCGTCCTTCGTCATTTTAGTGGCGCCAAGTTGGGTATGGGTGACCAACCACTGCTTGCTGTTTGTAAGGTTCTTGTTCGTGGTTCACTTGTGTATAGCCTTCCTGTCCTTCACGGCATTTCTGAGACGCAAGTTCAGCGGCTTCGGTGCTTTCTTGCACGCAGCCGGCGGATCTGTCTTGGCGTCCCCAGAGCTGCAGAAACGCGGATGGTCATAGCCGAAGCTCATGGCATACCAATTGAAGTCCTCAGGACGAGGGAGACTGTACGTCCCTATTTACGCCTTATAGCTCATCACCACCGTCACCCATTAGCAGCAAAACTTTATTAGCGCAAGCAGAGCAACATCTACAAAATCATTGCCAAAGTAAAGCTTAAATTTCCCTCGTTTGTAGTAAAATCAACAGTGTCTTCGTCTCCCCCTTGGGCTCTGTCACTGCCCTTGATCTCCCCAGGCACTCCGGGACTCAACGTTACCGACGGGCCCTCTACATCTGTAAGTTCATCGGTCGCCTTAGTTACTCCATCGATCCAGGTGTCTCACGGGTATAGCCGGGCACATTGGTATCGCCTGGCACACTTTCACGGGTATCGACACACTTCCGGAGAGGATTACGATATCTTGTCGTTCCTGCGGTATGTTCTACACAAAACACCGCGAATGTGGGTTCTATGCACGGGCTCCAGGGCGGCCCTGCAGTGCATAGAGAACATGGGTGCACGGGGTACGTTAGCTCCAATTGTCACGGACATCCTCAGCGACGCTCAGCGTCTCTGCGACGTAGGTCCCTCCATCACTTTTGAGTGGATCCCAGGTCACTGTGGACTAAGCGGAAATGAGGAGTCTGACAGAGTGGCTGCTGCTGCCCGAAAATGCCAAGCGGTGATACCGAATATGTTGACCCGTGGTGACACGAAGGCATTCTTGTCGGCGATGATCCAACCAATGGCGTCCCATCAATATCGCCGGGACATCACAGACAGGTTCTTGTTGCATGCCGGCGATCGAACTTTGTTGTTTTCCCTCCCAGGCCGTTTGCCCCGCTGTCTCACCTCCCTTCTGTATCGACTGCGCCTCAATGTGGCCTTCACCCTGCAGTTCAGACACAGACTACGGTATGCTTCAACCAGGTCGTGTTTTAACTGATATACACTCATATACGCGATAGAAGATTGACCCAATGAGAACATCGGATCCCTTGGGGTCACTGGTAATGCTACCATTTTCAGAACAAAAATTGAGGCAGTTATAGCGCGAGGAAAGGGCCTGGAAATAAGGTCATGTTTCGACGCTCAAGTAGAAGGGCTCTCGTTTCCATTTCCTGTGAATGCGGGGGTGGGAAATAACTGTCGCACCAATCTGTCCCCATACAATCCGTCCCCCCTGCGATAGTGTTTTCCATCCCCGGCATACAGAGGAAAGGGAAACGGGAGCGCTTCTACTTGAGCGTCGAAAAACGACCAGCAGACCGCCTTATTTCCAGGCCCTTTCTTCGCGCTATAAGTCCCTCGATTTTGGTTCTGAAAACGGTAATGTTACCAGTGATACCCGAGGGATTCGATGTTCTCATTGGGTCAGTCTTCAATGGTTGATAATTACAATGTTAATTCATGAAAGCTAATTAATGCATCGACACAGAATTAACTGTCTGTACCCTTTTAAGGTGAGCATTTAGGCGTAGAGTACATCGCCATTCGTTAAAACTGGGAAAAAGTGATTTTTCTATTTTTAAACATTACTTCTATAGTTACGGTGGACACCCTGCATATACAACACTGGACTGTGGAGTGTCTCAAGGTACGATTCTCTGCCTGCTTCTTTGCTTTCCAATTAAGGATTCTAGAGTCTCGCTGTATGTAGGCAACATCAAGATATTTCGTTGGCTTGAGAATATTTATGATTGTGACTTGGTCGAAGATTATACAGATTCTGTGCATCATTGGCTATGCGCGGTGTACAGATGTGCACAGATGCAGTGAGTACAGCAGGAAGAAGTGGGGGACATGAGGTTAGTGTGCGTCCTGTGCCGACTTTAGGGCGAACTGTGCCAACATTCGTCTGAAAAGTATTCGGAAAACCCATGGAAAAAGTCAGACGGCCGCTAGTAGGATTCGAACTCCCAGTCTTCAGCATATGATTGGTGTAATGCTAATATGGTACGTATCAACCTTGGGAGGATTGTACACATGACATTAACTCAGAAACTGTTGCGTTTCATACAAAGTAATTACACTTTGAATAATCAAGTTCTTAAGCAAGTCGATTGTACAAGGGACTTTGGTGTACACATGGATTCCTCACTGAAATTCAATCCACACATCAGTTTTATTGTCAGTGCAAGTTACCATACGTGCTTAGTATTAGAGAGTTCTAGTACATAGTACGGTATCGCCTTTGCGTACGTAAGGAATAATAAAAACTTATAGTGCATCTTACGCCAAGGCGATAGCGCACGTAACAGATAGCGTTGATGGCTCTGCGCACTGCGCGAAGCTCTCTTTCTGTTGTGCGCGTGCGCAGAACCATCAACGCTATCCCTTACGTACGCTAAGGCGAGGGTACGATGTACTAAAACTCTCTAGTGTTGATGGTCCTGCGCATACTCATAAGCCTAAAGAGAACTTCGCGCAGTGGGCAGAGCCACCAACGCTTTCGCTTAGATGCCAATCTTCGAATATCGCTTAGTTGCCAAAAGAGCCGGGAAGCTCAAAACGAAACCGAAACTTCTGAAGCTGCCCTTTCCTACCTCCTATGCAATGCGTGACGTTTCCGGTAGCCTCGTGTGGGCCGCCGGACGTTTTTCATGCACATGCATTGTAAATTCTTCATGCCACATCCATGACCAGTCATCTGCTTCCTCGATTTAATTATAAAACATTCGCCAGCAGTAAAAGCAAAGCGTACAGAAAGCCGTACACGTGGAATACCCGTGAAGAAAAGCCCACGGTTGATGAACTGTTTTTCCTTTGAGGAGCGCCTAATCATTCAAAGGAAAATATTCATCTTCTAATTATCTATGCCGCTTGGGGATGAGAAATTGTATTCAATGTAATATGATACAGTACCGATTGACGTCGCACTGTTACCTGAACACGTCTTTGGTGCCGAGTCTCCCTGTAATGACGGAAATGTATCGTGTAGACAGCGGAAACCCTGTCCCCCCAATAAATCTCTGCTGTGTCTTCCAATGCACGATGAGTTGCTTACGCGGCGAGATGTGGAGCCGGTAGTAAATTCACAGGCGACTATTTTGCGCTACAATTCTACGTCTATTACGCCACAGGACGTACCCTGCGACGGCAACAACGAGCATCAGAAAGTTATCTCTAAGTCGCCCACCCGCACGATAACGAATGAGAAAAACTGGATAGACAAGATACCAGAACGTTTTTGACACATCATCTACCAATAACATAGAGCACGGTTTCAAAGGTCGGAGAGTTAGGACAAAGCGAGGTTCTCTTAACACCCCAGAGAGTTAGGCGAAAAAAAAAAGAACACAAGCAGCTTTTCGTACGACATGACGAACATCATGGGGGAAGCCATCGGACCAGGTATCTATGCATTGCAAACCTAGGCAGTCTAATCCCACACATCCAAGAAGGAACCACGAACGTCCATACTTGAGCCGAACGTTTTCGCCGATCTGGGACCAGCTGTGAACAACCCTGTTGAATCCCGTTTCGCGCTACATCAATAGTACGCAAGAGGTGAGTGTGTGCGTTCGGATGATAGTACCGTGAACGTACAGCGGATGGACGGCGCCCGGCATCCCACTCCTCAGTAGATCATCAGTGGTGCTCCTGCTCCTCAGTGGTGCTCGCGCTAAGGAGCACTGCTGTGACTACTCGAATCCATCGAGTGTTGCCCTGAAGAAATATCATCTGGGTCTTCCAAAGTTGTGTGAAAGAAGAAAGTTCTTTTCTATTTTACCTATACCACAAGTTCTTCCACACAACTTCATTACAGCGATTGTACACCACTAGGGCATACATCAACCCATCGACCACACCTTCAAAGTATCACGTAGCGTTTGTCACTCAGAGTTCTTCAGAAAGTCATTTTTCGCATGAGCCGACGTCGAGAGGAGCGCCCTCTCAGTCCATAGTGGATATTGTTGCTCGCATTGTCTTTCGGAAACATCTCCATAATCATTTATATTGCTAGTAGCCAACTACCTTTCTGTTCGTCATGTTTTCTTAATAAATGATAATAATAATAATAATTAATAACTCTTACTTGTATGAAGCGAGTATTAGTAATATTTATTCAGTGTTCTTAATAACGTATTAACACGTACTGTGGTCAGCCTCAGCAATCTGCGATACGGTCGACGATACGGTCATGCTTAAAAGAAAGGGTAAGCTGTCCTTTGCGAAGAAACAAGAATCATGGTCGCGGTAACAGAGGGTCTTATCGCTGTCCTGAACTCTTTATAAAATGTGAGCCCGTCACAACCTGGTGCAGATCAGCTCTCGTTCTTGTAATAACGTCCAGAATTTCTGACAAAGTAACTTGGGAACACAGCGCTTCACTAAAATATTAAAAGGTCATTCAGGTAAGCCGCCAAGCGGTTGAAGGGCGCTCTGGAGACGCGTGTACGGAATGTACGACGGAAGAAAACTACCAAGAACATTGACCACCCTGTGATCCACTGGTACGATCTCTACCTTTGGTTACCAGCAATGCAACCAGATCTTCTTCACGGTATTCGCTGGACACATCCTTTGGTATGAACCGACGAAATGAACCGCAATGGCCTCGTTGAAATGACCTCACAAACGGGTTACGGGCCATCAGCAAAAACGGCGCACTGATCCCGCGATATTTTCACCAAAGGAGAATAAAGTGGTATGATAAGATTCTTACGTGCTATGTGATGCGTCAACGTAGGCACTTCCCCTAAGCAACACGGCTAGAAGAACGAACCTCGTACTCGTAAGTGACATCTGGAAAGGAGAAACGCTTCGGCAATAAGACAGTAACTCTACTGAGCACATATTTGATTCAAATCGTTCAAAGGCTGAGTGGTGTTGTCTTTAATATTGAGTTGTTTTCTTGTCCGATAAAAAGTCACTCAACACTTTCGTCTCATGACCTCAACCGCTGACAGCACTATGCACCATTTCTTCTCACTTTAGTCTTACTTGCAGCAAACTCTGCAACACGTATGCCAATTCACACCTTGGCCATAGATGTCTCAGTTGCCTACTAACAATCCAGGCGCTGCACCGAATAATGGTTTCATGCACTAGAAACTCATTACCATTGTGCAGAATTTCTTTTCTTGCCAACTATACACTGACAGAAATGTCTGCAAAATTGCAAAATAGACGGTGTGATCAAGTACTGCTTGGGACAAAAGTTTATGGAACACGGCACTTGCACATTTCTTCATCGGAGCGGCACGCTGCTAGCTATTCGCAAGAGACCCAATAAGAAACGCTGACCGGCTATTCTATTCATCTCTCAGTGTGCGTGTCCGCTCCTGTTTGCTAGCTGTAGCATAATAGAAAAATGCGACACTCCGGTGTCCCGTAAGCTTTTATCGCAAGCTGTACCGCTAATTATCAAGTCTAATTTGCAATGCCTATATTGAGAAGGAACAAATACACCTGCCATTCAGTTGTCAGAGCAACCTTACTCAGTAATATTTGGTTGATCTCAAGAAGCGAATGAATGGAAATGAAAAGAAAATATGTATTTATTCTAAATTGCTGCCAGTGCTGCAGAATTCAATCTGAGCTGCCTAAATCCTGTAACTTTCATTGTATGCTGCACAAACATTCGATCTCCTCCCCCCCCCCCCCAGACAGAGCTGTAAAACAATCCCACTTCCCGTTATTACGCGCCGTTTAGTTCAAGATCAACTCTTTTCTCCAATTTCAGTACCGACTGTGGATGCTTAATGACGCGTCAGCGCCATTATGCCGAAATGATTATCAACAACAACAACAACAACTTTATTTCAGGATGATGGGTTGGGAGTTTCATCGCCGGCGGCGATACTCTACCCCATTGCTGGAGGTGAAGCGGGGTATCAAGTAATGGGTCACGTTACAATGAGGATAGAAGTTCTGTGGCGTCCAAAAGGGCGAAGAGAGCCTTGAGGGCAGAGCGTTGATGAGCTGGATGCGGCCAACGGCCAAACAATTTTGTGAGGGAGAGGGGGTTAGAGTCTAGCTCGTTGAGGGAGGCGAGGCGGAGAGTATGGAGCAGGAAGGGTGGTAGTGATTAACAAATCTTCATCATAATTGCGTATTCTGCGGGAAGAACTTCATCACACAATGCTAATTGTGTTCCAGAATTACCGGTTTCAGCTCAACACTTAGATACGGCTTGCATGAACACCTTTACATGCATGAACTTGCATGAACCACTACATGTGAGTCGTTCAGAATTTGTAGCTTACAGAGACGACGCACACAAAATATAGTTGTTAAAATGAACCAAATATCTCATAAAGAAGGTGTTATGCCAGTTTCAAGAGTGGTGTTTCAAGGATGGAGCAAATAGGAATGGATCAAAGAAAACACATACAACAGCTGCAACATCAGCTACAAATAAGCCTGTGCTGCTATTTTGTACAACAATAGCATTGTGCTTATTTCTTCAACGTCATATATTATTGAGGGGACACTTTTACACAACTAGTTGGGGACTTACATGTTTTCCATGCTTATTCTTTACAAGCTTCTTTCTCAACTTCATACTGGCATTGCAAATCTCACTAGCATCATCATCGCACCATTACATGCCAAACCATCACCACCACGAATGCCTAAAAACTCCCCACAGCTCATGCCATGCCATGCTAGAATATGGCTGCCAACAGCACATCATGCATTAAACAAGTGTAGGAAGGCGGGGTAGGTCGTACGAATTATAGTGTGTAGACAGCCAAAAGACGTGGACAGAAGAACAATGACATGGAACGACTGCATCATGCACTATGCTCTGTAAAATCTCTCCTTAATTAAGTTTTTAATTTAGGAATCATGTTCAGAAAGAATTTGCGTAGTGATGCAGTTAGTTATCACTCCACTTAAACACAGATAACTCAACTTTGACTGTGAAATGACGTAAGAGGCCTGTGTGATGCCATGAGAATGATAACTGCCACTGTATAACTGTGTAAATTGTGTAATTGTGTTTTGTTAATTTTTATGTCACCAGCTCTTCACCGCTTGCTTGCCATTTTTTTAATTTTCCAGTCATGGAATAGTTCTCAACCTATTTTCCCAGTTTTCCATGCCTTACTAGATTGCAGACATCCTGAGATATACACAGTAATTCAAACAACTGGGCATTCGAGGATTGCATGTTCGTATCGCTCATGTTTGTGACCTGCCTCGACTAACTCTCCTTCTTTACGCAGATGATAAAGCTCTGAAAAATTATTGCGCAGGCTGCATTTATGCACTGTGTGGTTACGCAGTTTGGCTGTACAGCTTTGTACTGAGAGATAGTGCTATTTCTTGTGAAACAACACAGTGGAATACCAAAGCAAGGCACACCTAGAGGTGCTCATTCTAGCATGAGATTTCTGTAGTCACTGATCATTGCCTGCTTGCTTTCTGTATTGATCTGTAGCAGACAGTAAGATGAAGTTCGCAATGGACAAATGTACGCAATGCAAATAAGGTCACACCAAGAAAGGAATGCAACTTGAAATCTGGTGCATCTGAGCTACAATGTGCTGTATTACTCTTATTAAAATTTACATGATTGTATATCTTTCTTCCACAATTTCCGTTAATTTTTGAGCCACTTTGGTAGTTGTCACTTTGTAGAGGCCGACATATTCATCCAGGTGTGTCAGCACAAATCTATGCAACTGGACAGTTTAATGTAGTGAGCATGGCGTACTGCATCATGAAGGACAAAGTATGGCAGCAGATGTATGGGACATAACACTGAATATGTAGTAAAATAATATAGATGCCTCTGCATGACTAACCACCTAACTTCAGTAACGAGTGATGAACATGCAGTCTTCAGGCAACTTCCGGAAATTAATACATGATGTATGGGGATATGGTTTGCAAGATATACCAGCACCCAAAGCAACAGTTTCACAGGTTCCGGGCAAATGCATTACGTTGGCGCACCCCCCCCCCCCCAAGATGAGCATGTAATTATTTCGTTCCACTTTGCTGAACTTTATGCACCCCTGAGCGTGCAATAGAAAATGTGGGAGGAGAGGGGGGTTCTAAAAAGAAGCTGAAGTAGTGTAAATTTCCCATTAAAAAGAAATGCAAAATTCCACACATACAACTACATGATTTATGAACCTATGGTGAAGCAAGCTCTTACACCAACTTGTTTTTCGTGTGTTTCATGAAGGTCAGTTGTGTTCGAGATGGCATGGTATGCGATAAGCCTAAGCTAATGCCAGTCACAAATTTGTGTAGCAGTAAATTTTCTTTACATGTGGCTTTGAAGAACTGCTTACTTGAAAAAAAAATAAATAACCAGGTGTGACACATATACAATCATATGTCACGGGCATTTGCTGCCAGTCATTCAGTGAAAGTAGTTTGCATGAGATCCGACATATTCTCCTGGTGACGATGAGGGGGAAGGAAGCTTTCCAGCGATAAATGTACTTCATGGTGTCGCGTATTGCAACAGCATTCAGGCACTGTTTCGAGTGACAGGTCCATAGATGTTAAAATCATTTGTCCTGACGCTGATGACACATTCTTAGTTACATCCAAACTTTGTAACCGTAGTATTCCCATATCCTGTATACCCTCCACTCACTACTTTTGGAGTGGAGTGCGAGTCAAGGCAAAGGAGAGCTTGTGTGGAATGGGAGTACCCATTCTGGGTAGTTATTGTACAGGACATGTCGTATGGGAAAAACCGTGGACACTTAGCATTCAGCTGAGCTGGAATAAGGAGAACGAGTTGTAACATAATTGAATGTACAGTAAGGTATTACACACATGCATATTAGAAGTGGATATTGGTTTGGTTCACTATTTTTGAACTCAGCTATTCAGAACATGTTGAAGGCAGGCACACCACCAAATTAGAGGCATTCGCGATAAATAGAAGCATGATTGCAATGTGGATGCGGGAGTATATTATAAATCATGTAGCATAGTTCCATAGGAATGTGTTTTCCCATTCTTAAGATTTACCTCTACAGGATACGAGACTACATAACAAGAGTGCACTGGTCACGCCAGCGTAAAGCTGCAGTGTCGTCGAGCAATTTTTAACAGTCCTGCTCAAAGAAATGATGCAGAACAGCATGTATACATTTTAGCTTGAAAGAAAAGCCTTGGGCTTCGGATAGACACAAAAGGGACACTGTTTTTTTGTTTAGTGCTATATTCACACTCAACACCTGAGTACATGGATAAACTCTGTGGCCAGATGATAGATATCAACAACATAGAAGAAGGAGAGCTAGTGTAACATGGGTACATGTTTACACTGCTTTACTACTCTCATCTATACCGACACTGAACACATGCGCACAGAAATTAACTGTGCAGCCATACGGCAAGTAGTAATGACTGGACACAGACTGTCCGCAACGCTACAAGGCTTCTGGACACGTTTAATTAGCAATTAGAGCTAATTGGGACCCCCCACATTAATCAGGACCCTCCAGGGAGTCATCACACTAATTGGGGAGCATCTAAGACGTATCCAGACCACCCTGTGCGTTGCCGACAACCTGTGTCCATAAAAAATAAAAATTAGGCAGAAAATAAAATAAAAAGATAGAAATAGAGTGGAGAGAAGCAATTTATTCGAAAATCAACGATGCCGCGGCGAAGAAGCCGCTCCGCGACACCCGAGTGTCCAGCGCCCGCCATGTTGGTAGTTGGCGACGGGCAGTTGCAGAGATCGACGACAGGTGGCCACTTAGTTGCAAGGCATCACACCAGATGGTGCCACCATCATAGCTCTAGGCGAGAAAGACAGAACAAGACACTAGCGGCAGGTAGAAAATGGCAGCACTGCTAAACAAGTCTAAACATGCGAGAGAAAAGGTTTAACACACAGTACACACAGAAAACAGTACATATCGGGGAAAAGGCAATCGACTAGGCCTAACCACAGCGTCACAACAGTATGCAGCCAACACAAGGCGGGAACCGCTAAACAACAGGCTTCCTCTCCGCTAAACAAGACTAAACATGCGAGAAAAGGCTTAACACGAGCGCGGTCAAACATCGACAAATCACTCGTTGGTCACCGCTAAACACGGCAAATATGCGAGAAAAGGAGCGCGGCAAATCACTCACCTTTTCCCCCGCGGCGACTGCTCATCAGCCAGCCAGAAACTGAGCGAGCGCGGGGACTGTGGAGCAAACGAGCGCACGTCTGCTCTCTGCGACAGCCAGCGAGCAACTGACTGAGGCGACGCGCTGCGGCAGCTACGCATACGCGCGCTCCTAGCGCCCTCTGTGCGCTCCTACCGCCACCTGCGGCGACCACCTGCGAGAGGCTAAGAGAGAAGAGCATTCCTGCGCCCTCTTCTCGCGTTACTCATTGGTCGTGACGTCATCCCATTGTCTCAGGGCTACCCTGCTTTTTTTTTTCACACAGTCGACACAACTGGACAAGGTCAATCTGCAATGAAGCCATGGCATTACATCATCATGCACCTCCGTGGCTCAAGGACGCATGCGCTCTAGACAGGGGACCTATTATTTATTGAATCAGTATCCCAAGATTATTTCCATTATTCTTCTATACCGATTGCATAGGAAACTATTGCAGAAGAGCACCATGCATGAAAGCTGTTCGTAGGAATTCCAAAGTCTTACTAAATGAGACTTGCAAAAGAACAAAATATCCTAACACGTAACTCCATCAACGGCTAATAAGAGGACTAGGCACTGAACAAATCAACACAGAGTACGGGTAACAAGGAGCGCTGAACGATGCGTCTACTCCATATGACACCCAGGCACGGAAGTCGTAATGCTTTTTCTCCTCTATAAAGTCATGCGTCTGTCCCTCTTGTGGTTGATTTCTGAACTAATTTA
Source organism: Ornithodoros turicata (assembly GCF_037126465.1). NCBI lineage: Eukaryota > Metazoa > Arthropoda > Arachnida > Ixodida > Argasidae > Ornithodoros > Ornithodoros turicata. The sequence goes on from NC_088201.1 coordinate 185,434,003, forward strand.
ATCGCGAAATTATTAAGAATAGCACTATTCCCATTCAGGGCAGCACTATCGTCAAGACAACAATGTTCCTTGTCAAAAAATACAAAGCGTCAACAAAGGAAAGCATGCATATCGGGGCATGTCAGAACACGTCAGGACAAATTGCACGACTGCTGGGCAACAGAGGAAAACAAACACTTGAACAGAGTGAAAAGACACTCACTATCATCGGACATGTACACTACATTCCCTCATTGTAAATCCGCTCGTCACAAAATCCACCTGCATCGTCGAACACCATTCACCAGTGACGAACCACACATCCGCACCTCATCAGAGGCAGACAGAACCCCAGCGAAACTAAGCTCTTCCACTGACGGCCAACGCAATTGCTAGGAGCAGAATTAACGTGTCCAGACCCGCCAGTGTCCAAGAGAGAAGTGAATCCTTGCGCCCCCTGCAGGCCATTCTCATTGGTCTTGACGTCACCCTATTATCTCACGGCTACACTGTTTTTTTCCACTAATGCTCCTCTAGACAAGGTCAACCTGAAACAATAATGTTGCGGTATGACGTCATCATGCAGGTGTGTGGCTCAAGGACGCTTACGCTCTAGAATGGGGACCCGTTATTTATTGAATCACAATCCCTAGATTATTTCCTTTATTCTACTATAATGATTGCATAGGGAACTATTGCAGAAAAACACCATAGATAAGAGGAGACTGTAGCATTTCATTTCCAAAGTCTTACTGTACAGGAAAAAACAAAATAATGGTTCAGCAAGACATGTCCATCCCAGCCGAGAGCCATGCAGCTAACCGAATAATGACGCTTTGTTGCTCCTGAATAAAGTCACACACCTGTCCCCCTCGCGGTTACTCTCTGAACTAAACGAATCGCAAAATTATTAAGAATAGCACTATTCCCATTCAAGGCAGCACTATCGTCATCGCCAAGAATATTCCTTGTACAAAAAGAAAAAAACTACATGTAGAAGGAAACCATGTCAGAACAGGACAGAGCATGCCAGTGCATGTTTGTCAGACAACAAGAGGGAAAAAGCGAAAAGAAACAAAGAAGAAAACCAGCATCAAACTATTTCTAAGCACATGCACTCCTCTTATTCAAAAACAGTGCTCATCATAAATCCGTGCAGGGCAATACACACCATTTTTCTATTGCTACAATTTTTTCCAGCAACGGTCAATGCATTGCTGCAGACTGTGTGACGTCTTCACATCCTGTCTGAAGAAAACAGCGGCAAAGACAATTATTGAATTGCAAGAGTATTTCCTTTGTCCTACTCTTAAAGACATTCATTCTCTCATTAAAATTCAACAAAAAAGCACCCTGCATATTAACGATTTTCACCCCAAAGACTCATCATGGTCATTAGAATCACATCACCAGTAAACTACCACTGCTCTTTTAAAATAATAAGTGAGACCACTCAACATCATCACCAGGCTTATGTAATACATGACCCTTTCTATGCTTATACATTCGTTGTCTGAGGCGAGCAAAAAGGCGCGAAAGGCGGGGGGCAAAGTTCCATTCGCGCATTGCGAGCAAAAAGGCGCGAAAGCCGGGGAGCAAAGTTCCATTCGCGCACGCCAAAGCACAAAACAGAACGCCTTTACGGGAACATGATGGCATTCCCACCATATTAATGATTTTCTACCTTGCATTGCAGTTTAGAAAAACTACTACAAAACTATAATTTTAGGCGCCAATTGAAATTCTACTTTCTATGGAAACTATATTTGCCTTATTACTTGGACGCTGCATTTCGCTGTTAATGAAGCGCTCCAATTTTTTTCTCTCTTCCCATTTCATCCTTGTCATGCAGTGAAGCAGACTCACATCCAAAATAATTAATTTATACTGAGGGTGCCGTGCTTCAGGAATTCCTATCCTGCGCTCAGATGCAAGCATTTCTTCACGGATACCTTTAACAGCTGACTTCCTCAACATACCGAGCTCCTAACAACATCTAACAAACAATCAGAGAAACCCTCGTCTCAGCTGCACCATGCGACTTTCTTCTGCGTAAAATCGGTGATTTGAAGAAGAGAGCAGCGAAAAATTGCGCGCACTTATGCTTGACTTAAAAAACCTGAAGCATATGCTAATAAACTAAGAAAAAGACACTCATGTCTGGTATCTGATAGTGCCACATACACAGACGCATTGCCCTTGCGTAAAGAAAGCATAGCACAGGGATACACAAATTTCCTTAGGTGAGCAGGGAAAAGGCTTAAGACCTCAGGTCACCACACATCGCCACGCGGCTAGCACAACATGACACCAACAAGATACTAGCAGCGGGAAGAACTGCAACACTGGTAAACAAGATCAGACATGCCATGATGGCGTCACACATCAGGAAAAAAGCACACGCACGCACGCACAGAGGACAACGCATTAAACACACGGAGCGCTCAGGAATAATCGTAGCGTTACCGCACATCGCTACGAAGCTCGACGTCTAACACAAGACGACAGCAACAAGATATTAGCGAAGGGTAAAAATTGCAACACTACTGAACAAGTCCGGACATGCGACATCGCATACAAAACACTGCCCATCGGGGAAAAGGCCTAAGCCTGCGGCGGATCATCATAGAGCATACACAACTTCATTTTTCTATTTTGTGTAAACAAAACGCGGTCTGCTTGGAAAATGACGTACAATTTTTTTTAGGGAGCTGAGAAATATAGAAATTTCTACTCCGTGCTCAGATGCCAGCATACCTCAAAAACCCGCAAAATTAAGCACTGCTTACTTCGTCAAGATATCGAACACCCAACAAAATCAAACAAACAACCCCACTTCCACTGATAGAACACTATTCAGCTTTTACGCAGGAGGCTTTCTTCTGCATAAAAGTAGAGAAAATAAGAAAAGAGCAGCGAAAAATTACACGCACTTTTGCTCTCATAGCTATAAGAGAAAAAAAATAACGACGCACACGCTAATAAACTGTGACAAAGACACCCATTTCTGCTATCAGATAATTATTGCATAATGCTAAATACTCATTTGCATTGTCCCTGCGTGAAGAAAGCACAGGACAGGGATACACAATTTATCTTAAGCGAGCAGGGAAAGTCACTTCTACTCGAACAGCTTAATACCATAAAGTCTGAATTTTCGCAAAGAAAATACAGGTTGAACAGTGCTACGAAGGTGACAGACACATACTAACAAACAAACAAACACTTCTATTCATTTCTATTGATAAAGGCGTAAACCACACTACAAGAACAAAGCACACTGCTTCAGGAAAGCGTATCAAACACAACGCAAAAGGACCGGCTCTCATAAAATAGCCTGCCCAAAACAAAGACTTCACCAGGTTCGCGAGGCAATTCCATTAAAAACGCTCTCGGTCTATCCTACAGATAGCAATGCAAGCGCTGCTACTCATATTTTTTTAAACCACTATTCCACGCAATAGTACATAAATGTATCACTCGTGTCACATGAAAAGGCACACACAAAGAACTTACTTGTCAAGTGGGATCCCTGGTTTAGAAAAGCGCGCGCGCCCGTGCGCACACATAGACACACGCTCACATTTTCACACTCACAAACACAAAGTCTATTCTCACAACCACATAAATCCATGTTATTCCTCAGGTCAATAATTATCCTACCATCGTCAAAAGATGGCTCACTCTTGTATGCGATCGCAAAGCGTTAGGTCCTCGTTCCGGATGTAATAGGATATCGCCACTGGACCGACGCGAACCAAAAAAGAAAGAAAGGAATGCACGTTCGCTATACCTCCACGAAGAAAACGGTGCCGTGCTTCTACGCAGCGATCATCATACAGGAGTGAATTGTCTTCTTCGTTTTCCTTTTATTTTCTTGCACCCATATATTTTGCAAGAATACTATAGAGACCCAACAGAGCAGTGCACTCCCATCAACACACGTTGGGTTGACCTTACACACCCGAAGCCTTGTCTGAATACATTCTGCTGGCGCTGGAATAAACAGATTTATCGCCAGGGTACAACAATGTCAGCTCTGCTTCCGTTTAAGTGATAAAACAGTGCGCCCGAACCGCGCCCCACGCGACCCGCGCGCGAGCCCGTTCTCGCGACGCGACGCGCGCGATTTCCCGTGCGAGCGCACTGTTTTATCACTTAAACGGAAGCAGAGCTGACATTGTTGTACCCTTGTTGTAGAATGTATTCAGAAAAGGCTTCGGGTGTGTAAGGTCAGCCCAAGGTGTGTTGACGGGAGCGCACTGCTCTGTTGGGTCTCTATAGTATTCTTGCAAAATATATGTGTGCAAGAAAATAAAAGGAAAACGAAGAAGACAATTCACTCCTGTATGATGATCGCTGCGTAGAAGCACGGCACCCTTTTCTTCGTGGAGGTATAGCGAACGTGCATTCCTTTCTTTTGTTTTGGTTCGCGTCGGTCGAGTGGCGATATCCTATTACATCCCGAACGAGGACCTATCGCTTTGCTCTCGCATACAAGAGTGAGCCATCTTTTGACGATGGTAGGATAATTATTGACCTGAGGAATAACATGGATTTATGTGGTTGTGAGAATAGGCTTTGTGTTTGTGAGTGCGAAAATGTGAGCGTGTGTCTGTGTGTGCGCGCGGGCACTTTTCAGAACCAGGGATCCCACTTGACAAGTAAGTTCTTTGTGTGTGCCTTTTCATGTGACACGAGTGATACATTTATGTACTATTGCGTGGAATAGTGCTTTAAAAAAATAAGGGTAGCAGCGCTTGCATTGCTATCTGTAGGATAGACCGAGAGCGTTTTTAGTGGAATTGCCTCGCGAACCTGGTGAAGTCTTTGTTTTGGGCAGGCTATTTTATGAGAGCCGGTCCTTTTGCGTTGTATTTGATACGCTTTCCTGAAGCAGTGTGCTTTGTTCTTGTAGTGTGGTTTACGCCTTTATCAATAGAAATGAATAGAAGTGTTTGTTTGTTTGTTAGTATGTGTCTGTCACCTTCGTAGCACTGTTCAAGCTGTATTTTCTTTGCAAAAATTCAGACTTTATGGTATTAAGCTGTTCGAGTAGAAGTGACTTTCCCTGCTCGCTTAAGATAAATTGTGTATCCCTGTCCTGTGCTTTCTTCACGCAGGGACAATGCAAATGAGTATTTAGCATTATGCAATAATTATCTGATAGCAGAAATGGGTGTCTTTGTCACAGTTTATTAGCGTGTGCGTCGCTATTTTTTTTCTCTTATAGCTATGCGAGCAAAAGTGCGTGTAATTTTTCGCTGCTCTTTTCTTATTTTCTCTACTTTTATGTAGAAGAAAGCCTCCTGCGTAAAAGCTGAATAGTGTTCTATCAGTGGAAGTGGGGTTGTTTGTTTGACTTTGTTGGGTGTTCGATATCTTGACGAAGTAAGCAGTGCTTAGTTTTGCAGGTTTTTGAGGTATGCTGGTATCTGAGCATGGAGTAGAAATTTCAATATTTCTCAGCTCCCTAAGAAAATTTGTACGTCATTTTCCAAGCAGACCGCGTTTAGTTTATGCAAAATAGAAAAATGAAGTTGTGTATGCTCTATGATGATCCGCCGCAGGCTTAGGCCTTTTCCCCGATGGGCAGTGTTTTGTATGCGATCTCGCATGTTCTTTCTTCACGCAGGGACAATGCAAATGAGTATTTAGCATTATGCAATAATTATCTGATAGCAGAAATGGGTGTCGTTGTCACAGTTTATTAGCGTGTGCGTCGTTATATATTTTTTTTCTCTTATAGCTATGCGAGCAAAAGTGCGTGTAATTTTTCGCTGCTCTTTTCTTATTTTCTCTACTTTTATGTAGAAGAAAGCCTCCTGCGTAAAAGCTGAATAGTGTTCTATCAGTGGAAGTGCGGTTGTTCGTTTGACTTTGTTGGGTGTTCGATATCTTGACGAAGTAAGCAGTAGTTAATTTTGCAGGTTTTTGAGGTATGCTGGTATCTGAGCGCGGTGTAGAAATTTCAATATTTCTAAGCTCCCTAAGAAAATTTGTACGTCATTTTCCAAGCAGACCGTGTTTAGTTTACCCAAAACAGAAAAATGAAGTTGTGTATATATGCTCTATAATGATCCGCCGCAGGCTTAGGCCTTTTCCCCAATGGGCAGTGTTTTGTATGCGATGTCGCATGGCTGGACTTGTTCAGTAGTGTTGCAATTTTTACCCTCTGCTAATATGTTGTTGCTGTCGTCTTGCGTTAGACGTTGAGCTTCGTAGCGATGTGCGGTAACGCTACGATTATTCCTGACCGCTCCGTGTGTTTAATGCGTTGTCCTCTGTGTATGCGTGTGGGTGCTTTTTTCCTGATTTGTGACGTCATCATGGCATGTCATGTTGTGCGAGCCGTGTGGCGATGTGTGGTGACCTGAGGTCTTAAGCCTTTTCCCTGCTCACCTAAGGAAATTTGTGTATCCAAAGCAACGCAAGAAGAGGGTGCAGGAATGCTCTTCTCTCTTAGCCTCTCACAGGTTGTCGCTGCAGGTGGCGGTAGGAGCGCGCAGAGGGCGCTACGAGCGCGCGTATGCGTAGCTGCTGCAGCGCGTCACCTCAGTCAGTTGCTCGCTGGCTGTCGCGGAGAGCAGACGTGCGCTCGTTTGCTCCACAGTCCCCGCGCTCGCTCAATTTCTGGCTGGCTGATGAGCAGTCGCCGCGGGGAAAAAGTGATTTGCCGTGCTCATTTTCTCGCATGTTTGCCGTGTTCATCGGTGACCAACGAGTGATTTGTCAATGTTTGACCGCGCTCGTGTTAAGCCTTTTCTCGCATGTTTAGTCTTGTTTAGCGGAGAGCAAGCCTGTTGGTTAGCGGTTCCCGCCTTGTGTTAGCTGCATACTGTTGTGACGCTGTGGTTAGGCCTAGTCGATTGCCTTTTCCCCGATATGTACTGTTTTCTGTGTGTACTGTGTGTTAAACCTTTTCTCTCGCATGTCTAGACTTGTTTAGCAGTGCTGCCATTTTATACCTGCTGCTAGTGTCTTGTTCTGTCTTTCTCGCCTAGAGCTATGATGGTGGCGCTATCTGGTGTGATGCCTTGCAACTAAGTGGCCACCTGTCGTCGATCTCTGCAACTGCCCGTCGCCAACTACCAACATGGCGGGCGCTGGTCACTCGGGTGTTGCGACATCATTGATTTTCGAATAAATTGTTTCTCTCCAGTCTATTTATATCTTTTTATTTTATTTTCTGCCTAGTTTTTATTTTTTATGGACACAGGTTGTCAGCAACGCACAGGGTGGTCTGGGCACGTCTTAGATGCTCCCCAATTAGTGTGATGACTCCCTGGAGGGTCCTGATTAATGTGAGGGTCCCAATTAGCTCTAATTGCTAATTAAACGTGTCCAGAAGCTTTGTAGCGTTGCGGACAGTCTGTGTCCAGTCATTACTACTAGGGCAGCTCTCTATAACGTAATAAAACGATAGCTACTGTTAACATGGGACCGTGCTCTTCCACGTTCTCGTGTGCTCGGTGTATATACAAACGGCTGCACTGGCAGGAAGCTAACAGAAGCTAACTTTCTTTTAAGTAGTTGACAACGGTCATGTGGCCATGTACAACATTTCCATGCACTCATGCTACAGTTATGGCAGAACCACATTTCCATTTTGATGTTCCATGTACCAGCTGGCTACTATTATAATTGTCAATACCATCTATTGATCAGTCTGTAGCCTACATTTTGTTATCTCTGTCTGGAAGGTGTTATATGCAGTAATTGCTGTTGATCTAATTTTCAACTTGCAGTGCAGTGCAATGTGAGCAAGGGAGCTCAAAGTTTCTGTACACATTGCCCTTGATTCCTATGCCATTCAGCTCTTTTGCAGTACACCTCAGACACATTATTGGAGCCAGCATGCGGAATGTAGCAAGGATTTTTTTTCCTTGTGCACCATTGCCCACTCATGTTATCATGTGACCTCACCAACTAATTGAGCAGGGTATGGAGAGTGCATGCCTCTATGAAAAAAGTCATCCCGGTGGAATTACGTAATAGCCTTTATTATCTGAATATAAACAAAAAATCTCACGAATACAAAGTTCTTATGACGAATGAGTCCACGAGACGACAACAGATAATTTTTGAGAAAGGATCTACAGAATATCTATGCTTATACAATGCACAAAAACTGTCAGTGATTGGTTATGTACCTGCAATAGTTAACCTAAAAAGTAATGATGCTTCCAAATGTCTCCAGCCTCCTTTAGCACACTGCATTGTAGTGTCTTTTGCAGAAACAGCCCTACAAAAGCAGATCTACTGTTACCAGACGATAAATTAAAATAGATGTAAGCAGCTGTCTTTTTGAATGTTTTCCAATGTAGCAGTAGTAACACAATACCTGAAGAACTGTTT